>NC_064930.1:55167555-55490055 GCF_023897955.1 Schistocerca gregaria
CTGGTGAACTGGACGTAGCGAACACCACTGCGGATTCTCCCTAAAAACAGTGCCTCATTTCTTGTCTTGTCCTTGCCGTACCTAAACATCATTCCACTACTTCGACACCTACAAGGAGCGGGCAAAACTAAGCAAACACAAACATCACAGCACATTACCACGCCCAACTCGGTGTAGGAGCATTCAAAACAGCTTCCAGTCCTCTCGGAATGCGTAAATATAGGCACTGTCTGTTTTTTAAGGCAATCTTATACCATTCCTCCAGCAAAAGCCGGCATCTCGTGGTCCTGCAGTAGCGTTCTCGCTTCCCACGCCCGGGTTCCTGGGTTCGATTCCCGGCGGGGTCAGGGATTTTCTCTGCCTCGTGATGGCTGGGTCCTTAGGTTAGTTCGGTTTAAGTTGTTCCAAGTTCTAGGGGACTGATTACCATAGGTGTTAAGTCCCATAGTGCTCAGAGCCATTTGAACCATTTTTTCCTCCAGCAAAATGGTGCCGAGACATCATGTGACAATGATGAACATCAATACTGATCAAACATCCTTATCTACAAAGCAGACTACAAAGAGCCGGCCAGTGTGGCCAAATGGTTCTATGTGCTTCTGTCTGGAACCACGCTGCTGCTACAGCCACAGGTTCGAATCCTGCCTCGGGCATGGATGTGTGTGTTGTCCTTAGGTTACTTAGGTTTAAGTAGTTTTGAGTCTAGGGGACTGATGGCCTCAGATAGTGCTTAGCGCCATTTGAACCATTTTTGAGACGACTGAGGCAAATAATACAGGATGTACATGAAGTCCAGGAAGACTTCCAACTATTTATTGCATAAGAACCAAACATTTTACAGATATCATACATATGTCATTTTGAAGACAACCCCTGAAAGTTTCTTTTCACATAGTTTGGTAATTTGCCAAAGTCAGCGCTAGTCGCAAACATGGCGAGCTCATGTGCGGAGCGAGCTTTTTGTGTGTAAGAGTTCGTCAGCCGGTGAGGCCGAGAGGTTACAGGCGCTTCAGTCGGGAACCGCGCTGCTGCTACGGTCTCAGGTTCGAATCCTACCTCAGACATGGATGTGTGTGATGTCCTTAGGTCAGTTAGGTTTAAGTAGTTCTAAGTTCTAGGGGACTGATGACCTCAGATGTCAAGTCCCATAGTCCTCAGAGCTATCTGAACCATTTCTTTTGTTAGAGTTCGACAGAAATAAATGTGCTACAGCTGTTCAACGGTTGTTTAGAACCAAGTGCAGCACGAAACAACCAACAAGGAAGGCCATTTACCACTGGCACAACGAATTCGTCACGACAGGCTGCATGTACCCGGCAAAGACAAGCGGACGTCCCAGTGTGAGTGAAGTGAATACCGAGCGCGTACGAGAGACATTCGTAAGAATGTCAGGGAATTCGGCGCATCCTGCATCCCGTGAACTTGAAATGGCGGCAGTGACGGTGTGGAAAGTCCTGCGACAGAAGCTGTCTGTGAAACCAACCAAATCAGAGGTGGTGCGGGAGCTCAATGGCGACGACAGAGACAAGCGTTTGGACATTTATTCGCAGCTGCAACAAGTGAATCAGAATGGAGGTGGCATTGTTGTCTGCTTAATTTTTAGCGACGAAGCCATTTTCTACACTAATGGGAAAGTGAACAGGCATAATTGTCGAATCTGTGGGACAAAGCATCCACACGAATGTATTGAATTTGAGCGTGATTTCCCCAACGTAAATGTTTTTTGTGCCTTGTCATGTCGAAAGCTGTACGGGCCATTCTTCTTCGCCGAGAGCACTGTCACTGGATATTCCTACTTGGACATGTTGCAGCAATGGCTGATGCCTCATATGCAATCGGACTCTCCATTCATCTTTCAACAGGATGGGGCTCCACCCCATTTTCATCGTGAAGTTCGTGGGCACCTGAACACGGAGCTGCCGCATGTATGGATCGGCCGTGCTACAGAAGGTTGGTTGGTTGGTTGGGGAAGGAGACCAGACACCGAGGTCATCGGTCTCATCGGATTAGGGAAGGATGGGGAAGGAAGTCGGCCGTGCCCTTTCAGAGGAACCATCCCGGCATTTGCCTGGAGTGATTTAGGGAAATCACGGAAAACCTAAATCAGGATGGCCGGACGCGGGATTGAACCGTCGTCCTCCCGAAAGCGAGTCCAGTGTCTAACCACTGCGCCACCTCGCTCGGTGGTACAGAAGGGGACAGCTGTTTCGTGAAATGGCCTCCCTGATCTACAGATCTCAACCTGTGTGAATTTTTTTTATCTGTGGGGCCACATGAAAGATCTGGTGTATGTAGCGCCTCTACCACGTGATGTGGGAGAGCTCCAGGAGACAATACCGGCAGTGACTGCCACAGTCGACGATGCCATGCTGGAACGGGTATGGCAAGATTTCGATTACCGTATCGACGTCTCATGGTTCATACATCGAATGTTTGTGAATATATATATATAAAATTCAGAGTTTCTCTAAAGAGTGAAATGTGCATGACATCTGTACAATGCTTAGTTCTTGTGCATGAAATAATTGAAAATGTTCCTGGACTTCATGTACACCCTGTATAACAGATCCAGTCACTGTGGCAGACAGGGGAGATGCAACAATTCATCCTTATGCTCAGAAAAAAACAACTCCTGGACAATGCGAACTGTGTGAACATGGGTCCTGTCATCTTGGAACACTGAATCGCTGTTGTATCATGTGATGGACCTGTTGTTGTTGCGGTCTTCAGTCCTGAGACTGGTTTGATGCAGCTCTCCATGCTACTCTATCCTGTGCAAGCTTCTTCATCTCCCAGTGCCTACTGCAGCCAACATCCTACAGAATCTGCTTAGTGCATTCATGTCTTGGTCTCCCTCTACGATTTTTACCCTCCACGCTGCCCTCAAATACTAAATTGGTGATCACTCAATGTCTCAGAACATGTCCTACCAACTGATCCCATCTTCTAGTCAAGTTGTACCACAAGCTCCTCTTCTCCCCAATTCTATTCAATACCTCCTCATTACTTATGTGATCTACCCACCTAATCTTCAGCATTCTTCTGTAGCACCACATTTCCAAAGCTTCTATTCTCTTCTTGTCTAAAGTATTTATCGTCCATGTTTCACTTCCATACATGGCTACACTCCATAAAAATACTTTGAGAAACGACTTCCTGACATTTAAATCTATACTCGACGTTAACAAATTTTTCTTCTTCAGAAGCGCTTTACTTCCCATTGCCAGTCTACGTTTTATATCCTCTCTACTTCGACCATCATCAGTTATTCTGCTCCCCAAGTAGCAAAACTCCTTTACTACTTTATGTGTCTCATTTCCTAATCTAATTCACTCAGCATCACCCAACTTAATTCGATTACATTCGATTACCCTCGTTTTGCTTTTGTTGATGTTCATGTTATGCCCTCTTTTCAAGACACTGTCCATTCCGCTCAACTGCTCTTCCAAGTCCTTTGACGTCTCTGACAGAATTACAATGTCATCGGCGAATTTCAAAGTTTTTATTTCTTCTCCACGGATCTTAATACCTACTCCGAACTTTTCTTTTGTTTCCTTTATTGCTTGCTCAATATACAGATTGAATAACATCGGGGATAGGCTACAACCCTGTCTCATTCCCTTCCCAACCACTGCTTCCCTTTCATACCCCTCGACTCTCATAACTGCCATCTGCTTTCTGTAAATAGCCTTTCGCTCTCTGTATTTTACCCCTGTCACCTACAGAATTTGAAAGAGAGTTTTCCAATCAGCATTGTCAAAAGCTTTCTCTAAGTAGTGATGGACCTAATAAGCCAAAATGGTTGAGTCGCGTGGGGCGGATATGCGGTCTGGGAGTTTCTCACGGTCTCAGCGCGGCTCCCCCCCCCCCCCCCCCCCCCCCCCCTCTGTCGGTAGTTTGAGTCCTCCTTCGAGCATAAGTGTGTGTGTTGTCCAGAGTGTAAGTTCAAGTAGCGTGTAAGCTTTGGGATCGATGACCTAAGAAGTATGGTCCCATAATATCTTACCACAAGTTCACCAAAATGGTTACATAATCCTTGGCAACCTTGCAGAGTATCCGTGGGGCTGCACAAACCATCACCGAATACCTGCGATGTTTCACTATTGGGATGTGACCTCGTCTAGAAGTTTGAAACAAGTTTCGAACTCGGGACCTTTGCCTTTTGCGGGCAAGTGCTCTACCATCTGAGCTACCCAAGGACGACTCACGCCCCGTCCTTACAGCTTTACTTCTGCCAGTACATCGTCTCCTGAGCTTCTGTAAGGCAGAACTTTGCAGAACTAGCACTCCTGAAAGAAAGGATATGGCGGAGACATGGCTTAGCCACAGCCTGTGGGATGTTTCCAGAATGAAATTTTCACTTTGGAGCGGAATGTGCGCTGATATGAAACTTCGTGTCAGATTAAAACTGTGCGCCGGACCGAGACTCGAACTCGGGACCTTTACCTACACGTGAACTACTCTTTCCTAAAATTCTTCCAATAAACCGAAGCCGACCATTTGTCTTCCGCGCCGCAGTTCTCACATGCTCGTTCCACCTCGTATCGCTTTCCAACCCCATTTAAACGACCATGACAAATGGGACACTAGTAATACTGTATCCGAACATTACAGGTTTCACAAGCTGAGACATTGTCGCCAATAACCCGTATATACAATAAGTTTCCTTTAATTTACGTCTATGGTCACAAACTTTTTGTTAACAGATTACCGGTTTCGGTCTACAATGACCATCACCAGATCTGTTTTATAAAAACAAAGTCCTAATGCACTGCAGTCATAGTGGCACAGCCGAGTGTTTAAGTGCAAAATCAGCACCACCGGCCGCTGTGGCGGAGCGGTTCAAGGCGCTTCAGCCGGGAACCGCGCTGCTGCTATGGTCTCAGGTTCGAAGCCTGCCTCGGGCATGGGTGTGTGTGATGTCCTTAGGTTAGTTAGGTTTAAGTAGTTCTGAGTTCTAGGGGACTGATGACCTCAGATGTTAAGTCGCATAGTACTCAGAGCCATTTGATTCACAAACCGTGAAATGCCTCTCCCATTCCTCTGAGTCGGGACCTTTTCCCGGCCACATTTCCGACATCATGTTCCGTGGCCACGTGTGCTGCACCACCGCTTGTCGGCACATTGGACGAAGCACCAAGAAATCCAAAAACTGCACACACCGTACACCGTATGGCCACAGGCGAGGCCAAACACGATTGCTCTTTTTTGTCCTTCTGTCACGTCCTTACATTTACCACGTTTATGAAGAGCACGTGCTTGAAATACGGGGTGTTCAAAAAGTCTATCCGCAGTGTCGTGTGATTGTTAGCCGCGAGTGCCGAATGATTGTCCGCCTGCCTGGGTTACTTCCATAGAGTAAATATCTCTGGAGTGAGCATTGCGTTCTGAGCATGTCAACATTAAATCAGGATAGTCACGTGTTTTCGAGACTTCGCTGTGCGTGGGTGCTTTCCGCAGAGTTTGAAGTTTATAATATCAAGAGCTTTTGTTGTGTTTTTACCGTTTGTTGATAGTGCAATAGCGATGGTGAATTACTGTTGTTGCTACGGATGCAAAGAAAAATATTTGAAAGGAGGGACAGTAACTTTTCACGGGTACTATGTTTAAAAATTTCGAGACGCATTATAATGAAGACTTGATTCTGTAGACCTATTGTTCTACGATTTTATGACTATATAATAGATATTACGACTCATAAAAAAGCTTACAAACAATCGCTTCCTCTCGCAAATTTTCTAGTGGAACAGGAAAGGGAATGGTTAGTTGTTTCAGCAAATAATATCCTCCATGCATTTATCAGTGACTCGTCGATTATGTATATAGATTTGAAAGATGGGAGACAAATAAATTCAATAAAGTGGGAGTCTGTAATTGTCTTCGTATAATATGTGTGTCCAACCCATTTTGTTTACTATAAAGTTGCAGTAGGAGACCATGTTAAGTGTGTGTACGATATGGAGAATGATTATGTGTGATCTATATTTTAGTTTCCCGAAGGATGAACAACGAGAAAAGATGTGGCTCCAGAAAATAAGAAGGAGTAATTTTGTCCCTACAAAATATTCCAAAGTATGTTCAAAACACTTTGAAGAGGAATGTTTAGACAGAGAAAAATTTGGACGTGTGTGGCTGAAGGTAGATGCGATACCAATTATTTTTAATTTTCCACAGCACTTATTACCAATTTCTGCATTCAACTTAAATACATTTTCTGCACAAATCAAATAAAAAAACACAATAGTGTAGCTAATCAAAGTACACATTCATTTTATTTAGTGTATTTTGCCTTCAATTTATTTTCTTCAGCATTTGATTAAGAAGCGCAAAATATTCGTAAACATGTCACCAAACTCTTTCATTTGTGTCACTTTCCACTTCCCTTCATGGTGATATGAGTTGACTGTTACATGACCAACTGTATTTGCTTTACAGTATATTTATTCTCCGATCGCCTTTTTCCCCCTTCTTACTCAGTCTACTATTTATTTAATAAACTGGGAGCAAGTACGTAAAATGCGTTAAATAAACACTTCGAAGTGTCACCAGTAAGAAAAATTGTGCTTTAGGTCGCAAAAACGAGAAAATAAATACGCAGAAATAGCAGAAAAAAGCAGGAATTAGCAGGGATATAATCGCTAATGTATGGCAAATTCGGTGTTTATCGGACACTTGCAAAAGTACTAGCGTACTGTCAAGTCGTTTTGCAAGACTATCACTGCAAAAATGTACGTCAGGCTCTGTAATACTATAAAGTGCGGTATCATACCGAAAACTACCAAAAATCGAATGCATCTGAACTGTGACACCTACTGCAAAGAAGCAGAATGCAATATCACTTGCTCTTAAAAGTTACGTAGCTGATTCATTCCCGGCATCAAATGGATACTGTCAAAATGTCTGCGCAACATATATAAATAATCCACGACACGTACGAAAAGAATCCGTCTGTACTAGGGATGTAGTGACATTCGAAATATACAGGGCGCTATACGGACACACACACGACGTCCCGAGAACACAAAATTTGTTCGGCGCATGTGAATGCTCACTCCGGAGATATTTACTCTATGGTTACTCCCCTTCAAGTGGACTCTCCGGACATTCCACTGTTTCGTTTATCTCAGCCAGCGTCAATAGTATCGTCGGTGTGTGTTGTCACGTGTTGACGTGAACGTTTAAGTTAAGTTCCTTTGTTCGTTTGTTTCGTTTTTGTCACTGTTAAAATGCTAACCATTGGAGAACGTGTGGTTTTAGTCGAACAAGTGTTCAAAGCTGACGGTGAATACACAGTTTCAGTTGGTCAAACATTTAATTCAGTTTTTTGCGGAAACAACACTCCCACACCGCGACACAGTGCGAGGTTTGATTAACAAATTTCGAAGTACGGGTTCAGTAACAGATGCAGCGAGAAGTGGTCGTCCTAGCGTCGTGTCTGAGGATAAACTACTCGATATTTCCGATAAAATGTCCACTATTCCGAACAAGTCAGTAAGAAAACTCGTCCATAAAATCGATGTTAGTGTCGGAACTGAAGAGAAGAATTAGAACTTTTCCCATACAAGGTGGCAGTCAAGCAAGAACTGAAAAATACTGATCATGGCAACAGACTGCATTATTGTCAAAGATACAAAAATTTCGTACCATAAAATGGAAGGGATGTTCTTAATTAAACGTTTTTCACTGATGAGGCGTGGTTTCATTTATCCGGGTGCATGAACTCGCAAAATTCTCGTATGTGGAGTACTGCAAATCCATTGCGTATTCATGAAGAACCACTTCATTCTGTGAAAATAGGAGTTTGGATTGCAATTTCTAGACGTCGGAGTGTGGGTCCCATGTTTTTCAACGAGACAATAAACGCACAACGATACTGCAGTGATATTCTGTAACCATTCATAGGAGAACTTGTCTTAAGTGAAATACTGAACGGTTATTTTCAACAAAATGGTGCAACCGCGCATACAGCTCGCGTTTCAATGTCACTGGTTGCTTACGTTTTTGGTGATCGCATAATTTCACAGGAACTATGGCATCCACGATCGTCTGACCTAACGCCACTTGATTTTTTTTTCTTCTGGGGTGCAGCGAAAATAACTGGCTATAAAAACCGTCCAAAATCCATCGCTCAATTAAAAACTGCAATATCCACTTTCACTGCTTCTGTTGGAGAAGAGATGTTACAGCTTGTGTTTGGAAACATGATTAGACGAATTGAATTGCGTATTCAACAACAGGGGGGGACACACTTTCAACTTTTAATGTGAGAATTTGTAAGTAAAAATGAATATTCAATAAATTAATAACTTGTATTTCAATGAGTTTCATTTCGGCATATTCACTGCGGACGGGCAGCTACCAATCATACAGCACCGTGGAGAGCCTTTTGGAACACTCCGTATAAATGAACGACTTTCTGGTCGATATCGACTGATCGGAGTGCGTGCGCTTTCGTAGCTGCGTGTGAATCGGCAATCAACGACATCGCGAGTGTGTCAGTGACAATGATCTACAGGTTGTGCCGAGCGTGGAGTTCTAAACTCCCGAGTGTGGTGCACGGTGCGAGGCGAGGCGAGGCGAGCAACTGTGTCTGCGTCTGCAAAGAAAGAAAGCTGTAGCCTGTTCTACTGGAGCTCACGCGTATTACAGGAATGGATTTACTCTGTTGCTTGTTTTCGTGGTACACTGAAAAGTTGCACGAGGTCCTGGCAACTTTCCTAGTAGTGTTGTAGACGATATATGTAAAAGCAAAAAGTATTTCCGTTTTGCAGAGAGGACGTGTACCATGCAAAAATAAGAAAATAAACAGATAAACGTGTTTTAACGAAAATTGTTTCGTCAGTGAAAAGTCAGATTTATTGTAAGAGAGAAATAATTATCATTTTTATTTGGCACCTAGCAAGAAAACGACCATGGATGAAGGGTATCAGACGGATGCCATATTCCTAGATTCGGTACCCCACCGCAGACTCCTAACTAAGGTACGAGCATATGGGATTGGTTCCCAAATATGTGAGTGGCTCCAAGACTTCTTAAGTAATAGAACCCAGTACGTTGTCCTCGATGGTGAGTGTTCATCGCAGGTGAGGGTATCATCTGGAGTGCCCCAGGGAAGTGTGGCAGGTCCGCTGTTGTTTTATATCTACATAAATGATCTTTTGGATAGGGTGGATAGCAATGTGCGGCTGTTTGCTGATGATGCTGTGGTGTACGGGGAAGTGTCGTCGTTGAGTGACTGTAGGAGGATACAAGATGACTTGGACAGGATTTGTGACTGGTGTAAAGAATGGCAGCTAACTCTAAATATAGATAAATGTAAATTATTGCAGATGAATAGGAAAAAGAATTCCATAATGTTTGAATACTCCATTAGTAGTGTAGCGCTTGACACAGTCACGTCGATTTGGGCGTAACATTGCAGAGCGATATGAAGTGGGACAAGCGTGTAATGGCAGTTGTGGGGAAGGCGGATGGTCGTCTTCGGTTCATTGGTAGAATTTTGGGAAGATGTGGTTCATCTGTAAAGGAGACCACTTATAAAGCACTAATACGACCTACTCTCGAGTACTGCTTGAGCGTTTGGGATTCCTATCAAGTCGGATTGAGGGAGGACATAGCAGCAAATCAGAGGCGGGCTGTTAGATTTGTTACTGGTAGGTTTGATCATCACGCGAGTGTTACGGAAATGCCTCAGGAACTCAGGTGGGAGTCTCTAGAACAAAGGAAGCGTTCTTTTCGTGAATCGCTACTGAGGAAATTTACAGAACCAGCATTTGAGGCTGACTGCAGTACAAACTTACTGCCGCCAACTTACATTTCACGGAAAGACCACAAAGATAAGATAAGAGAGATTAGGTCTTGTACAGAGGCATATGGGCAGTCATTTTTCCCTCGTTCTGTTTGGGAGTGGAACAGGGAGACAAGATACTAGTTGTGGTACGAGGTACCCTCCGCCACGCAGCGTATGGCGGATTTCGGAGTATGTATGTAAATGTAGATGTACAAAGAGCAATAACAGATCTTTTAAGGAAAAAGACAAATTATTTATGTAATAAATATGGCGAGTAGTGGCAAGGAATTAATTTTAAATACATGAAATAAGCGTAAGATATAATATCTTTATATATATATAATTCTACTGTACATGCGTATGTCACTGAGGACAGAAGCTTGAGGTGGAAAACATGTCGTCAATAATATGGCGAATAAATGGCGAATTTGGTGAGGAGAGGAGCTCAGTGGTGCATCTGCAAGTGTAATATCCCAATGGTTGTCATCTTCCAGCAGATGTAATTCGCCACACGCATCATGATATGTGCCGTACAAAATGCCATTGACTGTTCGCAAGTATTGGAAGGACGTCGGTCCAGGAAATTAGGCCAAAATAAACGCAAGAAGAAAGTTCGAGTTGCTTTGGATGGACTGCGTATAATCGGCCTGATGTATTTCCCATAAATATGCCGTTGTGTCCTTTAACAAGAACACCTCGCTTTCGTGGTTCCCACTTTCTTAACTGTTTGTTCCATGTGAAACATCGCGGCACATCAGTATACATTAATGTCTTTGCGAATTGACCGGGAATAGTTATATAAACTCAGTTAATGTGGTTTTTAGGGCAATTGATGCGCATTGTAGAGCAGTCTCTTCCGTAAAATAAACACACTGTCTATTTTGAAGGTGCGCGGCAAATGTATAACAGTAAGGTCTCTTTCGTGTATCAGAAAACCCAAAATACACCAAACTGCTTCATTGCTGCTGATGTATTGGCCCATTTGGTACCGTGCTATTTCATCGTTTTCGTTAACATTGTGAACAGCAGCCATATCACTGCCCTTATGGACATATTTGCATATATATTTTATGGACTTCACCGAACTGCAGAGTTCAATGTTTGTGTGTGCTTTGTATATTTTACATAGGAATGGTGAATACGGAACCACCCAGTGATTGTCAATGTCAACTGTTGTACCGTTTGACGTGCGTAATTGACGTGATTGACCACCGTGGTCAGTGTCTCTAAGACGATACATTGGATAAATATCGATATTAGTGATTGTATCATTTATACAATTTGTTGCAAAACGTTTCTTTCATTTTCCATTGTCCATGCACAGCGCCGTCATGTTTATAGCACCGCATGGACCGTGGATCATGTTAGCGGTAACAATCTCATACAGCTCTTGATCGATATTCCGATCCGGATTTTCTGCTGAGATAATTTTATCAATTTCTTCAGACTGTATTTTGTCGACCAACCATATCTAAATATGTGCATGTGGCAAACCTCATTTTTGCCATTCAACAGAATACAGCCGGCAACGCGTTTTGCCAAATGCAGAGGAATGTATAATCAAGTTAATCAACGATTTTAACTTTTATCTGAAGGCGCGTGCAGTGATATCGTGCCGATCTATTGCAGTTTGACCTGGCAATAACGCAGTTTTAATTTCATCCCATTCTGGATTAGACGTAAATGTAATGAACAAATCTGGCCGACCGTACGCGCTCACTAAAGTCATGGCGTCTTGAATATTTTCTTGCATATGACGTGGGCTACCAACATATGACGATGGACGAATATATGAAGTACCGATATCGTTGATATTAGTCATTCCATCTACGTTACAAACAATAGCATCACGCAAATGAATGTATTCCTCAGCTCGAAGTTTCGCTTGATTATACCTGATGTATAGTAATCGCTCGCTTTCAGTTTTCAAATTGTTCAAATGGCTCTGAGCACTATGCGACTTAACTGCTGAGGTCATCGGTCGCCTAGAACTTAGAACTAATTAAACCTAACTAACCTAAGGACATCACACACATCCATGCCCGAGGCAGGATTCGAACCTGCGACCGTAGCGGTCGCTGGGTTCCAGACTGTAGCGCCCAGAACCGCATGGCCACTCCGGCCGGCCTTTCAGTTTTCGCATTCATTTCAACGATAACGATATATTGATGAAACAGCTGGCGGCATCGGAGAATATTTTGTCTTCATTGGCACGAATCATCAACCGATATGCGTAGAAGTTGATCGCGCTCACTTTCTTGCTGGTTTCTGCATCTGCAAAGTAAAAATATAATTAAGACAAAAATAAATTAATCGTGCATAAAAATAAAATATTACTTAATGACATGTGTAGATTGTACCTGTTGCTGGATTTCTTTGTTTGATATTTAAATGATATCCATCTTCTTCTTCCCAAAATACCAATGGATATTGCAAAGCGTCGTAAAAGCGATGACTCTCTTCAGTAGTGTGCACTGTGTTATCTCTGCGTTGAATTCATATATCTCGACGTTCAAATGCGTCGCCAACCATAACAAAGGCAAATTTATTAATGGTCGGTGCATTATATCGGCCCACGTGCTGCCCAGATGGTACTTTGTCTGCTTTGATGGCGATCGTATTGTCGTCGTTTTGCAGTCTGTTTCAAACGGTATGGAACAACTGGACCAAATGGTTGTGATTCTGTAAAATTCGTTCTAAAATACCCACGATTTCTCGCTCCTCCATGTGTTCGATGTGGATCTACTGGCAGCGTGCGTTTATTTGCTGCTCCGCGTCACCCATGAAGTAGATTTGCAGAAATTTTGAATCGGTATCAGGCATGGGCATTAAAGAAGCAATTTGATGATACACTTGGCCCTGAATCTGAAACGGTGATTAAAAATTGCGACCATACTCATTCTGAACGATTTTTGTTGCTCCAAATGATGTCATTTGAAAGCGCGAATGGAATTTGCGAATTTTACGCAAAAACAATTTAGGTTGAGATGTAGCTCCAGCCAATAGTGTTTTCAATGGTTCTGGCGGCGAATTCAATGGTGGCAATACAACTTTTCCAGACGTGCAGCAGAAACCGACCGATCCTCCTTTGTATTTGAGTGCATGACAGTGTTGGCATCGTTTGTTCATAGCACCGATTACAGTTTGTCAATGTGGCGAATAGTCCACGTCCGACTCATATTCAAACGCAAGGCGAAGAAGTGATCTACGTGTGAATGCGCGATACACTCGCGAACGCTGTTGCTCACGTGTTCTGAGTGTGTCAGTGACTCGTTGATGGCCCGGTCTTCGCCTCAATGCATTAGCTCGAAGACGTTCTTTGCGTTGCTCTCGACTTTCATTCGCACATCTGATTGCAGCCCGGTTTCTTAAATTTTCATTGTCCGTCAATTGATCTTCTGCCGATCTGTTTAACCGACGGTTCTGGACTAATTGTGAATTCCGAGTCCTTTGACCACTATTTCCTCCTCGTCCACGAAGACGTGGCATTGTTTTTATGTACGTACCTTATATATGAATATAATACAGTTAATATTCACTGAAATGCGACACATGTAATATCAAGAGGCACCGTGCAAAGAAATTAAAATGTCAAAATAACGAAACACACATAATATGATACACTCAAGTCGATCCAGCCGTTTAGTTGCAGTATATATAAATAACCTAGATATCGACTGCAGGGCCATCTGCCGGGCTGATACGTGAATCTAAACCACCCAGGGCGCCAAACAAACGCACACAAAAAATTCGTTCAAATCGATTTAATTAATTTGTCAATTGCTGCAGAACAAGGTGGATTCTTTATATTTTTTTTTGGACGCACCAGATGACACTGGAAAAACGTTTCTCATCTCACGAATACTTGCGCGCATTCAATCACAAAATCATATTGCATTATTGCATTTGCTACATGGTGGGCGGACTGCACATTCAGCACTCAAATTGCCGTTGAACATTCACACAAATCCAGATGCAGTGTGCAACATAAAAAGCCATTCCGGTATGGCTAAAATTTTGCAAAAATGCAAAATTATTATCTGGGATGAATGCTCTATGGTCCACAAGCATTCACTTAGAAGCTCTCGATAGAATGCTGAAAGATCTAAATAATAACTCCATGCTTTTCGGTGGTGCCTTACTGCTGCTGTCCGGTGATTTTAAACTGACATTGTCGGTCATTCCACACACTACATATGCGGATGAAATTAATGCATGTCTAACGCATGTATCTATGGCGAAATGTCAGTACATTACGTCTTAACGCAAACATACGTGTTCAACTGCAAAACGATCCATTGGCACTATCATTCTCCGAGCAATTGCTCAACATTGGAAATGGAACAATGCCATTGCATGGAGACACACAATGCATCAAATTGCCAGACAGTTTCTGCAACATGGTAAATACGAAAGTTGCTTTGATTGAAAGCATATTTCCAGATTTACAAGCTAATGATATTAATCATGCGTGGCTTCGTGAACGAGCTATTTTAGCCGAAAAAATGTCGATGTTGTCGCTATTAACTTCAAAATACAACAGTCATTGCCCCGAAATGAGATATTGTTCAAATAGATTGAGACTGTTACCGATCCTGACGAAGCAGTCAACTATCCTGTTGAATTTTTGAATTCACTGGATTTACAAGGAATGCCACCACATAATTTGCGATTAAAAATTGGCTCACCTATCATTTTGCTTGGGAATCTAAATGCACCTAAGCTATGCAACAGTACAAGATTAGTCATAAAAAATTATTGGCAATGTTCTTGAAGCTACAATTTTGAACGGGAAATTTGAAGGTGAAGTAGTTGTTCTGCCACGACTCCCAATGATCCCTTCAGACTCACACATTCCATTCAGGCGTCTGCAATTTCCAATTCGCTTGGCATTTGCCATGAGTATCAATAAGTCACAAGGTCAAACGATGTCTATTTGTGGGTTGGATCTAGAAAAACCAGTCTTTTCACATGGTCAATTATATGTGGCGTGTTCTCGCTTTGGAAAACCGTCAAGTTTATTCATTTATATTCCTCAGGAATTGATTACAAATATTGTTCATCAACTCGCATTAAGATAAAATTAAACAAACATTATTGATTATAACAAATTGTTTTTAGGAAAATTGATGTTATTTCAAAATAGAGAATAATGAAGTTATTATATTATTTGTCTTTCATGCTTTGTTTAATATCCTAATCGCTTAGAAATATCATCTGTCGGGTCTGCTAGTCTTATAAAATTTTATTTCTAAAACAAAAGACAAAAACTTACAATTATTCGTCTTCTGTTGTGTCTATTAGAGTTTTGATAGCAACCTCTTAGCGTAGTCTACTAGACGCTGTACAATTATTTAGTTGATAAAGTACGTTGCTGGCCGTAGTGGCCGAGCGGTTCTAGGCGCTACAGTCTGGAAGCGCGCGACGCTACGGTCGCAGGTTCGAATCCTGCCTTGGGCATGGACGTGTGTTATGTCCTCAGGTTAATTAGGTTTAACTAGTTCTAAGTTCTAGGGGACTGGTGACCTCAGCAGTTAAGTCCCATAGTGCTCAGAGCCATTTGAAACATTTTGAAAGTAAGTTATCAAAAGTATCAGTGTTTTATTTTAAATGACAGTTTAGCGAACGTAACTGCTTCTGCCATACCCAATTTGCATTCTTGTAGTAATATTTTGCAGCAATCGTGCGGAGATAATTGATGAAGCATAATGCCCCTTGACTATCATTTTATTAGTGGACTCGAATCTTAATATGTCGAAGTCTGATGTATCCTTGTGGGGCGACTGTAGAAATTCTATTTCAGAGACCACAACTCCAACCTGTAATACGAATATTTATGTCATTCTATGGATAAAACAACCTTTAGGACAAAGCAAAACGGCACTATTTACTGCGTTCTACGTATTGTCTGATATGTTTGCAAGTACATATTTTCTCGAGAAAGTACATACTTATGTTCTGAAATATTTGGATGACAATTTTCCTATTTTTTAAGTTCTTGGGAGTCGAGAGGGCTTACCACACGGCCGTTGATAAGAACTTCCACAATGAATTGTGCTTTGTTCGTTAATAAACAATATTGCAATTTCTTGTTCCTACATTTTGTTACTATACGAGGTTAGTCGGGAAAATACGTATAAAAGTTGAATAATGTCTTTATGTTACAGGTTGCAGTCCCCTCCAGGTGGGACTACTGCTGTAATCAATCCCATCAGCGCTCATCTCGAGTCAGAGCACACAGCGTGGAGGTGGGAGTGTGCTTGTTGACAGTTACCCTTTTCCACCTGCCGTCTGCATGGAGCTCTCTCTGATTGGGGAACAACACGTCAACATCAAGTATCTTGTAAAGCTAGGCAAGAACGGCCGTGAGATTTTTGAGTGTCTGAAACAGGTTTATGGGGACAATTCGCTGGAGGAACCGACCGCGAACAAGTGGTTAAAAAGGTTCCGGGATGGCCGAGAAGAAGTGAACGATGACCCTCGCCCAGGACGCCCGTCGACATCGAGTTCCGATGCAAATCTTGAACGAATTCTGGCTTGTGTTCGTAAAGACCGTAGATTGACAGTCAGAATGACTGCTGACGAGCTCTCAATCCCCAAAACAATCGTTCACGAAATCCTGACACAAAATCTTGAAATGAAGAAATTGTGTGCGAAAATCGTACCGAAGCTCCTGACGCCAGAACAGAAAACGGAGAGGGTCGAGTGCTGTGGGGATTGGTTGGAAGCTGAGGAACCAGGGGACTTTCTCAACCGAGTCGTCACTGGAGACGAGTCCTGGTTTTACGAATTCGATGTGGAGCTCAAATCACAAACCAAGGATTGGAAACTAGCAGGAGAACCGAGAACAAAAAAGTCGCGAAAATCGAGGTCCAATGTGAAGACAATGTTGATTGTTTTCTTTGATTCTAGGGGCATTGTTCACAAGGAATTCGTCCCTCCCGGCCAGAGAGCGAACGGAAATTTTTACGTCGAAGTTCTGACACGTCTCGGAGCTGGTGTGGCCCGAGTTCGACCGGAGTTGGCAAAAGGGGGCAGGTGGATCCTTCATCACGACAATGCGCCCGTTCACACGTCGCTCGTTGTGCTCGAGTTTTTGGCCCGGAGCTCAATCACCGTGACAGACCACCAGCCTTATTCACCAGATTTAGCCCCGTGTGGCTTCTTCACGTTCCCGAAATGCAAAATGGTGCTTCGGGGGCGGCACTTGGGAGATGTGGAAACCATGAAGGCGGAAACGACACGGCAACTGAACAACATCACAACTGAAGACTTTCAGCAATGTTATCAACAGCGGAAACGGCGTTGGCAGAAGTGCATCGCGTCTCAGGGCGAGTACTTTGAAGAAGACCATATTGTAATACCTGAATAACTGTAAAGTAAAGTTATTATTCAACTTTTATACGTATTTTCCGTACAAACCTCGTAATGTCGACTATTGAGTTAAAGTTCGTACCTATTTTGCCATTTTAGAGAAGAGAAATCTTAAGCGCATCTTCTTCTATAGACTCAGTATCAAATGTTCACTAATTTCAATTTACTTCCTATCACAGTTCAGTATTTAACACAAATTATATATCAATGTCATTTCATAGATATTACGTCGGTTCCACACTAACGGAATAACACGTAATTGTCATTTAACATCACTTTGATTAATAATCATTGTTCTTATGACGTAAATGTTAATGAATGATCACTTTCTAGGAGGAAAGAGGAATTGATCCTAATCGTGAGATAATAGCTTCTAATGAGCCCGGGAACGTTAATTAAATAAAAAGTCACGTTCAGGGATGACATGCGAACAACTTTCGTTACTTCCGTTTTCACGTATCTGTCAAAACTAATCCCGTCGCCCACAATTCATATTAACACTGACGTTAACCTCTTTTGTCGGAACATCGAATCGTAACTATTATGTGGAAGTTTACTGTAGTCCCCGAATTAATTCCTTTCAGACACGAGCACGACCGAACAGCAGAACGGAACACAAACGACTTGTTTTAACAACCGAGCAACGCAATGACGTTACATTACGACAATGTCCGCCAAATGAACATCTCTTTGACTTTATCTTTTCTACTCTGCTCAATTAAATTATTCCTAATTACAATTTATTCAGCTATTTAACGAAAACATCTAACAAAAAATGAAATACATTTATCCCAACGTAAAAGATCCGTTATAATGGACTGGCTACTCTGTGCTAAGTGAACCGATCATTGACTAGAAATGTTTACGTTCAGCTATATAGAGACCACTACATTAGAAAGGGGATACGTGTGATGTCTACAACCACCGCCCAATCTCTCTTCTGACTGTCATATCCAAAATTCTTGAAAAAGTAATGTATTGTACAGTAGCTTCACACATTTTCAAAAATAAGGTTTTAACAAAATCTCAGTTTGGTTTCCAGAAAGGTTTTTCACCGGAAAATGCTATATTTACTTTTACTAATAAAATATTAAATGCTCTGAGTAACCGGAAGTCACCCGTTGGGATTTTTTGTGATCTCTCAACGGCTTTTGATTGTGCAAATCATTGAATACTTCTAGATAAGCTCAAGTACTGTGGTATGAATGGGGCAGCGCTCAAATGGTTTAAATCATACCCAACTCGAAGAGTGCAGAAAGTTGAAATAAGTAGTTCACAAAATATGATAAAACTGGTGATTTCTCGAACTGGGGAACAATCAAGAACAGGGTGCCGCAAAGTTCAGTCTTGGGTCCTCTGCTGTTCTTAATATATATTAATGACTTGCCATTCTATATTCACCAAGATGCAAAGCTGGTACTTTTTGCCGATGATACAAGAATTAACTGATGAAATTGTAAACGATGTTTTTCAGAAAATCATTAACTGGTTCTCTGCAAATGGGCTCTCATTAAACTTTGACAAAACACAGTGTATATAGTTCCACACAGTAAATGGAATGACACCATTAATAAATATAGACTTCGATCAGAAATCCGTAGCTAAGGTAGAATATCCAAATTTTCTAGGTGTATTCATTGATGAGGGGTTGAACTGGAAAAAACACACTGAAGATCTGCTGAAACGTTTGAGTTCAGTTACTTATGCAATTAGTCATTGTAAATTTTGGCGATATACATCTCAGTAAATTAGCTTACCACGCCTAGTTTCATTCTATGCTTTCGTATGGCATTATATTCTGGGGTAAAAGAGTGTTAATTGCACAAAAGTGTGTAATCAGAATAATTGCTGGAGCTCATCCGAGATTATCCTGCAGACACTTATTTAAAGAGCTAGGGATCTTCACTGTAGACTCACAGTATACAGGGTGTTACAAAAAGGTACCGCCAAACTTTCAGGAAACGTTCCTCACACACAAAGAAAGAAAATATGTTACGTGGACATGTGTCCGGAAACGCTTACTTTCCATGTTAGAGCTCATTTTATTACTTCTCTTCAAATCACATTAATCATGGAATGGAAACACTCAGCAACAGAACGTACCAGCGTGACTTCAAACACTTTGCTACAGGAAGTGTTCAAAATGTCCTCCGTTAGCGAGGATACATGCATCCACCCTCCGTCGTATGGAATCCCTGATGCGCTGATGCAGCCCTGGAGAATGGCGTATTGTATCACAGCCATCCACAATTCGAGCACGAAGAGTCTCTACATTTGGTAGACAATAGCTTTCAAATGCCCCCATAAATGAAAGTCAAGAGGGCTGAGGTCAGGAGAGCGAGGACGCCATGGAATTAGTCTGTCTCTACCAATCCATCGGTCACGGAATCTGTTGTTGAGAAGCGTATGAACACTTGGACTGAAATGTGCAGGAGCTCCATCGTGCATGAACCACATGTTGTATCGTACTTGTAAAGGTACTTGTTCTAGCAGCACAGGTAGAGTATCCCGTATGAAATCATGATAACGTGCTCCATTGAGCGTAGGTGGAAGAAACTAAAATGAGCTCTAACATGGAAATCAAGCATTTCCGGACACATGTCCACATAACATCTTTTCTTTATTTGTGTGTGAGGAATGTTTCCTGAAAGTTTGGCCGTACCTTTTTGTAACACCCTGTATATATTTACTTATGAAATTTGTTATTAACAATCCAAACGAATTCAAAAGTAATAGCAGTGTACATGGCTGCAACACTAGGAGAACGCATAATATTCACTACTCAAGGTTAAATCTAACTTTGGCTCAGAAAGGGGTAAATTATGCTGCCACAAAAGTCTTTGGTCACTTACCTAATAGCATTAAAAGTCTGACAGATAGCCATATTGCATTTAAAAGGAAATTAAAAAGAATTTCAGAATGGCAACTCCTTCTAATCATTAGATGAATTTTGGATATAGTAAGTTGGTAATTTCTCTACGCCCCCCCCCCCAACCCTCCGCTCCAAAAAATTAAATGTCATGTAATATTTTGTGTAATGTAATACCTTGTATAGACACCTTTTATTAACCTGACACCTTCCAGATCATTACGAAGTGTCATATTCATGATCTATGAAACAAGTACTAATCTAATCTAATTTGCAGCCTTCACAGACACCATGCTCTCAAACAACCCTGTCATGACACCAGGCCACAATTGTGTGATTGGTTTGAAGAACATTCTGAACTATTCGAGCAAATGGTTTGGCCACCCAGTTCACGTGGCATGAATCCCTGCAAAAACATTTATGGGACACAAGCGAGAGGTCAGTCCGTGCACAAAATCAGTCAATAGTTTCACAAATATGGGGAGCTCAGTATTTCTGTACGGGACTTCCAATGACTCATTGAGTCTGAACCACATCGAGTTGGTGCACCACATCAGCCAAAAGGAGATGTGACACAGTATTAGGAGGTACCCCATGATTTTTATCACCTCAGTGTGTACTGACATGTTACAATCTTAACAGTACATCTCTCATTTCTTTCCATATATTTGATAAGAATTCCAAACACTGGAATAGTAGTCTAGAACTGGTCATACAACTATCTTGTATGTAGTTGCCAATACAGATGCATTACATTTTTCTAGAACCCTTCCAACAAATTCAAGTCTATTTGTAATTCCTAATGCTGACTTTACATGTTCTTCTCATTTTGTATTAACCGAAATAAATACACATGACAGAGCTATCAAAAGAGGGCGTGAAATGCAGCGTGTGGCACGTACATAATGGCATCAGGCAGACTTGTAGTGCAGTTTGGTGACAATGTGACATCACTAACCCACCTAAGGCCTCTCTAGGGTGACCAGATGCAATTGTTTAAGGAGGAGGACAAACAGCTTCAAAAAGGAGGACAAAGGAAGAAAAAAAGAGGACACATCAAAGGGGTCAACTGCAGATGAGGATACCACCCATCAGCTTTGGGCAAGTCACGTGACTGCTGGGAATTACTGGCAAAACTACTAGTTAATTATTACTGATCGTCAGGTGGTGGTTGATTGAGCAATATAAAACAATTAAAAACATTGATTTGATGACAGTGTGGCGTCAATTGTTTTCTTATATGAAGAACACGGAACTGTTTACAAAGCGAAAAACGTAAGACAATTCACCTCCCTTCATTGAACGCACCGCTACCAACATCTACAGTTCCAGCAGCAGCTGACGACATGTAAACTGCACTTTAACCTTCCGAATACAAATAAATTGAATCAAATAAATTGAATGACTATGAAACAATGAAATAAAACCATGACAGTTAATCTGTCGAGTTATTTCTTGCCTTTATTGGCCACTCACTGAGGCGTTTGTAACAGCTTTACATATCTTACATTCCGATTCAAATTCATTTCTCCCTTTCTTGAAAGCTGGATATTTGCAGGAAAGGACATCAGAAAATGCACACTTTCGTTAAGGCGTAGCCAAATATTTTATGTAACTCACTCAGTTAAAAATTACACGTGCACTACAGGAAGCCAAGCCAATGCAAAGCGACGATACTAAACGAAAAATTTAAATAATCGATATTTGCAGTCGCTTATAGATCGATCAACGATAACATCGACGATTCTGGTGCCACCTACTAATACCGCCTTCGTGCTTGTTTATCACGAAGGCTTTGCCAATAGTTAAAGTATTTAAGAAAAAAGCAATAAATGGGACAAATTGTAAATTTAACTGTATTACGCTCAACTTTGCGAAAAAGCCGGAGACTGTAAAAATCCGCCCGGACCACAGATGAAGAGCTAAAAAGGAGGACATGTCCGGAATAATCCGGACTTCCGGAACCTTTAATAATGTCGGGCAGTGTATGATGTGAAGGATTTAGCAGTCACATTGTATCAAGTTCTTTCTCTACGCTGTAGGCATTATCTTATCTTTGTCTATATTTAAAGAGCGTTCATTTCTCTGAGTGTAAATTTTTCCGAGTCTTGCTGCACTTCCTTATGGCCGCCTGACCACGATATTTTCCCGTAGCGAACAGCACAGCTAGTGCTGCTGGCCTTAGCTGGTAAATTACTGTAAGGTCTCTGTTGTGTGTGGGGGGAGTCATCATCTTGTGGTGGGTCGCCATTTTGTCATCTGCCGCCGGGCTGGAGTTGTGCCATCTTACCGTCCCAAACCAACCCCCCCCCCCCCCCCTTCCTCATAGTTTAACTGAATGTTTCTTTGTTTACCCCACGGCCATCTCCAACAAGGATTTCCTGTTGTACCGCATCTCACAAAACTAAAAGCATGAAGCATTCTCTGAAAACCGCATCAATAAGTCTCACAACTGCAATCAGCCAACACATACAAATACCTGGGTGTGACAGTTTGCAGGGATATGAAACAAATAGGTTGCAGAATGCAAGATTCAGACGTTGGCTTATTGGTAGGATACCTAGGAAAATGCTTTCAGTCAACTAATGACTGTGTGAAGTGGACTAAGTGGTTTCTCAGGTGCCAGCCACGGTGGTCTAGCGGTTCTAGGCGCTCAGTCTGGAGCCACGCGACTTCTATGGTCGCAGGTTCGAATCCTGCCTTGGGCATGGATGTGTGTGATGTCCTTAGGTTAGTTGTTAAGTACCATAGTGCTCAGAGTCATTTGCTTCTTAGGTTAGAGGGCCTCAGAAGAGTGCAGAATGGGCATCAGTCTCGAACAGTACAGAACAAACACAGCAAGGGGGTACATGCAGCAACAAACAGTAACAGTTGTAAACTGTCGTAGCTGTGTTGGGAACCAACCAACACTCTGAGCGCTAGTAGAAAGCACTGAAACGCGAATCACTATACACTACTGGTCATTAAAATTGCTACACCAAGAAGAAATGCAGATGATAAATGGGTATTCATTGGACAAATATATTATACTAGAACTGACATGTGATTACATTTTCATGCAA
Organism: Schistocerca gregaria; assembly: GCF_023897955.1. NCBI lineage: Eukaryota > Metazoa > Arthropoda > Insecta > Orthoptera > Acrididae > Schistocerca > Schistocerca gregaria. Next base: position 55,190,651 of record NC_064930.1, read on the forward strand.
TTTGGGTGCATAGATCCTGACAAATCAGTACGCAGAACAACCACCTCTGGCCACAATGATGGCCTAGATACGCCTGGGCAATGAGTCAGACAGAGCTTGGATGGCGTGTACAGGTACAGCTGCCCATACAGCGTCAACACGATACCACAGTTCATCAAGAGTAGTGACTGGCGTATTGTGATGAGTCAGTTGCTCGGCCACCATTGACCAGACGTTTTCAATTGGAGAGAGATCTGGAGAATGTGCTAGCCAGAGCAGGAGTCGAACGTTTTCTGATCCAGAAAGGCCCATACAGGACCTGCAATACGAGGTCGTGCATTATCCTGCTGAAATGTAAGGTTTTGCAGGGATCGAAGGAAGGGTAGAGCCACGGGTCGTAGCACATCTGAAATGTAATGTCCGCTGTTCAAAGTGCCGTCAATGCGAACGAGAGGTGACCGAGACGAGTAACCAGTGGCAACCCATACCATCACGCCAGGTGATACGCTAGTATGGCAATGACAAATACACGCTTCCAAAGTACGTTCACTGCGATGTCGACAAACACGTTTACGAGCATCGTGATGCTGTTAACAGAACCTGGATTCATCCGAAACAATGACGTTTTGCCATTCGTGCACCCAGGTTCGTCGTTGAGTACACCATCGCAGGCGCTCCTGTCTGTGACGCAGCGTCAAGGGTAACCGCAGCCATGGTCTCCGAGCTGATAGTCCATGCTGCTGCAATAGTCGTCGAACTGTTCGTGCAGATGGTTGTTGTCTTGCAAACGTCCCCATCTGTTGACTCAGGGATCGAGAGATGTCTGCACGATCCGTTACAGCCATGCTGGTAAGATGCCTGTCTTCTCTACTGCTAGTGGTACGAGGCCATTGGGATCCAGCACGGCGTTCCGTGTTACCCTCCTGAACCCACCGATTCCAAATTCTGCTAACAGTCATTGGATCTCGACCGACGCGAGCAGCAACGTCGCGATACGATAGACCGCAATCGCAGTAGGTTTTTGCGAAAGTCCTCCTTACACAAGGCATCACAACAACGTTTCAGCAGGCAACGCCGGTCAACTGCTGTTTGTGTATGAGAAATCGGTTGGAAACTTGTCCCATGTCAGCACTTTGTAGGTGCCGCCAGTGTTGCCAACATTGTGTGAATGCTCTGAAAAGCTAATAATTTACATATCACAGTATCTTCTTCCTGTCGGTTAAATTTCGCGTTTGTAGCATGTCATATTCGTGGTGTAGCAATTTTAATGGCCAGTAGTGTAGGTACTGAAAGCTGGCTAAAACTAGAGATATATTTGGCAGAAAATTTTACAAAGGACATAACACTGTTCGGAAAAGACAGATTAAATGTGGTTGGCGGTGACATATTCATTTATGTTGGAAGTTGGTTATCCTCTAGTGAAATTGAAGTAGATGTTGCACATGAGTTAGTATGGGCAGAAGTCATACTTCACAAATGGAATAAATTAATAACTGGTACCTCCTCTGACACCCTGACACACATGTTGTAATCGCTGAAGGATTCAAAGAAATGGCTCCTTTCAAATAGGCACCTCACTAATAAAATTACATTACATAGCCTATCCAATGACAGAAAAATAACATCAAGAAATAATTAATGTAGAGTAAAAAATTTTTACAAATACATTTGTTCAGATAACAAATTTGAGTAATTAACATTACAAAATCACAAGCTGATGTAAGTGTGAGATAAGTCATTGCAAATGATATATCCTGCAACGTTACTAACAGGCGTAACAACCCGAATGTTGAGTGCAAGCAGACAAAGATACATGCATTTGGAAACATCCTGGCAGATTAAAACTGTGTGCCTGACCGAGACTCGAACTCGGGACCTTTGGCTTTCGTGGGCAAGTGCTCTACCATCTGAGCTACCGAAGCACGACTCACGCCCCGTCCTCACAGCTTTACTTCTGCCAGTACCTCTTCTCCTACCTTCCAAACTTTACAGAAGCTCTTCTGCAAACCATGCAGAACTAGCACTCCTGAAAGAAAGGATACTGCGGAGACATGGCTTAGCCACAGCCTGGAGGATGTTTCCAAAATGAGATTTTCACTCTGCAGCGAAGTGCGCGCTGATATGAAACTTCTCCGCAGTATCCTTTCTTTCAGGGGTGCTAGTTCTGCATGGTTCGCAGGAAAGCTTGTGTAAAGTTTCGAACATAGGAGACGAGGTACTGGCAGAAATAAGGCTGTGGGGACGGGGCGTGAGTCATGCTTCGGCAGCTCATATGGTAGAGCACTTGACCGCTAAAGGCAAAGGTCCCGAGTTCGAGTCTCGGTCGGGCACACAGTTTTAATCTGCCAGGAAGTTTCATATCAGCGCACACTCCGCTGCAGAGTGAAAATCTCATTCTGGATACATGCATTGTGTTGTACAAGTGCTGGATGCCAGTTTGTGGTACGGAGTTCCAATGTCTGTTGCACGTGGTCAGTCCATACATTGACAGATAATGCTGTTTGTGGATAACACTTGAGTTGTCATCTTATGATGTCCCATATGTGCTCGACTGGAGAAGACCAGGTGATCGAGTAGGCCACGGCAACACGCCGACGCTCTGTAGAGCATACTGGGTTACAACAGCAGCACGTGGGCGAGTGTTATCCTGTTGGAAAACATCCCCTTGAATGCTGTTCGTGTATCGCAGCACAACAGATCAAATCACATGACCACAGAAGTGCTCGTATTGTCATGTAAGATCGAACCCTAGACTGCAACTCCAGGTGTCTGTTCAGCGTGTCTGGCTTGCAGACTGGTTGGTGGCAGGCCTTCGACTGGTTTTTTCCTAACCGACAGACAGCCATCCGAAGCGGAACTAGGTTTTTCAGAAAACACAACGGACCTCCACCCTACCCTCTGTTGTGCCCATAGAGTAAACATCTCTGGACTGAGCATTGCGTTCTGTGCATGTTGTCAACATTGAACCTGAATTGTCATGTGTTTTCGGGACTTTGCTGTGGGTGTGTGCTTTCCGCAGAGTTTGAAGTTTATAATATCAACAGTTTTTGTTGTGTTTCCACCGTTTGTTGATAGTGTAATAGCGACGGTGAATTACTGTTTTTGCTATGGATGCAAAGAAAGATATGTGAAAGGAGGGATAGTAACTTTCCATGGGTACATACCATGTAGCTCTAATTGTAGTTATGATATTATTAAGAGACACTGTATATGTCTAAAAATTTCGAGACGCATTATAATTAAGGCTTGATTTTGTAGACCTATTTTTCTACGATTTTATGGCTATATAATAGACATAACAGCTCGTACAAAAGCTTACAAACAATCGCTTACTCTTGTAAATTTGCTATTGGAACAGCAAAGGGAATGGTTAGCTGTTTCAGCAAAATTTATCCTCCATGCATTTATCAGTGACTTGTCGTTTATGTATATAAATTTGAAAGACGGGAGACAGATAAATTCAATAGAGTGGGAGTCTGTAATTGTCTTCGTATAATATGTGTGTCCAAACCTTTTTGTTTACTATAAAGCTACAGTAGGAAACAATGCATGTCAGGTGTGTGTACGATATGGAGAATGATTATGTGTGATCTATATTTTAGTTTCCCGAAGGATGAACAACGAGAAAAGATGTGGCCCCACAAAATAAGGAGGAGTAATTGTGTCTCCACAAACTATTCCAAAGTATGTTCAAAACAATATCACTGCAAAAATGTACGTCAGGCTTTATAATACTATAAAGTGCTGTTATAATACCGAAAACTACCAAAAATCTGGTGCATCTGAACTGTGACACATATCGCAAAGATGCAGAATGCAATATCACTTGCCCGTATAAGTTACGTAAATGGTTTATTCCCAGTATAAAATGGATACTGTAATACATAAATAAACCACAACACATACGAAAAGAATCCGTCTGTACTAGGGATGTAGTGACATTCGAAATATGCAGGGCGCTATACGGACAAACACACGACGTCCCGAGAACACGTGACCAGGCCGGCAGTGTATGTTGACAACACACGATCTGTTCTGCGCATGTGAATGCTCGCTCCAGAGATATTTACCCTATGGTTGTATCCACGGACCCAACCAACCAACTCGCGCACGCGCGCCCTGGCTGCGACGTCTCCGGCCACAGTTCCAGTCGCGGCCGTCGGCGCCTCAGGGCGTTACCGTCGCCGGAAGAGGTCGCGCCATGGCTGAGCTCGGGTCCGCAGCGCCCCCGCCTTTTGCGCACAAGGAGGAGCGCTGGCTCCGAGACGGACAGTCTATTGTCGATTGTATATTGCTAGCCTTTCGTGGAGCCATTGCAGTGTGATATTTGCTATTGTATTCAACTAGGCTCACAAGGGAACCTCCCCATAGCACCCCCCTCAGATTTAGTTATAAGTTGGCACAGTGGACAGGCCTTGTAAAACTGAACACAGATCAATCGAGAAAACAGGAAGAAGTTGTGTGGAAGTATGGAAAAAATAAGCAAAATATACAAACTGAGTAGTCCATGTCCAAAATAGGCAACATCAGGGATAGTGTCAGTTCAGGAGCGCCGTGGTCCCGTGGTTAGCGTGAGCACCTGCGGAATGAGATGTCCTTACTTCAAGCCTTCCCTCGCGTGAAAAGTTTACTTTATTTATATTCACAAAGTTATGATCTCTCCGTTCGTTCATTCACGTCTCTGTTCACTGTAATAAGTATAGTGTCTGTGTGTTACGACCACATCGCAAAGCCGTGTAGACGAAAGGACGTGCCTCTGCAATGGGAACCGAAAACATTTGATCGCAAGGCCATAGGTCAACCGATTCCTCCACAGGAAAACACGTCTAATATATTCTATACGACACTGGTGACGGCATGTGCGTCACATGACAGGAATATGTTGTCGACCCACCTAACTTGTACACTTGGCGAATGGGTAAAAAGATTCTTCTACCTTGCCCCATTTAGGTTTCCTTGTGGATGTGATAATCACTCCCAAAAAAGTAATGAAAACATAAGAGTTTGTCAAAAAAACTGTAACAAATGAACGCAACAGTTTCACAGTCGCACAGTTTTCCCTGTGCTCTGTCAAAACATATGTTTTTAACGTTTTCCAATTTTTTCCGTGTGTAGACCGTCAGATCCTCCATATGTTCAAGCAAATCTGAACATGTCCTGGAATTTTGGAGAGCGAAGTTGATTATGTGTGAGTGCCTGAACTTTGATAGTCGACACACGTCAATTGCCTGAAAACACAAAGTTAAAATTTTTACTCGAGGGAAGACTTGAACCAGGGATCGCTCGTTCAGCATTTGCTCACGCTAACCACGTGACCACGGCACTCCTGAGGTCAAATTATCCTTGATGTTGCATATCTTGCACATCAGCTACTCAATTTGTATATTTTGCCTATTTTTTCATAGTTCCACAAAACTTCTTCCTGCTTTCTCGATTGATCTATGTTCAGTTTTTCAAAGCGTATCAACTGTGCCAAATTATAACTAAATCTGAGGCGGGTGCGATGGGGAGGTTGCCTTGTCAGTACACGGATTACTCTTGGATATTACTCGGACTTGTATTGCTGGTGCACGTTTCGTCACAAATAAAGATAAGGTACCTCTTCATTCTAGCTGGCGCAATTCTTGTCATTAGTTATTTTTCGGCCAACAGACATAGCTACATAATGGTCACTACCCACGCTTCATACAATTTGTAGTGGCTGCCCCAAAAGTACCGCCAAGGATCTTGGACTATGGAGCCGTCATAAAAACCTACAACGTTCTCTGGACTGACACCAGGGTAGTCACAAATGTTGGTGCTTTGGGGTTGGTGGGATGCGCACTACATAGTATCTGGCTCGGAGCCGTGCTTCAAGTAACCGATTTGTAACAGTTCGTTGTGACACTGTGGTGCAAACCGCTGCTCAAAATACTACTGAGGATGCTGTATGAGGTGCCAGAGCCATACGCTAAACACAATGCGACTGGCTCGAAATGTGAAGAGACATTGTCTTTCCGATGTAGAAACATGCCTGACAACTTTCGTGTATGCTGCACAGCTCCGTATTGATTCTGCAGTTTTGCTTCTGTCAGTGTATAAGTGTGTGTGGTATCTGTTGTGATGGATATGTCCGACGAAGAGACACCACACACACGCGTATACAGGGTGGTCCATTGAACGTGACCGGGCAAAATATCTCGCGAAGTAAGCGTCATACGAAAAAACTACAAAGAACGAAACTCGTCTAGTTTGAAAGGGGAAACCAGATGACGCTATGGTTGGCCCGCTAGATGGCGCTACTATAGGTCAGACGGATATCAATTGCGTTTTTTTTTGTTTTTAATAGGAACCCCCATTTTTGTTACATATTCGTGTAGTGCGTAAAGAAATATGAATGTTTTAGTTGGACCACTTTTTTCGCTTTGTGATAGATCGCGTTGTAATAGTCACAAACATATGCCTCACAATTTTAGACGAACAGTTGGTGACAGGTAGGTTTTTTAAATTAAAATACAGAACGTAGGTACGTTTGAACATTTTATTTCGGTTGTTCCAATCTGATTACATGTACTTTTGTGAACTTATCATTTCTGAGAACGCATGCTGTTACAGCGTGATTACCAGTAAATACCACATTAATGCAATAAATGTTCAAAATGATGTCCGTCAACATCAATGCATTTGGCAATACATGTAACGATATTCCTCTCAACAGCAAGTAGTTCGTCTTCCGTAATGTTCTTACATGCATTGACAATGCGCTGACACATGTTGTCAAGCATTGTCGGTGAAACACGATAGCAAATATCCTTCAACTTTCCCCACAGAAAGAAATCCGGGGACGTCAGATCCAGTGAACATGCGGGCCGTGGTATGGTGCTTCGACGACCAATCCACCTGTAATGAAATAGGCTATTCAGCACCGCTTCAACTGCACGCGAGCTATGTGCCGGACATCCATCATGTTGGAGTACATTGCCATTCTGTCATACAGTGAAACATTTTGTAGTAATGGCTCTGAGCACTATGGGACTTAACACCTATCGTCATCACTCCCCTAGGACTTAGAACTACTGAAACCTAGCTAACCTAAGGACATCACATAACACCCAGTCACCACGAGGCAGAGAAAATCCCTGGCCCCACTGGGAATCGAACCCGGGAACCCGGGCGCGGGAAGCGAGAACGCTACCGCACGACCACGAGCTGTGGACATCTTGCAGTAACATCGGTAGAACATTACGTAGGAAATCAGTATACATTGCACCATTTAGATTACCATCGATAAAATGGGGGCCAATTATCCTTCCTCCCATAATGCCGCGCCATACATTAACTCGCCAAGGTCGCTGACATTCCACTCTCGCAGCCATTGTGGATTTTCCGTTCCCCAATTGTGTATATTATGCCAGATTACGTTACCGCTGTTGGTGAATGACGCTTCGCCACTAAATAGAACGCGCACAAAAAATCTGTCATCATCCCGTAATTTCTCTTGTGCCCAGTGGCAGAACTGTACACGACGATCAAAGTCTTCGCCATGCAATTCCTGGTGCATAGAAATATGGTACGGGTGCAATCAATGTTGATGTAGCATTATCAACACCGACGTTTTTGAGATTCCCTACTTTCGCGCAATTTATCTGCTACTGACTGGCGGATTAGCAGCGACAGCAGCTAAAACACCTACTTGGGAATCATCATTTGTTGCAGGTCGTGGTTGACGTTTCACATGTGGCTGAACACTTCCTGTTTCCTTAAATAACGTAACTATCCGGCGAACGGTCTGGACACTTGGATGATGTCGTCCAGGATACCGAGCAGCATACATAGCACATGCCCGTTGGGCGTTTTAATCACAATAGCCATAGATCAACACCATATCGACTTTTTCTACAATTGGTAAACGGTCCTTTTTAACACGGGTAATGTATCACGAAGCAAATACCGTCCACACTGCCGGAATGTTACTTGATACCACGTACTTATACATTTGTGACTATTACAGCGCCATCTATCACAAAGTGAAGAAAATGGTCCAGCTGAAACATTCATATTTCTTTACGTACTGCACGAACATATAATAAAAAATGTGGTTTCCTATATTTAAAAACGTAGTTGATGTCCGTTTGACCTGTGGCAGCGCCATCTAGCGGGCCAACCATAGCGCCATCTGGTTTGCCCCTTCAAGCAAGACGAGTTTGGTTCTTCGTAGACTTTTCGTTTGATGCTTATTTCGTGAGATATTTGGTATCAATGGACCACCCTGTATATAGACTACTTGCCATTAAATTTAGGGAACTGATGACCTTAGCTGTTTAGTCCTCCTTAAATATCCCAACAACCACAACCACCATTAAATTTAGTACACCTCGAAGATGACGTGCTACAGATGTGAAATTTAACCGACAGGGAGAAGATGCTGTGATATGCAAATGATTAGCTTTTCAGAGCATTCACACAAGGTTGGCGCCGGTGGCGACACCTACAACGTGCTAACATGGGGAAAGCTTCCAACCGATTTCTCATACACAAACAGCAGTTGACCGGCGTTGCCTGGTGAAACGTTGTTGTGATGCCTCGTGTAAGGAGGAGAAATGCGTACCACCACGTTTCCGACTTTGATAAAGATCGGATTGTAGCCTATCGCGATTCCGGTTTATCGTATCGCCGCACTGCTGCTTGCTTTGGTCGAGATCCAATGACTGTTAGCACAATGTGGAATCGTTGGGTTCAGGAGGGTAATACGGCACGCCGTGCTGGATCCCGACGGCTTCGTATCACTAGCAGTCGAGATGACAGGCATCTTATCCACATGGATGTAACGGATCGTGCAGCCACGTCTCGATCTCTGAGTCAACAGATGGTGACGCTTGCAAGACAACAACCATCTGCACGAACAGTTCGACGACGTTTGCAGCAGCATGGACTATCAGCTCGGAGACTGTGGCTGCAGTTATCCTTGACACTGCATCGCAGACAGGAGTGCCTGTGATGGTGTACTCGACGACGATCCTGGGTGCACAAATGGCAAAACGTCATTTTTTCGGATGAATCTTGGTTCTGTTTACAGCATCATGATGGTCGCATCCGTGTTTGGCGACAACGCGGTGAACGGACATTGCAAGCGTGCATTCGTCATCGCCATATTGGTGTATCATCCGGCGTGATTTACGACCCGTGGCTCTACCCTTCCTTCGATCCCTGCAAAACCCTACATTTCAGCAGGATAATGCACGACCCCATTATGCAGGTCCTGTACGGGTCTTTCTCGAAACAGAAAATGTTGGTGTGCTCCACTGGCCAGCACATTCTCCAGATCTCTCACCAATTGAAAACGTCTGGTCAATGGTGGCCGAGCAACTGGCTTGTCACAATACGCCAGTCACTACTATTGATGAACTGTGGTATCGTGTTGAAGCTGCATGGGCAGCTATACCTGTACACGCCATTCAAGATATGTCTGACTCAATGCCCAGGCGTATCAAGGCCGTTATTACGGCCAGAGGTGGTTGTTCTGGGTACTGATTTGTCAGGATCTATGCACCCAAATTGCGTGAAAATGTAATGACATGTCAGTTCTAGTTTAATATATTTGTCCAATGAATGTCCAATTTATCATCTGCATTTCTTCTTGGTGTAGCAACTTTAATGATCAGTAGTGTATGTAACATTCCTATACGCTTTATGACCAAACATGAATTGTTCAATGCTGATGCACATCAGGTTTCGTTTCCTCTCGTGGGACTACAGGTAGCGCTATGAGAGAGGTTTACAAGGACGGGGAAGTATGACGAATCGAGAATGTGGCCTGGAGAGAGTGTGGATCGCTGAGGCGATTAGGGCAAACGTTATAGAGAAGTGGAGCATTCGGATTCGAGTCCCAGTCTGGCACATATCTTCAACTACCAGCATTGAGTAATTTCAGTGCCCTAACGCGGCCTTCACGGATAAAATCTCCCTGAATATTAATACAGTTATTGTTGGCTGTGACTTCGAATTACGCTCGATATGTTGACGAAAAAATCTGCTTGATGTCAGTGGTAGGCGTAAAGCATCGTCCGCAATTGACTAAATGCTGTCTCCAAAAATTATTTAGAGCCACCCACTCCGAGTCTAAATTGTTGATTTAACATGCTTCACTTCTTAGCAACAAATAACACTGAGCAAATATGAAGCATCGTGACGAAAGCAGAGATTAATGAACACGAGGTCGTTGCGGCAAGACTGAATACCGTAACACCCAAACTCACCAAAAATAAATGCAAGATATAGCTCTTTTTTTTTAAAAAAAAGAAAAAACATAAAAAGCTACCACAAACCGCTAAAATTCGCTTGCCGCCTACCTAACAGAAAGTTTCCACTCCCTCCGAAGTACACCAGTGTGCAAAACTTGTGGACTAAACTAATTTCACGCGATTTGCCACTACCGAGTAACAAAGCTCGATGAAACTTGGACCATACATAACAAGAACAGCTTCAGTGTAGAACAGAAGGAATCTGAAAGTAGTACACAGTGAGACGGACTGAAGTGGCACTTACAGGGTGACACTCGGGAGACAGAACTGCGTAGTACTGAGTGTGCGGTGGTGGGGAGTGCTCGTGGTGGGGACAGTTCCGATCCACACCAGACGCCGTTTCATTTACTCAGTCACTGTGGAGCACTGGGACTTGCAACGTTGAGTGTTTGTCTATCACAGTTTCGTGAAAAGTGGGGAGTCTATTACTGCTACGCAGCGATTGTTTCGTGCGCGGTTTAATGTCGGTCGACGTGGAGCTGCTCCGAACAGTAACACAATCTTCAGATGGGTGGAGAACATCAGATCAACTGGAAACATACTGGATGAGAAGCATCCTGGCCCGAGACGCAGAGTAACGAGACCAGAAAATGTTGAAAGGGTAAGACAAGCGGCAGTCAGAAGCCCAGGACGGTCAGCTAGACGTCGTGCTAGTGAGTTACGAATCAATCGTGAACCGGTTAGACGAATTTTGCATAAAGAATTAAATTTCCGTCCCTACAAAATGCTCATTGTCCAACAACTTAAGGAAACTGATTTTGCTGTACGAGAAGACTTTGCTTGCAGTATGCAACTGATTTTGGGATTGAATTGAAATGAAATTTTATTGATGAGCCCTATGGGACTTAACTTCTGAGGTCATCAGTTGCCTAGAACTTAGAACTAATCAAATCTGACTAACCTAAGGACATCACACACATCCATGCCCGAGATAGGATTCGAACCTGCGACCGTAGGTTTCAGACTGTAGCGCCTAGAACTGCACGGCCATTCCGGCCGGTGAATAAGCAAAACCCACGTACTGGGTTCCAGACCATCCACACCTTATCCACCAGCGTCCTGTACGCTCAGAAAAAGTAACAGTCTGGTGTGCTCTCAGCTCTGTTGGCATTATTGGACCTTATTTTTTTTTAACAGAATGGGGCCACAGTTATTGTTAATTCGGTTCATTACACATGTATGCTTGCAACATTCTTGAAACCAGAACTAAGAAGACGACGAATGCCTTTAAAACACGTTCGGTTCCAGCAGGATGGGGCAATATCGCACACCGCAAACACTTCAATGACAGTTCATAGACGCATGTTTCCTTGCCGGATTATCTCACGTTTTGGCTATCTTCCTCGGCCTCCAAGGTGTCCTAACTTGTCACTATGTGACTTTTTTCTGTGGAGGTACCTTAAGAACTGTGTCTATAACCACAAACCACGTCTATACTGCCGGTTCATAGTGTCCAACGGGCACAATATTTCGGCGGTCAGACATGTCGCCATCGTCAGGTGCGATGACGAACTGGGCTCCTCAGACGGGCGGCCAGTTTAAATCCTCTCCCCCCGCGGGCCGCTCTCTTCGCCGTCCGCGCCCGCACGCCGGCGGTCGCGAAGGCGTGGGCGTCGGAATCTGTCGCAGCGTCGATGTGCTTGCTACGTCCGCCCTGGCCACCAGTTCGTACTTCTTGCTGATAAGTACGAACGCGCGGGCGCGGACGGCCAAGAGAGCGGCCCGCGGGGGGAGGTGATTTAAGATGGCCGCCCATCTGGGGAGCTCAGTTCGTCAGCGCACCTGACGATGGCGACATGTCTGATCGCCGAAATATTGTGCCCGCTGGACACTATGAACCGGCAGTATACTCGTGGACTGTTTGAGCAACAAATACGCCGGGAGAAACTGAAGAATTACACAAACCACGAAATTTGGACGAGTTGTAAAATGCAACAATTCAAGAAATCCCTGAGATTTTAGACTATGCGGTGGAGGATTTTGAGGAGAGACTTGAGTTCTGCATTCAAAATGGTGGAAATCGCCTTGACGACATTATTTTTCACAAATAACTTTCGTAACTAAAACGGCAAATAATGAGCTTTGATTTTGTGTAAATAATCATGCATTATTTTAAAGTTGGCTGAGTATTATTTCATTAAAAACCGCCCATCTCCCGTGTGCCACCCTATATTTAAAGACAATAATTACACTGAAGCCACCACAATCCATGATCGCCTCCTGGACATTACAAAACGTTGGCTGTTAATAGGGTACGTGATCACCGAGGACGGCAGTGCGTGCTCGGCGATGCGCGTCCACGCACACCGCACGAGTTCTCGTGGCAGGGCGTTACCGTCACCCACCAGCGCTGCTGACAACCGCTGGACGGTCGTGTGTGTGTGTGGATGTGCTGCTGCACACATCTCTCCTACACATCCCCCAAGTGGTTGATGGGATTTAAGTCAGCAGAACGGGCAGGCCAGTCCATTCTTCCAACATCCTCTCGTTCTGAGGGCTCCTCAACCTGTGCTGTGCGATGCGGTCGGATGTTGCCGTCCATAAAAACCGAGTCACAGTTGCACTCCCGAAAAGATGCACAGGGGGCAAGGAGTAGAGTGTCACAATAACACTGACCAGTGAGTGTTCTGTGTTCAAAGACCTCCAGTCCACCAGTACAGAATTGTGCCTCCCCACCCGACAACAGATGGATCACCAAAACGATCGTGCTCGACAGTGTTCCTGGACATATCAGAGTCACTTCAAAAGAAATGCACACTATTTTTGTAAAAATACAGTTTTCATTCTGCATGCGTGAAAGTTGTACAGTTTGTAGATACATCCTTCCCGCTTGCTTTCAAACTTAGTTCAACCTGTACTCGTGAGTGGCACACTCACAGCACGTCTTCAAGGTGGCTGCTACACTTGACGTTCGTCAGATGCAACGTGCTGTCATAGAATTCCTGTGCTGTGAAAACGAGACAGTGGGAAACATCCACAAGAGGTTGAAAAAGGTGTACGGAGATGCTGTGTCGATCACAGTACAGTTAGTCGGTAGGCAAGCGGGTTACGTGATGAAAGCGGGCACGGCAATATTGAGGATTGTCCTCGCAGCGGCAGGCCTCGTACTGCACACACTCCAGACAGTGTGCAGAGAGTTAACTAATTGGTGACTGCTGACAGATGCATCACAGTGGATGAATTGTCAGGCTACGTTGGTTTAGGGGAAGGAAGTGTTTGCAGAATACAGAAAGTGTTGACGTTCAAAAAGGTTTGTGCCAGGTGGGTTCCCAGGATGTTGACGGTGGCTCACAAAAAAACAAGAAAAATGGTATGCAGCGAACTTTTGGAACAGTATGAGAACGGATGGGATGAATTTCTTGGAAGAACTGTGATAGGTGATAAAACATGGTTTCATCGTTTTTCCCAGAAATGAAGAGGCAATCAATGGAGTGGCATAATCCAAATTCACCCAAGAAAAAAAATTCAAAACCACACCTTCTGCTGGAAAAGTTATGGCTGCAGTGTGTTTTGATTCCGAAGGGCTCTTGCTTGTGGACATCGTGACAAGTGGAACCACCATAAATTCTGATGCATATGTGACGACAGTGAAGAAACTTTAAGTTTGACTGAGTCATGTTCGACCACATCGACAAAAGCCGGATGTTTTGCTGTTGCACGACAATGCACGGCCACATGTCAGTCAAAAAACGGTGGAAGCGATCACAAAACTCGGATGGACAACACTGAAACACCCGCGTTACAGTCCTGACATGCCTCCATGTGACTGTCACCTCTTTGGGAAACTGAAAGACTCTCTTCGTGGAACAAGGTTTGAAGATGATGACTCTCTCGTGCACGCTGCCAAACAGTGGCTCCAACAGGTTGGTCCAGAATTTTACCGTGCGGGTATACAGGAGCTAAAAGAGAATTGTAAGAGCCATAGAAAATGCTGCTGCAAGAAGCTCATACAAGCCCTAATTTAAGAAACTACACATCCTTCGAATATCATGTCTATATATCTTACAAGTGATAATATTTGTCAGGAAAATCTTATAAAGTAGCAACACTCTTGTATCCATATGTATCAGTCAAGGAGAAAGCGGGATGTACATGATCAACGTGCATACACATCGCAAAAACAGAATGGACCGCGGCAAACAGGAAACAGACTATGCAATAAGCTACCTAATAACATTAAAATAATAAAAGGCACTTCAAAATTTAAAACTGCTGTCCATAGATATTCATTGCAAAAGTGTTGTTATAATACAGGTGAATATCTTGAAAGATAAAAATATGGTCTGTTCATTTTCTGTGTTTTGTACTTTGTATGTAGACCCAAACACCTTAATACAGAAGTGTCTCACCATTACTGTTTTGCTTTGTAATGGATTTGTAAATGCATATTGTAGTTCTGAATTTAATTGTTATTTGTTATATGTTTCTTTCCTTTAATAATATTAACTTATTTCGAAATAGCTTACAATTCTGAATTTCTCACAAAATATCCACCTATACACTTTTCTGTTTCTTGGCATTACGTATGTTTTATTTGAACATCTGTATTGCTTAAAGATCACTGTCATAATCATTTTATCCATCTGATCTATATTTTTCATGTGTTCTATGTCATGTGCTTCTATGCACACAATCTATGATCTACAGAATAAATAAAATTACAATTACAATTACATTACTGGCCATTAAGGTCACCAGGCCTGACGGTATGTGATTATTTCTTGTGGGGGTTTATAGAAGACTCTATCTACCTCCATACCAACCACAATGAATGAACTGAGACATCGCATAACAGCAGTTGTGGAAGCTGTAACTCAAGACATGCTCGCTGTAGTGTGGGAACAATTTGAGTGCCGCATTGACATACGCTGTGCATCTGAAGAGGGCATATTGAACACCTATGGAAAGGTATTAAAAAAGCTTTTTAAGTTAACCGTTCATCAAAAAAAAAAAAAAAAAAAAAAACATTCTATGTGTTTATTACTTTCAAGAATAGAGACATCCAAACTGGATGATTCTTTTTGATACACACTACATAATGTGCTCGAACATTGTGAGCACCTTGAAGAAAACTATGTACTGGCAAACTGTCAGCACGAATTCAGAAAGTATTGTTGTTGTGAAACATAACTAGCCCTTCAGTCACATGGAGTAATGTGTGCTGTTCACAGGGGATCTCAAACTGATTCCATGTTTCTAGATTTTCCAAGGGCTTTTGACATTATTCGTCACAAGCGACTTCTGATCAAACTGGGTGTCTCTTGGGTATCGTCTCAGTTGTGCGACCGGATTCCTGATCTCCTGTCAGAAAGGTCACAACTGATGTAACATCATCGGCTGAATCAGATGGTATCTGGTGTTCCCCAAAGAAGTGTTTTAGAGCCGCCGCTATTCGTGATCTATACATGGTGGTGAGAAACAGTGTGAAAAGTTTGTATAAAGATTTTCAGGGTAGGTAGTGTTCACATAAAGTTGTTAAGAAAAATTCGATATGTTGGCTCGTTTGCAAGTTAATTAGCACTCACGTTAGCGAATAAGGTTACTGCACAAGTAATTTCAAACTACCCATCAGATACACTTAGTGTGAGCTGTTCTCACAATCCACAACTCTGCTCAGCCTTTGTCTCAGGTTCGATCCTTACTGCCATCCCCTTTCCAGCTTTAGGACAGTTTTAGGAAGCCAAACAAAGAACATGCTTGGCAACACTACCTCTGGTGCGCTGCTTCAATTTGGGCACAATGGCCTGATTGGCTAACTTTATTGGTAATTAACTCGGCTATAATGCAACATATATAATTTTTTTCCAATAACTGTTTTTGAGCACGGTCTGCCCTGCAACATCCTTGCAAGTTTTTCAGACTGTTATTGACAACCCTATAAACAATTGAGGAGACAATCTGTACAGCCCTCTTAGATTATTTGGAGGTGATGCTGTCATTTATCTCAGTGATAAGCAGTATATAATTTCTTGTTTTGCTAACGCCTCAGGCTTTTGCTCTCTACAAAACTACACTCTGGACTGTGGTCTTACACATTCTCTTCTTTGTTGTTCTTATCTGTTTGTTCAATAGAACAGAGTCCATTGCCCTCGTTGCTGTTCGTCCTTTAGTAATCCTACTAATGACTTCATCATTGTTTATGTCCTGTTTCTTAAATAATACTCCAAGAGATTTTGCCTTTTCCACATCTACAATTACTTCTCCATCTACCTCCAAATTATTCACTTTTCCCATTCCAACAGCCATGTTCTCACAGTTCTTCATATTCATGTTCAGGCCAGCCTTATTGCATTCCTCTTTAAGCTTTCTTATCATATAGCTCAGATCATCTTCATCTTCCGTTAGTCATATTCTGGTCATTGGCAAAATACACTCTAAATATTTTGCTGTCACTCCCATAACCTGGCGTTTTCTATGCCAATTCTGCTGGATTTCTCCAAGATACAGCTTAAACAGGATCAGTGAAACTCACATCTTTGTCACAGACCCAAATACACCTCGAATTCTTCTGTCCAGCTATTCCAAATCCTAACTCTCCTAACAGTGTCAAATGCAGCATGAATATGCTGCTTCAGTGTCTCTGCACGCGGAACTGGATCTGCATAAATGATACTTTTCAGATGGTCCCATAACCAGAAATCACATGGGATGAGATCCAGTGAATGAGCAGGCCATGCAAATGGACCTCCTTGTCTAATCCATCGGCCAGGGAAGACCCAACTGATATGCATCCCTACGTTAATGACAAAGTGGGCTGGAGCACCATCACGTAGCAGCCACGTAACCCTTCGAATCATCAGTGGCACTTCTTCCAGCAGGGGAGGCAAAGTCATCCCCAGAAACGCTGACAGTTCCCTCCTGTTAGGTGATGTGGAAGGAAGACTGGCCTCAAAATACGGGCACCAATTACCCTGGCCCACACATTCCGGATGCACCGATGCTGATTATTCACTGTCACCATACCATGGTGGTTCTGCAAACTATACCACAGGTCATTGTTATAAAAGCTGAAGATACCACTTCATGTGGCCTAATCTGTGAATGGAATGGATAGCACCAGTCCTGTAATCATGGTTGCCTAATGAATGAACCAGTGACAAAACTGCTCCCGATGTGCAAAGTCTGTCACTGGTCAGCCCTGCACGTGCTGTAAGTGGTAAGTGTAGCAACAGTTGTCATGCAGAATGTTCCAAATGGTTGCCTGGCTTATGCTGTACTGACAGGCCAACTGCCTGGTACTGTCATGACAGTTGCCTTTCACAGGGTTAATCACATTTTCCTCCAAGTTTGGTGTCTGAACATTTTGGGTACATCCTTCATGATTTCCTGTTTCCTGAAGTGACTGTCTGAGACCAACGGCAAAACATTGCTGCAAACATTGAATGCTCTGGTTGTTGTCAGCATGGATGGGTCTCCTAATACAACCTTGCTGCCCGCCACCCATCGCCCTTAGCCTTTCTGTAAGTAGACACCTTGTCGGCAAGCTCTCGGATGAAACACAGAACCATTGTGCACAGTGCTGGATCAAATCCACTACAAGTTGAGTCAGCAAGAAGAGTGAATCGGACACAACAGTATGAATTACTATGTCAGGAAAGAGCACTAGGGCATGATGTATGAGGAACAACACCAGCCTCTAGGGGGAAACATGCATACTGCAACTGTGGCTGCCCAGTACAGCGTGTATGAGACTGCAGTCTCTGTAGCAAAGTATGATTGAATAAATGATCACTAGCACGGAAACCATGCATTTCCAGAAATAAGTTGATTACATCTTTTTTGTTCTTTATCCTGTGATTACGAGCAGTCCCAAATTAGTCTACTGCAACATTTGTTTTACCAATATGGGTTAATGGAGACAGCAAAATATGAAGAATAATAACCAGTACTGCAACAGTAATGGAGGAATACTGTTGCATGGTGGAGAATTCTTGTTCTTCCACAGGGAGTTACTAGCATACCGAGTTCTCTTCTCTTGCTTTATACATGTAGGATATTAAAAAAATGGCTCTGAGCACTATGGGACTCAACTGCTGTGGTCCTCAGTCCCCTAGAAGTTAGAACCACTTAAACCTAACCAACCTAATGACATCACACACATCCATGCCCGAGGCAGGATTTGAACCTGTGACCGTAGCAGTCGCACGGTTCCGGACTGCACGCCTAGAACCGTGAGACCACCGTGGCTGGCTGTATGATATAAGTTTTTGTATATGTAAGCTCTGTAACAGCAGCAAGTATATGATTGTATTCATAGTGCTTGAGGAAGAATTTGCAGTAGAAATAGAAAGCAAGGATACCTACACAGGAATGGTGCACCAGATGGAGGTAACAGTATCTCCTAGACTAGAAAAGGTGCTACAGAAACAGTGAGACCAGAGAAATTTACTCAGTTTAAAAAAGTATGAATCACTCTAGAGAATGTAAGATGGAGCATGGTATTGAACATCAGGGGGCAGAGTGTAATGAGACCCAACAACACAGGTGTAAGCAACAGAGCTTCTGTGGAGTTTGGGAAGTAGGAGAGAGGCTCTGACAGAAGTGAAGTTACGGCAGAGGGCTGTGAGCTATGCCTAGATAGCTCAGTTGGAAAAACAGTACCTGCAAAAGACAAGGTTTTGATTTCCAATCCCTCTCAAGTGCAGTTACCTTTTAGAGTGAGCCTCAATCTGTTTTAGCTACACATCTCCACAAAGATGTAACTGCAAACTAATAAACTTGATTCACCCTTTGAGTAACCTTAAAAGCAAAATGATTCACTAAAAGAACATTCAGATGAGCAGAGATCTTTGATCTGAAGAATTCAACCACCACTTGATGCAAAAACAGGGTCCCATATGCCACCAAATTATGCTTCCAGTATTACTGACATGTTAGTGTCTATACAGACCATTAAACACATAGATAATATCTGTTTCAATGGAATATTAGATGCTTTTAAATGACTTTTAAAACCTGTAACTAATTGTTGACTCTTACTTAATCTGCACACAGCCCCATTGTTTCAAACTGAGTTTCATTCAGTCACTATTTTTGTAAGTAACACTAATCTCACATTTTTTTCTGCATGTAAGCACTCATGACTGAATCCACCCAGATGATACAACAGAATATATGGTAAAATTGTGCTCAGTTTCAAATGTTTTTCATGTTTTTGGTGATTCATAACTTCACACTTTGTTTCTGTCTCAAATGTTGTTCACATTAATGTCTCCCATGGCAGAGTCTGGAGTCAGGAAGACAATACCAAAATTAGAAGTCATAAAGCACAGATATGGTTACAATTTCTATTCAAATAGCATACATAAATATCACATAAACCCTTTTAGCAAACATAAATGAGTACTTTACTACAGGTATTTTTACAGAGTACCTAAGGCACACATGAGTTGTTCCCTTACTATTTATTTATTTAGCATTCATGTATTTCATTATTGTATAATAATATAGGATATGTCATACATGACCTTTCATAGATAATAGGGCATGAAAGATTTATAATTATACGTTGACAAAATATTCCTACATATAACATGAGGCTATAAAAATAATGTCATAAAACGCTAAATTAGAATAATAAACGAATACAACTTATTTTTCAAATGGGCGCTTCATGTCACTATGATGAAAGAAATGTTCTGTTCTATTGTGAATGCTGATGATTCAAGTGTTCTTTGACAGTAGAAAAGCTCTTGTGAATTACCATTTTTTTAGTTCTTTTTTAAATATGTGGAATTCTTAAATACTTTTAATTTTCCTTGGTAGTTCATTAAACAGAATTTTAGGCTGATAAAGAACACTTTTCTGATATATGTCTTCTGCATGAATTTTTCGATGAAAATCATCTGTATTTTTTTTTATTTTGTAGTTATGGACTTGACTGTTTAACACAGATTGTTCATGGCATGCCATCAGAAAACATATACTTTCATAAATATAAATATATGATAGGGTTGTGATTTTAAATTCCTTAAAATTTTTTGCATGTATCGCAAAATATGGGATATGATGTCACAGAAATGATACAGGATTTGGGCTGGAAATCATTAAAAGAAAGGCGTTTTTTCATTGTGATGGAATCTTCTCACAAAATTTCAATCACCAACTTTTTCGTCCGAATGCAAAAATATTTTGTTGACACTGACCTACATAGGGAGGAATGATCACCACTATAAAATAAGAAAAATCAGAGAACGTATGGAAAGATATAGGTGTTCATTCTTTCCACGTGCTATACAAGATTGGAATAATGGAGAATTGTGAAGGTGGTTCAATGAACCCTCTGCCAGGCAATTAAATGTGATTTGCAGAGTATCCACGTAGATGTAGATTCTTCATGTGTCAACTCTTTTATTATCCTCATTGCTCTCTTCTGATGCATAAATGTGTGTTTTCTCGGACTGTTATTTTCCAAAAAATCTAATGCCATATCTGACTGTGCTATACATGAGTGCAAAGTATGAACATAACACTGCATCAACATTAGGATTTTTTAGCATTCTGAAAACATAACAACATTTGTGTATGTTTATTGCAGATTAAATTTTCATCTAGCTGTACTCCCAAAAATTTAGTAGAGAACAGCAAAAATTATAGGCCTGTTTCACAACTATTAGTTTTCTCAAAAAAATTTATCAATCATGAAAGATATGCCAATGAATTATATAGATGAACTCAACCTTTTAATCAAAGCACAGAGGCTGAAACATACTTTGTAAGTGATGCATGCTTAGAGGGCTCAGAGTAGTGGTTAATAAAGTGAGGGGCAACTAAATCACCCTGTCACATTACAACACATGACAACACTGTAATACTATTACAAGGAAACTATTGTTTATAATGTGTGACAGTAAAGTTTTGCCATTCTCCTGAACTCAGTATCTCACTGATCATGGGGGTTTGGGGGGTGGGTGTGGTGCTGTCTCAGTTTTCCAGATGGACTGAAAGGAGGACATGAACACATGCATTGGTCTTAGTGGCATGTTTATGAGCCCTGAGTCAGCTTCCTGAACCAAGTGGAGAGAGTGCAAGGGGCAAAGCATCATGTTTGTGGTCCGAGTCACCAGTGGATGTGCATATTGTGTGCAGTGTTACACTGTGTGTTATATAGTAAGTTATGCGTTACAAGCAATAATGTAATTGGGTAGGTTTAAAAACTGTTCACCAAGTGGCAGCAGGAGAACGCACACATCTGAATTTTAAGGAAATTTTCAAGCTTTCAGAGACAGTGGCTGCTTCTACTGGGAGTAGGTTTGGAGTGGAAGGAAGAGGGGTGAAGGAAAATAGCTCTGAGATTTAGGAAATGGGAAGAGCATGCAAAAAGTCACCCAGAAGTATGAGTCAGGGGAGACTGACCAGACGGAATGAGAGGGGAAGACTGATTGTTGTGGACTGCACTGGAGGAAATTTGAAAAGCTGGGAGCTTAGAAGTGAAAGATATGGTAACACATGACACAGAGATCACTGACAAAATATAATGCAAGAGCTAATAAGAGTGAAAAAATAAATGCAATTTATGTGGTAGAGGTGAGAGATGGGGAAAAATAGATGGGTCAGAAAATAAAAGAAACAGAAAATTAAAAGGGAGTGAAGAGAGGGATAGTTACTTTGAAGAAGTGCTGAGACTAAAGAAATTAATCTAGATTAAGGTCAGATGGGATGTAAAAGTGTTGTAATGTTAGTTTCCACCCACACAGCTCTGAAAAGTTAGTGTCTGAGGGAAGAATCTATAAAGTAACAAATAACAGCTGAAAAACAACATTTTTTTCCTCATAATACCAGCATCTATGTATATACTTTGAAAATCACTCTGTAGTGCATAGCAAAGGGTACTTTACATTGTAGCAGTTATTAGGGCTCCTACCCATTTCATTCATGTCTATAAAGTGGGAAGGTAGATTATTTCAATGCCTCTGTGCAAGCTGTAATTAGTCTAATCTTGTCCTCATTAGCCCTGTGGCAGTGATACTCAGTCATTGTAGTATATTTCTAGATTCATCACTTAAAGCTGATTCTTGAAATCTTGTGAGAAGCCTTTCTTGGGGAGTTTGTGTCTATATTGAAGCAACTTTCAGTTCAGTTCATTCTACAACTCTGTGATATTCTCTCATGAGTCAGAATAACCTGTGACCATTTTTGTTGCCCTCTTCTTTGTATGTTCAATGCCTCCTCTTAGTTCTGCTTGTATGGATCCCACACACTTAGGCAACATTCTAGGGTTGATCATACAAGTGTTTTATAAGAACTCTTCTTTGCAGACTGGTTGCACTTCCCTAGTATTCTATCAATGAACTGAAGTCTGTCACTTGCTTCTACTTATGACTGAGATAATGTGACTGTTCCATTCCTAATCCCTACAAGTTGTTGCATTCATGTATATGTATTAGTTGACAGATTCCTGAGATACAGAACATGGAACTGAGTAACTATTGAAAACATGATGGTTGAATGAGTTGTACAGCAATATGTGTGACCAGTAATGACAACTTTACACCCAGGTTAGCTCATGAAGAGCTGTCAAAAAAAGTGCAAAAAGAAAAAAAAAATGTCTGTAAACCTTGTCAATGTCAAGGAGCCTGTTATCAGCCTAATATTCAGAAAAATGAGCTTATAGCTGATTTTGCATATCAATGTGTGTGTGTGTGTGTGTGTGTGTGTGTGTGTGTGTGTGTGTGTGTGTGTGTGTGTGTGTCAAGCAGAACGTGCTGTGATGCGGAATGTGACGTGAACGGTGATTGACTTTGTCAACATTTAACTGTACTGTTAAAATTCTAGTTCATC
This sequence comes from Schistocerca gregaria, assembly GCF_023897955.1. Taxonomy (NCBI): domain Eukaryota; kingdom Metazoa; phylum Arthropoda; class Insecta; order Orthoptera; family Acrididae; genus Schistocerca; species Schistocerca gregaria. The sequence continues at coordinate 55,213,690 of NC_064930.1, forward strand.
TATTGAAGAAATGCAGGTAAAATAAATCATGAAACTGTGGGTTACCCATCAGCTAAACTGAAAAAGTGAAAGCAACCCAGATAAAACTTAAAACCTTCTCCCTAACAATTTAAAGAGAAAGTCAGACAATGTACTATGATTGAAAAGCCACACATTTACCACCTCACCATCAGCTATATTAAAGGGCTGATCAGCTGGTAAACTAATCCCTACCCTTCTGTATGAATGTGAACTACAATCAGTTAAAATGTTGTGTGCTGAAATATGAATGTATCAAACACTCTAATAACTGCTACAATGTTAAGTACCCTCTGGCAGATCAGAAAACCGTGTGTCCTGAGCTCAATGTGTGGTCTAATGAAGCACGCTTTACCTGCCTCAGAAGTAGACAGCAAGAGGTATGACTGAGCCAACTGTTTCTTTCTGTCTGTGCCTTCCAACTTGTCTTCCTACAACCAACATGAAACTCTGTAGCACAGCAGAGAGGACATATAGGGTACAGCACACTGAGTTGTGGGATCTTGAGTACATGCTTCTTAGGTTGTCACACTTAATAATTCAATTGCCTGAATTAAAAGAGTGAAGGTTTGGGCTGGCACTGGATACAACAGGTGATTATCTCTCCTAAGTATCAAGAGAAATTTGAATACCAATATCTACATTTCTTACTGAGTATTGGAAGTAGTTTCTGTGACTGAATCCTGGATGCCTTTGTAGACAATTTTCACCTTGTTCTTGTTAATGGGACAAAATTAACAGCTGTAAAATTAACTTTGGGAGTGCCCTGAGCTAGTGTTGTAGGCACATTATACTTTACCCTTGATTTGTGAAGTGTAGATATAGATGTAGATCAGAGTAATTAGACAGCCCAAGCTGCTGTTATACTTAACAACTGTGGGTGTCATACATCAGCAGGGCAATTCCTAAACACAAGCAGTGAGGAAAGTGCAGGAATCTCAGAAGAATGATGCTTTTCACTGCTTTCTGCAACCACACACTCTCCTGGTGTGCCACTGATACAGTACATGTGAGACGAAGCTGATTCACAACACATTCACAGCAGTTCTCCAGAAATCACTGCCAATACTTGCTGGACACATATTTGAACCATGTCAAGGAGGTCACAAGGAACACTAACTGAGCTCCTACAATTGCACACCATAATGTTTGGAGACATATTAGGGCTCACACAGTACTGATGTATCGAATTCTCAGCTGATGTACCCATCTTTGCTTGTAACTATCTGTGTTTGGTTAGGTATCCAATCAGTTTATTCATTCATTCAGTCATTCATCCATCATGTTCCATAGACCAAAAAACTTTATGTTCTGTAGACCAAAAGAAGAAGGGGGCTCCACAGGGATATGAAATGAATTAAGCCATACGTAAAGCACAGACAAGCAAATCACAGAAATTTGGTCCATATACCACCCTGTACCAACAATAATACATAACCATACTACCTGACATTACAAATGCTAATGCCAGTTAAATTTAGTCACGTAATTCAGAAAGAAAGCTGCTACTTCAAAAATACTGTTGCATCACTAGTTTAATCTCATACTGGTGGCTTAAAATTTACTTGCTATCACTGGTGTTTTTCAAAGAAAATAGTTGCATGCAACTGTAAATACTGTGTCCTTTTTTCAGTACATTACTTCTTTACTGTGCAGATTGCTACTAGCACTGTAGCAAACAGAAATTTTCAGGCCTTGAATATAGACATTTAGATAATTTATACAAGAAGTGGCTAATGAGGTAAGTTTTCTATCTTCTTTTGAACTGACTGGGATTCCCAGTTTTTTGCTTTATGTTAGATGGGAGCTTGTTGAATACTTTTGCGTATCTTCAGAAATTTTTCCAAGAGGGAACAAAATTCTGAAATAGCAAGGTTTTTTATGTTATTAATTCAGTGAGACAGGACACATTTTGTGACTAAGCAATTAAATTTTACAAGAAGTGCACAAACTTTATTATACCTCAAGCAACTGATAGTTATGTAATTAATATTTTTAAAATAAATTACTTTGCTATTTTAATGTACTGCTAACCATTTTGAATTATATATCTAAAATACTTTCTTTATATTATTAATATTAATATGGATGCTACTTTTTTCATTTTACAATCTAAACTTTCAACCTCATATGATTAAATTCACCATATCCAAGAGTTAAGAAACAAAGCTTTAGAATGTTTGCAGAACATGTATTTATAGTTGCACAATGTATGAAATGAAAATAAAAAATCTGGAACATAAAAAATTACAAGAACTGAGAAAACACAGTTGAATATAAAAAATAGTCAACATTAATACTCCCGAAAGCGCAAATTTAAAAAAAAAAGGCTCTTTAGGTGTTCTGCCTTCTACAACATTTTCTTTGCTTGCAAAACACATCTGACCATCTTATTGGTTTTATTACATCACTATCATGCTTCTTTTTGTACTGATAGGCTGACAGGACTGAAGTGGAGCAAAGTGTATTTTGATAACTATGCTTTTATGACTTGGAAACATAAAGTGTAATCTAGGGCCTGTAACCGACTAGAGATATCTACAATAGGTTACAGTAAGAAGAGGACCTAACTCAGCTGCATATCCTGTATAGAATTTGAAAGCGGTTACGTCAGAGCCTGGAGCTTTGTTCAATTTCAACGATTTCAGCTGTTTGTTAACACCACTGACACTAATTCTTATTTCATTCATCTTTGAAATTGGTGGAATTCTCCTGAATTTTCCTTTGTAAAGAGACATTTGAAAACAGAGTTAAGACTTTCAGCTTTTGCTATTCTACTCTCAATTTCAGTTTCTGTCTCATTCACTATGAACTAGACACTCACTCTGGTGCCAGTGCATATCCATCTACATCTACCGCTATTATGAAAAGGAAGGTTGCCACTCACCAAATAGTGGAGATGCTGAGTCACAGATAGGCACAACAAAAAGACTGTCCAAATAAGCTTTCGCCCAACAAGGCCTTCATCAAAAATAGACTGAAGCACACAACTGCCAGAGACCGCAGTCATGTGTGTGGGAGTTGCATTTATATATCTCGGGGGAAAAAAGCACAGGTGTACACTCGCACACACACACATATCAATCCACACATACACAGACACATGCATTGTAAGGTTTTTGTGTGTGTGTGTGTGTGTGTGTGTGTGTGTGTGTGTGTGTGTGTGTGTGTATATGTGTGTGTGTGTGTGTGAGTGAGTGAGTGAGTTTGAGTGAGTGAGAACCCTTGCTGGCAGAAACTTTACTTGTGACAGTCTTTCTGTTGTGCCTGTCTGCGATTTAGCATTTCCATTACATGCTGAGTGGCAATTTTCCTTTTCATAATGTTGTTACATTCCATCCCAGATTTTACACCTGCATTGACACAGGTACTCCACAAGCCACCATACGGTGGATAGCAGAGGGTACCCTGCAACAATACTTGTCATTTGCCCTCCTGTTCTACTTGCAAATAGAGCAAGGAAACAATTGCTGTCTATAGGCCTCCATATGAGCCCTAATTTCTCATATCATCATCTTCATAGCCCTTACACACAATGCATGTTTGTGGTCTTTACACGTGACCAGAATTTCCTTGTATTTTGTGAGGGCATCACACACTGCAGTCTTGACAGCCAAAAATGTTTCATTCAGCATCTCTCTATATTTATAGCCCTACACTTTGTTTTACTGTCCCCTGCTTCCTCAGAAATGCTATCTCTCATGAACAAACCACAGAATCTCAGTAGCAGATTACTGTTCATGTGTCTAACAAGAAGACTAGTGATACAATTCAAGTTCTAATTTCATAATTTAATCAGATAGATAAGAAATCTGCTCTCCACGAGGCAGCAGGGGAACACACATAAAAAGTATTACATATGCAAGGTTTCATAGCCAATGGCTCGATCTTCCGACACAATGGTTGATAGGCAAGGAAGATGAGTTAAAGGAAAGGACTGCTGAGGTTTAGGAAAAGGGTTTGAGTTTGGAAAAGTCCCCTGGAACCCCAGATCAGGGAAACTTACCAGACAGAATGAGAAGCTTATGACATGCTTATGGCCTTTCCTACTCATCCTGTCCAGTAAGCCTCGCTTGGTGTTTTACCATAGTGTGAAGTACAGTCATAGAGCAACAAATTATACTGTGTAGTTGTCCAGCTTGCACAATAGTGTGTTGGCCTAGGTTCTGTCCTAGGCTATTAAAAATAGATTGTCCCAGCCAATTTGACAGTGTTTTTGGTTGATTTGTCATATTCATCTAGTTCAGTTCTTGGAAAAGGGATCAGGTTACACCTGTGTACAAGATACACAGGAAGTGATCCACAAAACTGTCATCCAGTATACTTGACACTGTCTTGTTGTGGAATCTTAAAACACGTTCTGAACTCAAATATAATGAAGTTCCTTGTACAGAATGACCTCCTCAATGCCAACCAGCATGGTTTCCAAAAACATCAATTGTGTGAAGCCCAACTCACACTTTTCTCAAATGACATACTGAAAGCTGTGGATCAAGGCAACCTGGTGGGTGCAGTGTTTCTTGATTTCCAAAAAGAATTTGCCTCAGAACTGCTCCTATACTTAATGTCAAAAGTACAATCGTATGGGGTATCAAGTGAAATTTGTTACTGGATTGAGGACTTTTTGGTATGGAGGACACAACATGTTATCATATGTGTATTTATTTATTTAGCGGTCTGTGGAAATTTTAAAATGTATGGATGTTGTCATCATCAGCTGTAGAAGTAACTTTCGATGTGCCCCAGGGGAGTGTGTTGGGGCCCTTGCTGTTCACATTGTTTATTAACGATCTTGCAGAAAATATTAATAGTAAAATTAGTCTTCTTCCAAATGATGTAGTTACCTATAACTAAGTTGTAAAGGGACACTCTCCTCTAACATCACCTTTATTGAACAGAAGTAATCAATATGAAAAATATTTTCGAATATTGTATAGGTTGATAATATCTCAGTTGTTTAACTAAAATAATTTCATATTATATTGTATATGATGTCATACATTTAAGGCTAAAATGTGTAAAAAGAAATTACTTTGTACAAGTAATATGTACTAACTCTGTATGTACAGTTAAAATTACTCTTCTTTTGAAAACATTTGAAATTACAAAGTATATGGTGCACTTAAAATTCTTATTATTAATCACACAATCTGACACTAATTAATAAATGTCTTTCTGGATTTATTTACAAAATAATGATGTAACTTGGTGAAGATTCTTCTTTTGTCATCATCAGCTGTAGAAGTAACTTTCGATGTGCCCCAGGTGAGTGTGTTGGGGCCCTTGCTGTTCACATTGTTTATTAACGATCTTGCAGAAAATATTAATAGTAAAATTAGTCTTCTTCCAAATGATGTAGTTACCTATAACTAAGTTGTAAAGGGACACTCTCCTCTAACATCACCTTTATTGAACAGAAGTAATCAATATGAAAAATATTTTCGAATATTGTATAGGTTGATAATATCTCAGTTGTTTAACTAAAATAATTTCATATTATATTGTATATGATGTCATACATTTAAGGCTAAAATGTGTAAAAAGAAATTACTTTGTACAAGTAATATGTACTAACTCTGTATGTACAGTTAAAATTACTCTTCTTTTGAAAACATTTGAAATTACAAAGTATATGGTGCACTTAAAATTCCTATTATTAATCACACAATCTGACACTAATTAATAAATTTCTTTCTGGATTTATTTACAAAATAATGATGTAACTTGGTGAAGATTCTTCTTTTGTCAAGTAAGTCTGTAAACAGTTTTGATTTGAAAACTCTTTGGAATATTTTTAATACCTCAGAATGCGGTAGTAGCAGGCATGCCTCTGAAGTGATCAGAAGTTTCTTTTATGTTTAGCAATAACAACGTAATTTGTGGTGATATAGAAGTGAAAATTGTAAAGACAGTGTGATATAGAAGAATGTGACATAACGAAAAAGGAAAATAGAGAAATATGGAGCAGGCTTACTTAAACATTATCGTGTCATATGGAAACTAAAATGTCATAAATTTCAGTCTCATGAATCAACCCCCAGACATAACAAACTAGAGCCAATGACAAGAAAAGAAGATAAGTAAGAAAGTTTATTTGTAAATCTTACTCCTCTCAATACTTATGAAATTAGAATTAAATAGGAAATGAGAAACTAAAAATGGTAAATTAATTTTCTGTTTGGGCAGCAAAATAAATGATAATGGCTGAAGTAGAGAGGAAACATTTATGCATACTTGCTATAGCATGATAAAGATTTTTGAAAAATTGTAATTTGTTAGACTCAATATTAATTTAAGAGTCAGTAGTATTTTGTGAAGGTAGTACCTGGGAGTATGCCTGTACACTGAAATAAAATGTGGATGATAAACAGTTCAGGTTTGAAAAGAATAGAAGCTTTTAAAATATGGGGCTGCTGAAGAATGCTGAATACTAAATCGGTAGACCAATCTAGTTGAGGAGATACTCAAAGAGATGGGCGAGAAAAGGAATCTATGGCACAACTTGAGTAAAAGGAGGTATTGGTTGGTAGTACACATATTGAGCTACCAAGGAAGCATCAGTTTGGTAGTGGGAGGTTGTGTGAGTGGTTAAAATTGTAGAGGGAGACCAGGAGATGAATACAATAAGCAGCTTGAAATTGTAGTATGTACAGTAGATATTCACGGATGAAGAGGCTTGCACAGAATTAGACTAGTGTAAAGACTTGCATCAAAACAGTCTTCAGATGGAAGACCACAACAACAAAGTCTCATTTTTCTCTGCATTATAAGTGAGTTTCACTGTCTCTAACTGATATAGCAGGATTTGATAAACATCCCCTGAGACATTTTTGTTTTCACAGCTTCTGTACATGCTGCTGTTTTGGTGGTCAGTAAGTATATTGAACTCTTGTTTAAAATGTTGTTGCTGTTTATCTATACTTTGATACTACATAAAAGTCAACTAAATACATTTCGTAGATAATGTTCAGTCATTACTAAAAACTCTACATTGATATTCTAAATATGTAAAATATACCTGGAAAAGCATTGGCCTATGAATTTGGAGAACAGCCATTGACCTTGTTAAGCTTGCTGTTGTAGTAGTTATATGTAGCCACAACAGAGTAATTAAATTATTTTAACTACGTTTAGTTATATTTTTAGTTATATTTGGTGTCTGCATCTCTGAAACACAATTAAGGTATGCTTATAAACTGATCACTTGTGTTGTGTTGTGCTGTGCATTCATAGAAGTGCAATCGCTGTATGTAAGACACGGTCACACTCTTCTCGAGCACTGTGTGCCAAGTCTCCAGCACAGCATAGATCAAAGTGCTCATAGGTGGGGGAGGTGGGGGGGGGGGGCGGCACAGGAGATGCAGCAGTTGTACTGCTGGAGTGGATGGAGCCATTGAGGATGCAACGCCACGTGATTACGTCAGGCTGTCATGGCCCTGAAGGGGAGTCATCTGGTGGATATCCTGGAGTAAGGAGCAGATCTTCTCTCTGTCATGGGTTGTTACTGTGATAGTGTTTAGAGGAGAAAAACTTTTGCTACAGACATGGACACAAGTCATTACACTGAGTTATGTTTCATCTTGTTTTCAGAATTAATTTTCTAAGTTGTAATTAATTCTGACTTTCCATTTAGTAGTTTGTACCTGGGACACAACAACTTGTTGTTCCAATTTCATTAAAATTTGTATCTTTAGTTCAGAAAAGTTGAAAAAGTTTCAATTAATAATTCTGCAACAATGTTTATTTCAACTTGTCTCCTACAATTACTGTTATGTGGAAATCAGTACAGGGGCAGCAGTGCAGATGTAGTAAGTGAAGTGGCATTCAGCAATATTTTTTTCTTGCAACACTTTAAAAAAGTTTGTTTATCTACTATGAATGCTGGTTTTTACTGTAAACATATGTCCTTGTTGCAATAAGAAGCTTTCCTCTCTCATGGCCCAGCCTCATGGTTGGAACCACAGGCCAAACATGTATGGTATGCTATGGCTATTGTGACATCACCTGCTTGAATTTGTCTGTGGAGGGATCATGCAGTGATATAGATAGAAGTTTTATTCCCAGCTACTTCTGGTTCCAGATGGCAGACTTTAAAGCAGTGGTTGTGTGTACTTGGAGCATGCTTCCATCTGTAGAGTGTTTAGTGCTGTGTGTTATAAATATGAATCCTGCTAATGTGCTAGTGTGTATTTTTTTTAGAATTGAGCTGTCCTCATTGTATTGAGCTTTGTCAGGAAATTCTGGATCACTGCTGGATGGCAATGTAAGAGAGACGTGATTCAGTTTGTTCACCTTGCTTATACCACAAAACAATTTAAAGAATACCACACATTTTGTTTCTAGTGCACTTGAAAACTTACAGAATTTCTTTGTGCCTGTGATTTTCAAGACACAATGCTTATGAAATGAACTCCCTAATCATATGTTGGTGGGAAGAAAACAAAAATTTCCACCAGAAAGGTGTTCGAATTGCTTAATGATATACTATTCTTCTTTATTCTGTTCATTTCTTCTATTACAGCGTCTTTCAAATAAAGATTTTCCTGCTTGAAGCTAAAACACACCTGAGAAATGTAATTTTAACTTCTAGGCATGGGCAATATGATACAGTTATGATGTGTTATGAATAGAACTGGACGACTTTTTTCAAAAAAATTATAGCCTAAAAAAACAAATGTAATTAAGTAAGAAAAGTTCCATGTTCTGACCCTAGATGGGCCAACTAGTCCCAGCCAATTGTCATTCATCCTCTGCCAATGGCATCAGCAGGTGCGGTATGTAGGGGTATGTGCTTTGCACACCACTCTCCCAGTCATTGTCAGGTTTCTTCATCTACATACTTTACTTCATAAGCCAAGAAATGGCACGCGGCAGAGGGTACTTCTGGTACCACTAACTATTCCACCTTTGCTGTTCCACTTGCTAATGGTGCATGGGAAGAATGATTATCAGTAATCCTCTGTATTGAGTCTAAGTTCTTCAATATTTTCATCAGGGCCATTGCATGAGATGTATGTGGGAGGAGGTAACATGTTGTCTGATTCTTCCCAGAACGTGCTCTTTCAGAATTTCAATCTGCAAACCTCTCTATGATTCACAACACCTCTTTTGTAACATCTACCAATGGAGTTTGTTAAACATAACAGTAATGCTCTACTGCTGGCTAAACAATCCAATGCTGAAAAGCATCACTCTTTCTTGGATCTTCTCTCTCTCTCTCTCTCTCTCTCTCTCTCACTGTCTCCCTCTCTCTCTCTCTCTCTCTCTCTCTCTCTCTCTCTCTCTCTCTCTCTCTCTCTCTCTCTCTCTACCTCACTCTCTCTTTCTCTCTTCTATCAGTCCTATCTCCTAAAGGTCTCAGGCTGATGAACAATTCTCAAGGAAGTGCCTTACAATCCACTTCCTCCATGGTTGAGATACGTTTACTTAACATTCCTCCTATGAATCTCGAATGACCTTGAAACCACTACTAAATGGCCTCACTAGGCTGAGTGCATCCCAAACCACTTTTCCCACAAAGGCAAAATCACTGGAAGTCTAGCATACAAAATTAAAGGAAATTGAAGCAGCTATTCTTATTGCCAAAAGCAGCAGCTGTGGTGTAAGAAGATGGAAAGTACTATGTAAGCTGAACTATGTAAGCTGAAGATATAAAAACCTTGGATTATGATGTCTGCAATGTGAAAGAAATAAAATTGTAACACAGAAAAGAAATTGAAACATATTTTCCTTTCTGGAAATGAGGGTGATCTAGCAAGTAGTGATGTACTGCTCACTACCATTGTATTGACTGATATCAGGCCCTGCTCAAATTATTGACCGGATTGCTTGTCACTGCCAGCCAAACAAGTTGTTATTTTGCCTTTCCTGACGGTTCAAATTGAAACTGTGTAATTCAGAGTACTGCCAATTGCAAAGCCATAGATGTTACATGATTTTTGAGCACTTGGAAATTGAAACCTGCAGAAATTTACAGCCAGTAAAAGGAAATGTATGCTGGTAGAGTAATGAAGGAACAAAAAATGAGAAAATTTTGTTAAGCAATTGACAAAGAATGAACAAGTTTGAATGATGGAACTGGACATCCAATGTTTGTCAATGACAATTTGAGAAATAAAGAGAACAACAGAATTGTGGAAGACCCACTTTTGAATAACGCTCAAAGTTTTCCTGAGTGGAAACATTTTGGAAGTGATACCAAGATGAAAAATGCAGTGTCTAAATGGCTTAATGGACTGACAGCAACTTACTGTGTGGTAGGGACTCCACAGCTTATGGACAGACAAGAAGAGATTTAAATAGTAGAGGTGATTTAAAATAAGAAGGAAAGAAACAGACAACAGAAGCATTGCTTGCTACTGATGAACCAAATATCTTTGTAATAACAGAACATGGACTTGTTGTAAATGAAATACAGATGTACAATTTACAAGCTTATAATAGTGTGTCTTTTTTTTCCATATTTCAACATAAAAGTGATGAGATAGACTGTATGTGGATAGTAATCAAAGTGAGTGGGTTCAGTGGCCATTTACAAACTGCAGAAAAATTCATTTTGAAGCATCAGTACTTCAAAGAAATTTGCAGGTGGTCAAGTGTCTTGTGATAGTAATTAGAGTTATACCACCCTCTGACTGCTTTGATTAAAGATTTCCTTGCAGAATTTTAAATACTATTACACAAAGCTATTAATGAACTTCCTTTATGGAACAGCAGTTGCTGAGCTAAATATAAATACAATGAAATTGAGCAGTTGTTGAAAGTATTTTGATGATATTGTTAATACACATAACATGAAGCTGTGATTACGTAGGCTTTTCCTGGCGTAATGAGTCTTGAAAACCTCTTCAGAGAATGGATTTAGATGTAGATGAACCTCATTGTTATATGCAGATTTCCAGTACTCTAAGTGACATTTCCAATATGTTGAGAGTTTCAGCATTTTTCAGCATTTGCACTCAAACTATATTTCCAGTTCCAGTTTTATCATTTTGTAGTTCAGTTATCTGACCATGGAGATCTGGAATAAGTGTGTTAATTATGTGTCCCATTAATTTGTTTAAATGTACATTTGTAAAAATATTATCTATTAACAAGTTTGATGATTCAGTGCTCCTTGTTGGGTATTTACTTGCAGCTTCATGTTATGCGTATTAACATCATTAAAAAAACATTATCATGTCATATGGAAACTAAAATGTCATAAATTTCAACCTCATGAATCAACCACCAGACATATCAAACTGCAGCCAATGACAAGAAAAGAAGATAAGTAAGAAAGTTTATTTGTAAATCTTACTCCTCTCAAAGCTTATGAAATGTGTCAATTATGAAGTGAGTGAACATCAGCTGGTGGTTTGAGCAAGGGTAAGATTACAAAGTGTGAAGATTTCAATATGGTGCAGAGACTGGCAACTTGCTCTAGATGTTCACAAATGTAAAATTGTGCACTTGAAAGAATGAAAAAAATGTGGTACCCTATGATGATATCAGTGAGTCACAGTTGGAATCGACCAACTCATACAAATACCTAGGCGTAACACTGTGAAGGGGTATGAAATAGGATGATCACATAGGTTCAGTTGTGGGTAGAGCAGGTGATAGTCTTCAGTTTATTGGCAGAATATTGGGGATGTACAATAAGTCTAGATAAGAGACTGCTTACAAATGACTTGTGTGACCCATCCTAGAATATTGCTGAATTGTGGATTAATCTGGATAGGATTAACAGGTATGTATACAGAGAAGGGCAGCATGAATGGTCACAGGTTTGTTTAATCCATGAGAGAGTGTCACAGGGATACTGAAGGAACTGAAATTGAAGACTCATGAAGGAAGATGTAAACTACCCTGAGAATGTCTGTTAAAAAAGTTTTGACTATGGGCTTTAAATGATTACTCTAGGGATCTACTAAAACCCCTTACAAGTCATGTGAGTATGAGATTAGGAAATTTACTGAATGCACAGAGGTATTCAAACAATCATTCTTCCCACACTCCATACATGAGTGGAACAGGAAGAAACCCTAATAACTGGTTTAATGGGATGTAACCTTTGCCATGCACCTCACAGTGGTTTGTATAGTATAGATGTAGATGTAGACAGATGACAGGCTGGAATCCACACCACAGGGTACTGTGTTAGTTCAGAGATAGAGGCATGAGAACAAGATGGAGAAAACATTTTTGACACTATTACAGTTATCTTCTGTACAGATTCACATCCATCTTGACTGCAAATGTCATTGGTATAATAGTGAGGGATGTTAAGGAATATCTGCCCACTACAACTGATAAGAGGCCTCAAGTCCTCACAGTTAAAGATTCAGTGCCAATAGGGTGACCCTTAATGTGAAGAAAACAAACTATATACAATTTTGAAAGGTGAATCAAAACCAAGGTCTCTCTCTGGTATTGGATGGAAATGAGTTAGAAAGGGCATGATGCATAAGATTTTGAGGAATGTGTATTGACCAAGACAAACTATGAAGACCATGTAATCACACTTTCTCAGAGATTCAGTTCTGCAAGATTTGCTATCTGAATTATTTCTAAAGTTTGCTCTCCAGATGGTTCCAGAATGGCTTTTTTGGATACCTTCAGCCCATGGAATAATTTTTTGGTGTTTAATCAATAGTCTGTCAAATGAGATTTTTAGATTACAGAAAAGGGCTATTCATGTCTTATCACATAGCTCTGCTAGTGCTAACACAAAAAAGTCATATTCCCTCCTTGAACATATGCAAATATGTGTTGATGCCAGGAGCTAGACTTGGTGACCGGAAAACTAACTCTAATTACCCCAGGTATAATACTTGCAACTGTGGGTCCATACACATAGGACAAGGAAGAAAGACCTATGTTCAAAGACATGTGAACCATTTTTTGCCATTCTTTTTAATGCACTTTCAACACATATAAAGAAGTTGGAGAGGGAAATGGCTATTAGAGCAAACTTTAAATCGTTTCTTGTTGAGAAGTGTTTCTACAATGTTAATGAATATTTTAGCTATTTAGCTATTTAACTTATTGAGTTATTTTGATTCTCTTAACTGATGTACAGTCTATGCTGTGTTTTTCCTTCCAAAGAACGTTTCCCTGTTGGTTTTCTGTGGCCCCTGTTCAAATGCAATGAAATGCACCTCCCCTGAAAATGGATGTGGTCTCTGCCTAGTTGTGTTGGATGTAGTGTCAGCAGGTTTTCGTGTGTTTGTGCATTATACTTTATGGCAGTGTTATATAATATGTTCACATAATTTTATTTTTTCATGGGGCTGTTTAGATCAATGTTTCATGACTTAGCTACATCACTGATTTACTTATTGTGCCTCTTGTACTTTTCAGTAGAGTTTTAATTTTCCAAATTTCTTGTTCATTGATTAAGCTCTTTTTCGTGTTGCAATCGCAATACAGACAATGTTTCTAAGAGTCCCCTTATAATCATGCACTGAGTGAGGTAGCTACATCAGTCTAGTGTTGGAATTATATTTGGGAGGACTTAATTGCCCATCTGGGCATTCTGGCTTGGATTTACAATAGTTCCCCAAGTTGCCAAGATGAATGGTGAGGTAATTACTTGGTTTAGACTATGGTTAACTTCCTACCCTATTCTCACCTAATTGTCTTTTAATGTTTTATATATGTACATATTATTTGTATACTGTATCTTCACATGTCAGATACCGTTGTATTAAATCATCTAGGGTGAATAAATAAATAAATAAAATGGAATGACATCAAAACTGCTGCTGTGCCAAGGAATCAGTATAATTTGTTGTGGATGATGTGAAAACCAAACATATTCCCAAGACAGCTAGTCATCACAAAAGTCACAGCATTTCCTCTTGTACCAGGAAGTGTTAACCTGCAGATTAGTAATGTCACAGAGAATCATTTCCAGAAGGTCTAGAGAATTCTGTACTCAATAATAAGCCTGTACCCTTGTTCCCCCTTGCTGTTACCTGTGTCAGAGTACATAACTCCTCTCTGAACCCAAGACACATGAGGCAGTGTCAATGTGACAATTATTTTCTATCTGGTAATGTTATGTAAATTGCAGTTCAATTTAAACTTAATTTTTATTGTAATGAAAACTACTAAGAGGAGTTAGTGCAAGTATCTTAATATCCTCGAAAGGTCTTCTACAAGATGTACAGTTACCTACTTTATATAATATTTTCTGTGGCCACTTTGCTTGATAAACTCTATGTTTACCTGAGTTGCACTGCACAGGAAGAGAATTCTGTGGGAGTGAAAGGAATGAAAATATGCAGTATAAGCCAATAAACTATTGTTTATACCAAGACAATAAGAGATGTTGCTAGGAACAAATCATACTCAATTGTACATATTGAACAGTTTATTTATATGTTTACTCAGTTTTAACTTGTTACCAAAAATGATGCAAAAGAATAATCAGTCACATGTATCCTTGGAGCTGCAATTTTCTTCAATTGTGTTGTACAATTATCAATTACTGGCAGTGACAGATTGGCTATAGAAGGCCTTACATTCTCCATAATGGAATATAATGTAGCACTTGGACATTGAGGTTGGAGACTTGACAGGTCTTAGCAAACAATTCCACGCTTATGTAATTACAAACTAATACCCCACTGTTGGATATCTTAATAACCTCACTCGTAACAACATTGTATACCACTAGTAATTTTGGTCTGAGGTACTCAGCAAAACAAATAGCAGTGAATTATGCTCCCACTCTTTATATTGCCCATTTGCATTACCAAAACTTTTGATATAATATACCCCTGCAACTCATGAAGCTTTTAACTGAATAGCTTTTTCAGAGCCTTTCAGCAACTGCTGTAACACCACCAAAACATCAAGTCTTGCTTAATATGCATACAATATCATAATTTCATTTAAACTTAACCACCTCCTATATTGTAAGTAACAGAAATATCTCATGTTAAGGGAAAGGTGGAAGAAATAAATAGAAAAGGAAAAAGGGAAAACAACTTGAAAGCAATATTTTAGAAAGACTGAAGATGTAGATGAAGATCAACTGGACGTGATATACTGTGACAAGTATCTGGCAGAACTATGAGAAACCAAAAATGAAACATGGCACCTGCAGTGGACAACATTTCTTCAGAGTTACGAAAATTCTTGGAACAGCCAGCCATGACAAAGCTGTTTCATCTGGTGTGCAAAACATATGAGACAAGGCAAACCCTTCAGACTTTAAGCAGAGTGTAATAATTTCAATATCAAAGAAGGCAGATGCAAACAGGTGTGAATACTATCAAACCATCAATTTTATAAGTCATATTGCAAAATATTTACATACATTATTTAGAGAAGAATGGAGAAATTGGTAGATGGTCACCCAGTAAATGTCTGTTAGAGATATGAAAAAAGGCAGGAACACATGAGGCAATAATCTGCCTATGACTTATCTGAGAAGATAGGTTGGAGGAAGCACACCTATGTTCATGGCATTTGTAGATGTTGAGAAATTTTTTGACAATACGAACTGGAATATACTCTATGAATTTATGAAGGTGCCAGAGATAAGATACAGGGAGCAAAAGGTTATCCACAATTTATACAAAACCAAACTGCAGCTATAGGAGTCAAAGGACTTGGAAGAGAAGCAATAACTGAGAATGGAGTTAGACAGGGTTGTAGCTTATCCACAATGTTTTGGGAGAAGAAATAAAAACTTCAAGGTTTTCCAATGACACTGTCATCCTATCAGAGACAGAAAAGGACCTGAAGAGCAGTTTAATGCATGGACACTCACAGAAATTTTTCCATTGAGTGTGGGCTAGGGGAGGTCAAGACTCTAAAACTGTCATTCTTTATAATAATGAGCTGGTCAGTTTTGATTCACATCATGCCATAAAACTAATTTTTACAGGTGGCACAAAATAACTTATTATATCCCAAAGAGTTAATGTTTGTCCAATCAATGTATGAATAAAATATCTGGATCTAGATCCATGGGGGAAGGGGGGTTTGGGGGGGGGGGGGGCAGTACATGCCCCCTCTTACACCCTCTGCAGATGCCTATGGTGAACATAATGGATAACATCTAGAACAGAGATTATAAGATGAATATCAACAAAAATAAAGCAAGGGTAATAGAATGCAATTGAGTTATATCAGGAGATGCTGAAGGAATTAAATACGAAATGAGAAACTAAAAGTGGTAAATCAGTTTTCTGTTAGGGCAGCAAAACAACTGATAATGGCTGAAGTAGAGAGGAAACATAATGCAGACTTGCTACAGCATGATTCAGATTTTTCAAAAATTGGAATTTGTTAGCCTCAATATAAATTTAAGAGTCAGTAGTATTTTGTGAAGGTAGTTCTTGGAAGTGTGGCTTTCTACTGAAATAAAACGTGGATGATAAACAGTTCAGGTTTGAAAAGAATAGAAGCTTTTAAAATATGGGGCTGCTGAAGAATGCTGAATACTAAATCGGTAGACCAATCTAGTTGAGGAGATACTCAAAGAGATGGGCGAGAAAAGGAATCTATGGCACAACTTGAGTAAAAGGAGGTATTGGTTGGTAGTACACATATTGAGCTACCAAGGAAGCATCAGTTTGGTAGTGGGAGGTTGTGTGAGTGGTTAAAATTGTAGAGGGAGACCAGGAGATGAATACAATAAGCAGCTTGAAATTGTAGTATGTACAGTAGATATTCACGGATGAAGAGGCTTGCACAGAATTAGACTAGTGTAAAGACTTGCATCAAAACAGTCTTCAGATGGAAGACCACAACAACAAAGTCTCATTTTTCTCTGCATTATAAGTGAGTTTCACTGTCTCTAACTGATACACCAGGATTTGATAAACATCCCCAGAGACACCTTTGTTTTCACAGCTTTTGTACATGCTGCTGTTTTGGTGGTCAGTAAGTATATTGAACTCTTGTTTAAAATGTTGTTGCTGTTTATCTATACTTTGATACTACATAAAAGTCAACTAAATACATTTCGTAGATAATGTTCAGTCATTACTAAAAACTCTACATTGATATTCTAAATATGTAAAATATACCTGGAAAAGCATTGGCCTATGAATTTGGAGAACAGCCATTGACCTTGTTAAGCTTGCTGTTGTAGTAGGTATATGTAGCCACAAGAGAGTAATTAAATTATTTTAACTATGTTTAGTTATATTTTTAGTTATATTTGGTGTCTGCATCTCTGAAACACAATTAAGGTATGCTTATAAACTGATCACTTGTGTTGTGTTGTGCTGTGCATTCATAGAAGTGCAATCACTGTTTGTAAGACACGGTCACACTCTTCTTGAGCACTGTGTGCCAATTCTCCAGCACAGCATAGATCAAAGTGCTCATAGGAGGTGGAGGGGGGAGGAGGCACAGGAGATGCAGCAGTCATATTGCTGGAGTGGATGGAGCCAATGAGGATGCAACTCCACATGATTACGTCAGGCTGTCATGGCTCTGAAGGGGTGTCATCTGGTGGACCTCCTGGAATATGGAGCAGATCTTCTCTCTGTCATGGGTTGTTACTGTGATAGTGTTTAGAGGAGACAAACTTTTGGTACAGACATGGACACAAGTCATTACACTGAGTTATGTTACATCTTGTTTTCAGAATTAATTTTCTAAGTTGTAATTAATTCTGACTTTCCATTTAGTAGTTTGTACCTGGGACACAACAACTTGTTGTTCTTATTTCATTAAAATTTCTGTATTTAGTTCAGAATAATCGAAAATGATTCAATTAATAATCCTGCAACAATGTTTATTTCAACTTGTGTCTCCTACAATTACTGTCATGTGGAAATCAGTACAAGGGCAGCAGTGCAGATGTTGTAAGTGAAGTGGCATTCAGTAATTTTTTTCCTTGCAACACTTTGAAAAATTTTATTTATCTACTATGAATGCTGGTTTTTACTCCAAACATATGTCCTTGTTTGTATGCATGACAACTTACAACATTTCTCTGCACCCGTGTTTTTCAAGACACAATGCTTATGAAGTGAACTCCCTATTTCATATGTTGATGAGAAGTAAACAAAAATTTTCACCAGAAAGATGTTCAAATTGCTTAATGATGATAAGGTCATTTTTACAGATCATTGTACACCATTCGTCTTTATTTTGTCCATTTCTTCAATTACAGCATCTGTCAAATAAAGTTTTTCTTGCTTGAAACATATAAAAACACACCTGAGAAATGTAATTTTAGAAGAGAGACTTTCTTCTTTAGCAAATACTTCAATTCAGAAAGAATTTATGGCACAGTAAGTAAAAAAAAAGCCATTCATTGAAGGCATCACTGAGAAATTGATTTGGTGTATAAGGAATAGGTAAGTTCAATTATTAAGATATGTTTGTGTAAATATAGGTATATTTCTCTTTCCTTCTAGTTCAGTTAACTTACTAGGCACGAGGCACTATGATACAGTTACGAGGTGTTATGAATAGAAATGGACGACTTTTTTCAAAAAAATTGTATCCTAAAAGAAATACAAGTAAAGTTCCATGTTCTGACCCTAGAAAGGCCAACTGGTAACAGCCAATTGTCATTCATCCTCTGCCAATGGCATCAGCAGGTGCGGTATGTAGGGGTATGTGCTTTGCACACCACTCTCCCAGTCATTGTCAGGTTTCTTCATCTACATTTACACTTTACTTCATAAGCCAAGAAATGGCATGTGGCAGAGGGTACTTCTGGTACCACTGACTGTTCCCCCTTTGCTGTTCCACTTGCTGATGGTGCATGGGAAGAATGATTGTCAGTAATCCTCCGTATTGACTCTAAATTCTTCAATATTTTCATCAAAGCCATTACCTGAGATGTATGTGGGAGGAGGTAACATGTTGTCTGATTCTTCCCAAAACTTGCTCTTTCAGAATTTCAATCTGCAAACCTCTCTATGATTCATAACACCTCTTTTGTAACATCTACCAATGGAGTTTGTTAAACATAACAGTAATTCTCTACTGCTGGCTAAACAATCCAGTGCTGAAATGCATCACTCTCCCTTGGATCTTTTCTCTCTCTCTCTCTCTCTCTCTCTCTCTCTCTCTCTCTCTCTCTCTCTCTCTCTCTATCTCACTCTCTACCTCACTCTCTCTCTCTTTCTCTCTTCTATCAGTCCTATCTCCTAAAGGTCTCAGGCTGATGAACAATTCTCAAGGAAGTGCCTTACTATCCACTTCCTCCATGGTTGAGTTACGTTTACTTAACATTCTTCCTATGAATCTCGAATGACCTTGAAACCACTACTAAATGGCCTCACTAGGCTGAGTGCATCCCATACCACTTTTCCCACAAAGGCAAAATCACTGGAAGCCTAGCATACAAAATTAAAGGAAATTTAAGCAGCTATCTTATTGCCTAAAGCAGCAGCTGCAGTATAAGAAGATGGAAAGTCACTAAGGACTATGAAAGCTGAAGACATGAAAACCTAGGATTACGATGTCTGCAATGTGAAAGAAACAAAAATGTAACACAGAAAAGAAATTGAAACAAATTTTCCTTTCTGGAAATTAGGGTGATCTAGCAAGTAGTGATGTACTGCTCACTACCACTGTATTGACTGATATCAGGCCCTGCTCAAATTGGTGACTGGATTGCTTTTCACTGCCAGCCCAACAAGTTGTTATTTTGCCTTTCCTGATGGTTCAAATTGGAACTGTATAATTCATAGTTCTGCCAATTGCAAAGCCATAGATGTTACATGATTTTTGAGCACTTGGAAATTGAAACCTGCAGAAATTTACAGCCAGTAAAAGGAAATGTATGCAATGTAAAACAAAAAATGAGAAAATTTTGTTAAGCAATTGACAAAGAATGAACAAGTTTGTGTGATGGAACTGGACATCCAATGCTTGTCACCAACAATTTGAGGAATCAAGAGAACACCAAAATTGTGCAAGACTCACTTTTGAATAAAGCTCAAAGCTTTTCTGAGTGGGAAACATTTTGGAAGTGATACCAAGATGAAAAATGCAGTGTCTAAGTGGATTAATGGACTGACAGCAACTTACTGTGTGGTAGGGACTCCACAGCTTATGGACAGACAAGAAGAGATTTAAATAGTAGAGGTGATTTAAAATAAGAAGGGAAAAAACAGACAACAGAAGCATTACTTGCTACTGATGAACCAAATATCTTCGTAATAACAGAACATGGACTTGTTGTAAATGAAATACAGATGTACAATTTACAAGCTTATAATAGTGTGTCATTTTTTCCATATTTCAACATAAAAGTGATGAGATAGACTGTATGTGGATAGTAATCAAAGTGAGTGTGTTCAGTGGCCATTTACAAACTGCAGAAAAATTCATTTTGAAGCATCAGTACTTCAAAGAAATTTGCAGGTGGTCAAGTGTCTTGTGATAGCAATTAGAGTTATACCACCGTCTGACTGCTTTGATTAAAGATTTCCTTGCAGAATTTTAAATACTATTTTACAAAGGTATTAATGAACTTCCTTTATGGAACAGCAGTTGCTGAGCTAAATATAAATACAATGAAATTGGGCAGTTGTTGAAAGTATTTTGATGATATTTTTAATACACATAACATGAAGCTGCAAGTAAATACCCAACAAGGAGCACTGAATCATCAAACTTGTTAATAGATAATATTTTTACAAATGTACATTTAAACAAATTAATGGGACACATAATTAACACACTTATTCCAGATCTCCATGGTCAGGTAATTGAACTACAAAATAATAAAACTGGAACTGGAAATATAGTTTGAGTGCAAATGCAGGAAAATGCTGAAACTCTCAACATATTGGAAATGTCACTTAGAGGACTGGAAATCTGCATAAAACAATGAGGTTTATCTACATGTAAATCCATTCTCTGAAGACCAGTATTTCTCATTCTACCACTTATTAATGGTTTTTCTCATTCCTTCATTTTCAGTTACATTTTTGTTTTCCGTTTCCAGTTCCCATAGCCTTCTTGAACAGACAACAGTACCTTAATCTCAGCCATGTCCAATTTCACCAACCACACTTTTTGAATTACAATCTTCTTTTTTTGTTTGCAACTGGTCCGTACCTTTCTGAATGACAGTCTTCTTTTCTTAAATTTACGATGTCAGACTGCTACCATGTCAAGAATGTTTATTTAGAAAAAAGTAAATGACATACATCGGTCTTGACACAGTGACCACATTAATACCACAGAACTAACTCAATAACTATTGTATAGTAAAAAGATAATAATCACTGTTGAGATCCCTATTGACACAGCCAATATTATCAACATAAATCAACCATGTTCCAACAGGTTAATAAGAATCTGAATGTATTTTTGGTAACAATGGTGAACTATGTGACAAAATATGTAAACCAATGTTTAAACAATGTGTTAAATGTTTAGATAACAATTTCAGTTAGATAAATTATCACTGTACTGCATTTTTGGTTAATTGTCTTTTCCCACACCTTGCAAAATCACATCACTGAGAAATGTACATGCAGAGAACATAGAGGACATATCTGCAAAAGTAATTAAACACTGATCACAGTATCCAGCAAGACGTCTGGTAAACATAGCAAGCTTGTTAACTGAGAAGCATCTGTCCCCCACGTGTCTGAATTCAGTCAAAGTAGCATCAGTATATAGAGGTGGTTACATTGGGATCCTGGAAACTATAGATGTATAATGGTTATATCCACTTTATCAAAAATTTTAGAAGCAGCTATTAAAAACAGAGTTATAAAACTCATAGAAAAATAAACATCCTGGATGAAGCACAGCACTGATTTGGGTAAGCAAAGTACAGAAAAACAGCAGTAACAAGCTTGATGGTAAACAGAATCAGTACAGGGGAAAGTTTGTTGTTTATTTCAGGATATCTCAAAAGCCTAAGACTATGTGTGCCATACTATTCACTTAGATAATATGTATAGATGAGATGTTATCGGTATGAAGCTGGTCTAATGAAATCGTTTGTGGAAAACAGAGTGTAATGTGTAGACTTAAAATACAAAAATAAACAATACAGTGAGAGCTTTTTAACCAAGTTTTAAGGTAGTAATGTACAGGATAGCACTTGACTCAATACTCAGTCCATAATATCTCCACTTTATGTGAATTATTTGACAGAAACCATGAGAGAAGCTCACTGTAAGTTATAGTTTGTTAAATCTTTTAGAAATAATAGCTATTACAGACACTGGAAAAGCAAACAAAAATTTAAGTGGAAGCAATCCACTTGTACATAAAAAGAAAACAAACTTCTTGGAAATACTTGCAAAGAGAAGAAGAAATGAAAAGGAAGTACACATTGGACATTGCAGAAGTTGATATTAACTGACAATGGATAGATTTATGTCTTGGGAAAATCATATGCAAAAGACCTGCTCAAAAGAAAGCAGCAGTGTATTTTAAATGAAGAAAATGTCACACACAGTTGATATAGATGCACCGGCAAAGCTGTACTATTGCAGAACTCGTCCACATTTATTGTATAATATAGTAATACAGGAGAGTGGAGCAAAAGTGCATATCAACAAATTGCTGAAGCTGCAACAAAAGCAATCAGGTATACTGGAAGACTGTCCTCTCAAAAGTTACTCAAGAAATTTAAAATTTTAACAGTCCACTCTATGTACGTATATGTGACACTCATGTATATCCAAGTAAATTTATGTGTTAGTGTTAAGCTCAGAACTGCACAATTACACAACAACAATCAAAGATGATTATTACATCAACAGCAGCTGACTACAGATTACCACAGTTGAAAAATGTAAAAGCTCTACCAATCTTCAAAATGAAACTAAGAGAATACATGAACGCACCATGTTTATACAATGTCAAGGAATACATTGAGACTAATCCAAAACAACTAGAAAGAATTGTGGTAATAAGGCAAAATCCTATAACATGCTATATAGATGGTGCCAGTGAAAAACGCATGGAATTTTTCTTGTGTTTAATGGACAGTTAAGTGTTGGAGCAGAAGCTGAAATTTGATGCTGGTAACTAGCAAATTAGATTGGTAGCAAAGTTTTTAATTTACCTGTGTTTTCATTTGTTAAATCTATCCATAAAATTAGGCAAAGTCTTGACAGACTTTCTCATTTACTTGCTGACTGTCTCAGCATCACCAAGTCCAAACCACTGAGGGTAGGAACTTGAAATTTGTGGTGGGTGCTGATCTTACACTATAGGTATTGTTAAAGAAGAGAAATCTTGAAGTTCAACTCCTAGGGGGGTGAAAAAGGGGATGAAATATTTTTTCAAAATATAACACTAATAAGGCAATTTTGAAGACAGGTCTATGAAAACTGATATTTGGTTCCTTGATCAGAAATACAAAAACATGTGTTTCTGAATTTTTGGAAATTTAACTTCTATAGGAATGAAGTAATGGGTAAAATGTTTTGTGGGAAATAAATCATTATTAAAGAACTAATATGAAAACAACATCTATGAAAATTGGTTTTTGAATTCTCAGTTAGAAATAAAGGAATACCAGTTTCATCATGAAAGCATTTTAAGGCAAAATCTATAAATTTTTAATTTTGGTACTCTGTAGGAAATAAAAAAATACACTTTTCACTGTTTTTAGAAATTCAACCCCTAAGCAGATGAAACATTGTATGGCCATTTTAAAGAAAATATTTTGTTACATAAAAAAATTTTTGAAGCCATTTTTATGAAAGTTGGTACATAGCTTCTTGGTTGAATATTAAGAAATATTTGTCAGGGCATGATAGTTTCTGTGGAAATATCACTGCCAGAATTCAAAAGGTATGGTTGACAAAAACATTGGAACCCATCTACCACAGTTACTTTTTGGCCAGAGATACATTCAGAAAAGACTAGGCTTCTAGGCCCTTACATAGTGTGAAACATTTAGAGGATGTTGCAGTTGTGAATAACATAAAGATTCAATTAAAGAGAAACAAAAATCTCTGCAAAGCATGCAGTCTACATGAGCAAAGCAGCAGGCAATAACGTAGTTTATACATATAAGTGTATGAAAGACTACTGTAAAATACACTCCTGGAAATTGAAATAAGAACACCGTGAATTCATTGTCCCAGGAAGGGGAAACTTTATTGACACGTTCCTGGGGTCAGAAACATCACATGATCACACTGACAGAACCACAGGCACATAGACACAGGCAACAGAGCATGCACAATGTCGGCACTAGTACAGTGTATATCCACCTTTCGCAGCAATGCAGGCTGCTATTCTCCCATGGAGACGATCGTAGAGATGCTGGATGTAGTCCTGTGGAACGGCTTGCCATGCCATTTCCACCTGGCGCCTCAGTTGGACCAGCATTCGTGCTGGACGTGCAGACCGTGTGAGACGACGCTTCATCCAGTCCCAAACATACTCAATGGGGGACAGATCCGGAGACCTTGCTGGCCAGGGTAGTTGACTTACACCTTCTAGAGCACGTTGGGTGGCACGGGATACATGCGGACGTGCATTGTCCTGTTGGAACAGCAAGTTCCCTTGCCGGTCTAGGAATGGTAGAATGATGGGTTCGATGACGGTTTGGATGTACCGTGCACTATTCAGTGTCCCCTCGACGATCACCAGAGGTGTACGGCCAATGTAGGAGATCGCTCCCCACGCCATGATGCCGGGTGTTGGCCCTGTGTGCCTCAGTCGTATGCAGTCCTGATTGTTTCGCTCACCTGCACGGCACCAAACATGCATACGACCATCATTGGCACCAAGGCAGAAGCGACTCTCATCGCTGAAGATGACACGTCTCCATTCGTCCCTCCATTCACGCCTGTCGCGACACAACTGGAGGCGGGCTGCACAATGTTGGGGCGTGAGCGGAAGACGGCCTAACGGTGTGCGGGACCGTAGCCCAGCTTCATGGAGATGGTTGCGAATGGTCCTTGCCAATTCCCCAGGAGCAACAGTGTCCCTAATTTGCTGGGAAGTGGCGGTGCGGTCCCCTATGGCACTGCGTAGGATCCTACGGTCTTGGCGTGCATCCGTGCGTCGCTGCGGTCCGGTCCCAGGTCGACGGGCACATACACTTTCCGCCGACCACTGGCGACAACATCGATGTACTGTGGAGACCTCACGCCCCACGTGTTGAGCAATTCGGCGGTACGTCCACCCGGCCTCCCGCATGCCCACTATACGCCCTCGCTCAAAGTCCGTCAACTGCACATACGGTTCACGTCCACGCTGTCGCGGCATGCTACCAGTGTTAAAGACTGCGATGGAGCTCCGTATGCCACAGCAAACTGGCTGACACTGACGGTGGCGGTGCACAAATGCTGTGCAGCTAGCGCCATTCGACGGCCAACACCGCGGTTCCTGGTGTGTCCGCTGTGCCGTGCGTGTGATCATTGCTTGTACAGCCCTCTCGCAGTGTCCGGAGCAAGTATGGTGGGTCTGACACACCGGTGTCAATGTGTTCTTCTTTCCATTTCCAGGAGTGTAACATAAGTGCTGAAGCTGCAATTTACCCTGTACCTGTGAACTGTAAGTGTGCTCTGCTATATCCATTATCACACTAAACAGTGATCCAATGCTGAATTAAAAAATAAATTTTCAGAAGTGAGTATTAAGAGTGCACAGTAAATAAGACACTGCAGAGGTGAAACTCATACAGCTACTTTTGCAACACAACCTTTGTTTGTTGCCAGACCACATGGAGCACTGAAGATTTATCAGTCCATCATCTCACATATCACTAAGAATAATCAATTTTTAAAATATAATGTAACTGAACAGATAACAAAGCTATTCTGCAAGTGGCAGCAAGACAAAACACACATAAAGGTATTGAAATTTCCAAGATTTCTGTCCAACTGGGTTCTTCTTATGGTACAAGGGTTGGAGGGGAAGAGAAACTTACTAGGCAGATGCACTGACAACTGTGCCACGTAGACACAGTGGACGTTACAACTGCAGGGAATACCACCACACTCACGTTCTGCTGATGGCACTCCTTGCCCATTATTCTCATTCCTCAGGGCATTTCACTGAATCCTGTAGGAGTTTGAGCATACTGTGCATCTGCAAAGAGCAACAAATTTTGCTCTCTAGTTGATCTGAGTTTGCAATAGAGTGACAATCTGAAGAAAAGAGAACTTTCTAGTTTCCTCACCTTAATTATGTATATGGAGTTTATTCTATTCAACATTTCAGGCATATCCCAAGATAGAGGTGGACCCATTACACACTACCCTTGACTTTTGAAGTGTAGATTTGTTCCATAGACAAAATAAAGACAGATAACCTTCCATAATATGGAATGAACAAAGACATACATTGACAAAAGACAAAGAAATCAGAGAAATTAAGTCTATATTGACAATAAGCTATAACCATCTTGCCTAATGTTGTACATGTTAATGCCACTCACATTAATCATTGATTTAAAAGTTAGTACTTTAAAAATACTGGCGCATTACCAGTTTCATCTCCTACTGGTAGCTTAATATTTACTTGGTATCACTGGTATTTTTCAAAGAAAATTGTTATGTACACCCCTAAATCTGTGTCTTGCTCACAGTACACTACTGCTTCACTAGAAAGACTGATACTTGCACTGTGGCAAACAGAACTTATCATTCCACGAATCAGGATATTCAGATAATTTGTACAATAAGTAGCTAATGAGGAATGTTTTCTATCTTCTTTTGAACTGGCTGGGACTCCTAGTTGTGAAATATCCAGTTTTTTATATTATCAACTCCAAGAGTCAGACAATGTGCTGTGCCTCGTGAACTAAATTTGACAAGAAGCACACAAAATGTATTGTAACTTGGGCAACTGATGATTATTTGTTCTGCCATCTAAAACATTTTCTCTGCTTGAAAAACACATCTTATCACCTTAACGGCTTTATTTCATCAGTCTCATGCTCTTTTTATGCTATTTGGCTGACTGAACTGAAATGGAACAAAACGTATTTTGAGAATGACCCTCTTGAGGCTTGGCAACATAAAGCATAATGTAAGACCCACAACCAAGTAGATGAATGTAAGAAATCTTTCAAAACCACCCTCAAGTTGGCCTGTAGTAACTACTATTAATAGCCTAGGAGAGAAACTAGTAAGTTCTCATCTCTTCAGATTGTTGCTATATTGCAAACTCAGGACAAATAGAGAGCAAACTTTGTTGCTCTTTGACTGCACTTCACACTGTGTTACAACTTGAAAGGAAAAGAAGTTCAATTACTGGAGAGGACATCTTTATGACCTTGAAAATTTACACTTTTTTCTCACTGCTCAAGCGTAAAATGAGATTTACTGGTTCAACTGAAACATCTGGACTCATACGATAAATAGAGGTGACTGTGTTCTCCAGAAACCACTGCAATACTTTTGCCATATAAAACTGAAAGTAGAATTTATCAATCAAAATCATATTACACATACAAGTTTCTGGAGCCAGTAACTCCTCCTAATGGCAGAAAGGATAAGGGGAAGGAATAGTGGTGAAGGAAAAGGACTGCTTAGGTTTAGGAAATGGAGAACAGTTTGGAAAAGTCAGACAGAACTCTGGTTTGGAAAACTTGCTGGATTGGATGAGAAGGAAAGACCATAAGCATGGGATAAGCTTCTCACTCTGTCCAATAAATGTCCCCTGACTGGCTTTCTTGTTGACTTATCCACACTTTGCCTCATTCCCTGAACCTCACCAGTCCCTTTCCTACACCCTTCTTCAATGCCCGTCATCCATGCTGTTGGAAGAATGAAACACTGGATGCAGAAACTTGCTTACGTAATACCTTATTCATGTGTGATCTCCTGCCATTGCTTAGTAAGTAGGTTTTCTATCTGCCCAGTTGCATCATGAAAGTAGCATTTGCAAAGCATCACTGAGTGTCTTTGTCCACAGATGAACAGTAATCTAGTATTGAAATTCTATTGTGTATCCATGGAAGACAGCATACTTCAAGAAGCTGGGGACAGACACAAGGCATGCATAGGGCTGCTGTGCTTATGTTTTGCTGGAATCCACACCATAGCGTGTTGGGTCAATTCATTCTCAGTTCAAAAAGAGCTACATGAGGATGAGATAGCAAAAACAGTGGTGACAACATTAGAGCACTCTCCTGTAGAGATTCGCATCCATATTGGCTGCAGATGACACTAGTGTAATAGTGAGTGATGTTAATGAATCTCTGTCCAACACAACTGATATAGACCTCAAGTCATTGCAGTTAAGGTTCAATGCCCATTAGCTGACCCATAATGTGAAGAAAACAAACTGTATACAATTTGGGACAGTTAATCAAAACCAAGATCTCCTTCTGGTACTGGGTGGAAATGAGTCAGAAAAGCAATCATGCATAAAATTTTGAGGAACGTATGTTGACCAAGACTTAATCTGGAAAGACTATGTAATCAAACATTTTCAGAGACTCGGTTCTGCATGTTTAGCTCTAAGAATTATTTCTAAGGCTTACTCCTCAGTTTGTGCCAGAATGGCTTATTTTGATTACTTTCTGTCCCTTGTAGCTTTTGGAATAGTTTTATGGGGTAAAATCAATAGTCTGTTAAATGAAATTTTTAGATTACAGAAAAGGGCTATTCAAATCTTGTCACAAAGTTCTGATACAGCTCAATGCCAGCCCTTAGTTAAAAAGCTGTGTTTGCTTACATATATAAATGTGTGTTGATGATGAGGGATAGATTTGATGACCTACAAACTAACTTCAGTTTCCACACTTACAATACTTACAAGTGTGGGTCCCTCCATATAGAACAAGGTAGAACAACCCCCCCCCCCCCCCCATCCCTCCTCCCCCCATCAAGTTCATGCAAGCCACTTCCATGTCATTCTTTACAATGCACTGCCAACACACATAAAGAGGTTGGAGATGGAAGTGGCTTTTAGAGCAAAATAAAAATAATTTCTTTTAAGAGATGCCTCTACAATATAAAACAAAAATGAAAATGATCATATGGCATCAGTGGCCATGAGGTCCCTATTTGGGTGTGTTCAGCCACCAAGTGCGAGTCTTATTTCAATCGATGCAACACTGGATGACTTACGTGCTGCGATGAGGATATAATGATGATGAGGACAACACAACACCCAGTCCATGAGCTGAGAAAATCTACAACCTGGCCAGGAATCGAACCTGGGCCTGCATTCATGGGAGGTGAGTATGTTACCACCCAGCTAAGCATATATGAAAGAATATTTTAGCTTATAGACATACTAAGCCCTCATTTCTTGTTGAGTTCTTTTGATTCTCTTAACTGATGTACTATCTATGTCCCTGCAGAGAATGTTCCTCTGTTGCTTTTCTGTGGCCTCTGTTCAGATGCAATGCAGTACACCTTCTCTGAAAAGGAATGTGATGCCTGCCTAGTTGTGGCTGATACAGTCTCAGCAGGTGTATGAGCATTATACTTTCTGGCAGTGTTACATAATGTTTCCAACATCTTTTTTTCTGGGTATTTTTAGATCAATCTTACATGATGTACCATCACTGATTTACTTCTTGTGCATTTCAATTTACAACAGGGGGCAGCTGTGTGAGCAGTAGTGGTCACGCTCACTTGCTACCTGGATGGTGAGTGCTCATAGTGAAATGTGTCTGTCAGCCATCACTATGTAGTGTGGGGGAAGTGCAAAGGGTGCACTGTCTCAAGAAGAATGAGAGTATGTTAAGCCTGCCATAGTTTTATACACAAACCTATAGTTAATGGTGCAGTGCTTAAAGTGGAGAGTAGTTCTTTTAAAATGTAATGAAAAGCAGCAGCACGGTCAGGTTAGGAGCTTCAAAACAGAGGTCAGATGCACCAGTGTCACATTATAACAGATTAGTGCAGGGTGTCTAACTACAGTTAGAACTTATAGTGTTGTATGTGACTGCAAGTTGAGTATTGAGATTTGTAAAAAAATAATTCTCGTCGACCTATATAAAAACTTTTTCAACACAAGTTTCCACAACTTCACCAGTTTACAGCTAAAGTTACGTCAACGCCAGCACTTATATGTTTGTGTGAGCAACATTTTCCCCCACGAAAAGAGTGACATCTATTCACAGAAGCTTGTTGACAGACCAAACTTAAGAGCTTATGTTCAAATCAGCAGTGCTAAAAAAAGTGGTTCCTGACATTAATTCCTTATCGAAAAGCAAAATAAGCAGTATTCCCTGACAGGTAGTGTTTCTATATTTATTGTGTGAATAAAGTAGTAACAAAATAGAAGCAGATATCAATTTAAACTTCATCTGAAACTGACATTCATCATACAGCTGCATCTGACTTAACAAATGTCATATCTAGTATATAACTGCTCCGTGTTCTTTGCCTCAACAATAAAAGGAAATGTAAGTTTAATTTCATCATAATTTCTCACCAGTACAACAGCTTTAAGATATAAATCTGTAACAAAAGGTGTTAATTAGCCACCTAGAAATTAACATCTGCTTAGAACTGATAGAGACAGCAGGATAGCCTCTTTGACAACAACTTTTCATGCTGAGCTGCCTAGTTCTAATTTGTTCTTCCCTCCACAGCTCTAGCCCTACCAGTACTTACTGTGAGTCAGCTGGTAGCTCACTACTGAGGTACAAGCATGAGCCTGCTTGCACAAGCAGATAGGTGAATGGGCCAAATGTAGACTACATATTTCTCACCCCCTTTCAATCATGTACCATGTGAGGTGGCTACACCAGTCTTAATGCACTGGATTCACATTTCAGGACCACAGTTTATCCCCTATCTGACTATCCTGACATGTGTTTTCCATGGTTTCCCCATGTTGCCAAGGCGAATACTGGGTATGGCACCATTGATTAGACCATGTGCCCTGTTCTCATCTAATCCTATCCCACATTGTTAATGTTTTATATCCCTACATATATAATTTCTGTAATGTATCTGACATGTTTGATGCTTTTGTGCAGAATAGTCTATGAATGAATGAATGAATAAATAAAACCAAATAGAGCCAAAACTGCCAACATGCAAAGGAAAAACATTATTTTCTTGTGATCAACATGAAAACCAAAATATTCCCAAAATAGGCAGTCATTGCTAAAGTCAAACTATTTTTCATTTTGCCAAGCAGCATTAATCTGCACATTAGTAGCTTTATAAATGTTACTGCCAGAAATTCTAGAGAATTCTGTACTGAGTTATGTACTGAATTAAAATGCTGTACACAGATTCTAGGATGGGGCAAGTGCCTTTTCTTGCTCCACTCTGCAGTTGCCTATGCTGCAATACATAACTCACCATTGAACCCAAAACATTGAGGCAAAGTCTAATGAAAAATGATTTTGTCATGTACTATCCTGACATGTGTTTTCCATGGTTTCCCCATGTTGCCAAGGCGAATACTGGAAATGAGAAATTGGAGCTCAGCTGAAATTTGATTCTTATTGCAGGCAACAAAAACTGTTAAGGAGCAGGCTTATATGTATATTGAAGTTAATGACATTATTCCAAGATTCTCAAAAGGACTTCTACAAGATGTTTGGTTATCTACTTCATACTATATTCTCTTTGCCCACTTCTAGTGAATGAACACTTTATTAACTTGAGGTGCATGCCCAAGAAGATAATTCCATAAGACAAGAAGGAGTGAAAATATGCCTCTAGAAGCAAAACATGCTGAACTGAATTTCTTGGCAAGTTTGTGTACGTGTTTACTCAATTTAAATTTGTTTCCAAACACAACCCTAAGCAAAAGCCACCTGTTTTGGCATAACTGAATTTCACTGACACACATTCTTGGTGTCACAGTTTTCTGAAGCTGTAGTGTACAATTTTCATCTACTGACAGTGAGAGACTGGCCATAGTAGATTTTATATTGTACAAAATGGAGTATGATGTAGTTCTATAGCACTGAAGGGTGAGGCTTCACACTTCTTAGCAAACCATTCCACACTGATGTAATTCCCTGAACAGTCTCCAGATGGAAAAAGTTTGTAAGAAAATTCTAGAGCACTAAGATCTTAGTGTGAGGTACTCAGCAAACAAATTTTACTGAAATGTGTTCCAAAATTGCAACCCATTTGTGCTGCCAGTACTTTTGATACAATATATCATGGCAGCCTATTACACTATTAACTGAACAGCTTTTTCAGTGACACAATGCAAGCCTATAAGCAACTCCTATAACATACCTATATGTTCAATCTTACTTAGGCTAAATACTATACCGTAGTTTCATTTAAACTTAGCCGACTCATATTTCAAGTCACAGATATGTCTCATGTCAAAGGAATGATAGAAGGAATAAATAGAAGAGTTGTATAAGAGGAAAGAAGCTGACAGAAATATTTTACCGAGCGGGAAAGCGCCGGCAGACAGGCACAATGAACAAAACACACAAACACACACACAGAATTACTAGCTTTCGCAACCGATGGTTGCTTCTTCAGGAAGGAGAGGGAAAGACGAAAGGATGTGGGTTTTAAGGGAGAGGGTAAGGAGTCATTCCAATCCCGGGAGCAGAAAGACTTCCCTTAGGGGGAAAAAAAGGACAGGTGTACACTCGCACACACACACATATATCCATCCGCACATACACAGACACAAGCAGACAACCATCGGTTGCGAAAGCTAGTAATTCTGTGTGTGTGTTTGTGTGTTTTGTTCATTGTGCCTCTCTGCCGGCGCTTGCCCGCTTGGTAAGTCGTGGAATCTTTGTTTTTAATATATATATATATATATATATATATATATATATATATATATATATATATATATATATATATATATATATATATATATATATATAAATAATAAATAAAGATTCCAAGACTTACCAAGTGGGAAAGCGCCGGCAGACAGGCACAATGAACAAAACACACAAACACACACACAGAATTACTAGCTTTCGCAACCGATGGTTGTCTGCTTGTGTCTGTGTATGTGCGGATGGATATGTGTGTGTGTGTGCGAGTGTACACCTGTCCTTTTTTTTTCCCCAAGGGAAGTCTTTCCGCTCCCGGGATTGGAATGACTCCTTACCCTCTCCCTTAAAACCCACACCCTTTCATTTTTCCCTCTCCTTCCTTCCTTCCTGACGAAGCAACTGCCAGTTGCGAAAGCTTGTAATTTTGTTGTGTGTGTGTTTGTGTGTTTTGTTCATGTGCCTGTCTGCCGGCGCTTTCCCGCTTGGTAAGTCTTGGAATCTTTATTTTTAATATATATATATATATATATATATATATATATATATATATATATATATATATATATAATGAATAAAACACACAAACACAGACACAGAATTTTGATCGTTCGGCAACCGGCGGCTGCTTCGTCAGGAAAGAGGGAAGGAAAAGGAAAGATGAAAGGATGTGGGTTTTAAGGGAGAGGGTAAGGAGTCATTCCAATCCTGGGAGCGGAAAGACTTACCTTGGGGGAAAAAAGGACAGGTGTACACTCGCACACACACACATATCCATCCGCACATACACAGACATATATGTCCGCTTATGTCTGTGTATGTATGGATGAACATGCATATATGTGTGTGTGCGCGAGTATATACCTATCCTTTTTTCCCCCTAAGATAAGTCTTTCCGCTCCCGGGATTGGAATGACTCCTTATCCTCTCCCTTAAAACCCACATCCTTTCATCTTTCCTTTTCCTTCCCTCTTTCCTGATGAAGCAGCCGCCGGTTATGAATGCTCGAAATTCTGTGTGTGTGTTTGTGTGTTTTATTCATTGTGCCTATCTACCGGCGCTTTCCCGCTTGGTAAGTCTTGGAATATTTGTTTTCAATATATTTTTCCCATGTGGAAGTTCCTTATATATATATATATATATATATATATATATATATATATATATATATATATATATATATAAATATAAATATATATATATATATATATATATATATATATATATACTCCTGGAAATGGAAAAAAGACCACATTGACACGAGTGTGTCAGACCCACCATACTTGCTCTGGACACTGCGAGAGGGCTGTACAAGCAATGATCACATGCACGGCACAGCGGACACACCAGGCACCGGGGTGTTGGCTGTCGAATGGCGCTAGCTGCACAGCATTTGTGCACCGCCACTGTCAGTGTCAGCCAGTTTGCTATGGCATACGGTGCTCCATTGCAGTCTTTTAACACTGGTAGCATGCCGCGACTGCGTGGACATGAACCGTATCTGCAGTTGACGGACTTTGAGCGAGGGCATATAGTGGGCGTGTGGGAGGCCTGGTGGACGTACCGCCGAATTGCTCAACACGTGGGGCGTGAGGTCTCCACAGTACATCGATCTTGTCGCCAGTGGTCGGCGGAAGGTGCACGTGCCCGTCAACCTGGGACCAGACCGCAGCGACGCACGGATGCACGCCAAGACATTAGTATCCTACGCAGTGCCGTAGGGGACCGCACCGCCACTTCCCAGCAAATTAGGGACACTGTTGCTCCTGGCGAGGACCATTCGCAACCGTCTCCATGAAGCTGGGCTACGGTCCCGCACACCGTTAGGCCATCTTCCGCTCACGCCCCAACATCGTGCAGCACACCTCCAGTGGTGTCGCGACAGGCGTGAATGGAGGGACGAATGGAGACATGTCGTCTTCAGCGATGAGAGTCGCTTCTGCCTTGGTGCCAATGATGGTCATATGCGTGTTTGGCACTGTGCAGGTGAGCGCCACAATTAGGACTGCATACGACTGAGGCACACAGGGCCAACACCCGGCATCATGGTGTGGGGAGCGATCTCCTACATTGGCCGTACACCTCTGGCGATCGTCGAGGGGACACTGAATAGTGCACGGTGCATCCAAACCGTCATCGAACCCATCGTTCTACCATTCCTAGACCGGCAAGGGAACTTGCTTTTCCAACAGGACAATGCACGTCCGCATGTATCCCGTGCCACCCAACGTGCTCTAGAAGGTGTAAGTCAACTACCCTGGCCAGCAAGATCTCTGGATCTGTCCCCCATTGAGCATGTTTGGGAATGGATGAAGGGTCGTCTCACGCGGTCTGCATGTCCAGCACGAACGCTGATCCAGCTGAGGCGCCAGGTGGAAATGGCATGGCAAGCCATTCCACAGGACTACATCCAGCATCTCTACGATCGTCTCCATGGGAGAATAGCAGCCTGCATTGCTGCGAAAGGTGGATATACACCGTACTAGTGCCGACATTGTGCATGCTCTGTTGCCTGTGTCTATGTGCCTGTGGTTCTGTCAGTGTGATCATGTGATGTATCTGACCCCAGGAATGTGTCAATAAAGTTTCCCCTTCCTGGGACAATGAATTCACAGTGTTCTTATTTCAATTTCCAGAGAGAGAGAGAGAGAGAGAGAGAGAGAGCGAGAGAGAGAGAGAGAGAGAGAGAGAGAGAGAGACAGAGAGAGATAGCATGATTTATATTTTTAACAATTAAAGGAAATAACATTTTCTTTATTACACTTTAATATTTTCGTAATTACACTTTACATATTTTGTCTTCTTTTTACATGGAAGCTGGAAAAAATGAAAGTTTATGCAGAAAAATCAGAAGATGAGCAATGTCTGTTTTGATAGCAAAGAAATTCATCAACATTATAGAAACTTTGACCTAATAGTAGCCTCCTTAACTCTTTTTTAAATATATGTAAGTTTTGTATGCTTTTTATTTCTTTTGGTAAGGCATTTCGTTTAGATTAATTATTCATTCCATAGACCCACGAAAGAGGGGATCCTCCTGGGTGTGGGATGTGTCAGATAAACATATTACAAAAATGTAATTAAGAATTTGAGTTTCATTAATTTTAATGATCCTCAGTCCATCATCAACATCATCATCATTTAAGACTGATTATGCCTTTCAGTGCTCTGTCTGGAGCATAGCCCCCTGATAAAATTCCTCCATGATCCCCTATTCAGTGCTAACATTGGTGCCTCTTCTGATGTTAAACCTATTACTTCAAAATCATTCTTAACTGAATACAGGTACCTTCTCCTTGGACTGCCCCGACTCCTCCTACCCTCTGCTGCTGAACCCATGAGTCTCTTGGGTAACCTTGCTTCTCCCATGCGTGTAACATGACCCCACCATCTAAGCCTGTTCACCCTGACTGCAACATCTGTAGAGTTTATTCCCAGTTTTTCTTCGATTTCCTCGTTGTGGACACCCTCCTGCCATTGTTCCCATCTACTAGTACCTGCAATCATCCTAGCTACTTTCATATCCGTAACCTCAACCTTGTTGATAAGGTAACTTGAATCCACCCAACTTTCGCTCCCATACAACAAAGTTGGTCGAAAGATTGAATGGTGCACAGATAACTTAGTCTTGGTACTGACTTACTTCTTGCAGAAGAGAGTAGATCATAGCTGAGTGCTCACTGCATTAGCTTTGCTACACCTCGCTTCCAGTTCTTTCACTATGTTGCCATCCTCAGAGAATATACATCCTAAGTACTTGAAACCGTCCACCTGTTCTAACTTTGTTCCTCCAATTTGGCACTCAATCCGTTTATATTTCTTTCCCACTGACATTACTTTTGTTTTGGAAATGCTGATCTGCATACCATAGTCCTTACATTTCTGATCTAGCTCTGAAATATTACTCTGCAAACTTTCAGTCATATCTGCTAACACAACTAAGTCATCCGCATATGCAAGACTGCTTATTTTGTGTTCACATATCTTAATCTCACCCAGCCAGTCTATTGTTTTCAACATATGATCCATAAATAAAATGAACAACAGTGGAGACAGGTTGCAGCCTTGTCTTACTCCTAAAACTACTCTGAACCATGAACTCAATTTGCTGTCAACTCTAACTGCTGCCTTACTATCCATGTAAAGACCTTTAATTGCTTGCAAAAGTTAGCCTCCTATTCCATAATCTCGTAGAATAGACAATAACTTCCTCCTAGGAACCTGGTTATATGCCTTTTATAGATCTATAAAGCATAGATACAATTCCCTGCTCCACTCATAACACTTCTCCATTATTTTCTGTAAGCTAAAGATCTGGTCCTGACAACCTCTAAGAGGCCTAAACCCACACTGATTTTCATCCAATTGGTCCTCAAATAATACTCACACTTCCCTTTCAACAATACCTAAGAAGATTTTACCCACAGTGCTGTTTAAATAGATACCTCTGTAATTGTTACAATCTTTTCTGTTTCCATGTGTAAAAATTGTTGTGATTACTGCTTTTGTCCAGTCTGATGGAACCTGTTCCAACTCCCAGGCCAATTCAATTATCTTATGTAGCCATTTAAGACCTGGCATTTGAAAGAGAGTATTCCAGTCAACATTGTCAAAAGCTTTCTCTAAGTCTACAAATGCTAGATATGTAGGTTTGCCTTTCCTTAATCCTTCTTCTAAGATAAGTCGTAAGGTCAGTATTGCCTCACGTTTTCCAGTAATTCTACAGAATCCAAACTGATCTTCCCCGAGGTCAGCTTCTACTAGTTTTTCCATTCGTCTGTAAAGAATTGGTGTTAGTATTTTGCAGCTGTGGCTTATTAAAACTTTACACTCCCAGCTCCTCCTATTTCCATGTCCTCATATTTTATACACACACCAGAATGAAATCTCTTGGAAGTTCTGAACTGCATATAGTGGGTCTTTTCAAAGTTTAATGACAGTGAATTGACTATGAACCACTTATTAATGGCAGTAAAAATTTTATCTGCACTTTCCAAATTTATATTTGATTTACTATTTATTGCAATGTTTGTATCATCTGCAGATAAGAAAAATGTGGCATCTGGTAATATAACAGATGATAGGTCATTGATATATACAAGAAAAGGTAGTGGACCTAATATGGAATCTTGGGGAACATCACATGTAATTTCTTCCCAGTCAGATGATGTCTGATTGCCTACTGCTGAAGTGTTGTGTAATGACACTCTTTGTTTCCTGTCAGTAATATATGACTGAAACCACCTCGCAGCACTAACAGTTGTGCCATAATATTTTAATTTATTTAAAAGAATGCTGTGATTCACACAGTCAAAACCCTTTGACAGGTCACAGAATATGCCAGTTACCTCTAATGTGTTGTCTAATGCATTAAGGACATTTTCACTGTAAATGTAAATAGCCTTCTCAATATCAGAACCCTTAAGAAACCCAAACTGTGACTTTGACGGAATGTTATTTCCACTAAGGTGCTTAAGTAAGCACTTGAACACAACCTTATCAAAGATTTTTGAAAAAACTGGCAAAAGTGAGATCAGTTGGTAATTTGACAGTATGTCTTTGTCCCCTTTCTTGTGGAGAGGTATATTTAAGCCAGTCTGGAAATGTTCCTGTGAAAAGTGCTTGATTACACAAAGAAAATAAGATATGACATAGCTCACATGAACACTCTTTATTAACTTTGTTGATATGTTATCATAAACACTAGAATGCTTTGATTTCAAGGACTTTGTGATGGATTCCATTTCAATGTGTGAAGTAAGTGTCAATTCAATTTTACTGAGATGGTTTGCATGCACTGGTCTCAGATATTCCATTGCATTATTTACTGAACCGGACTACCCCATGCTACCAGTAACAGAGACAAAATACTTGTTTAAATGGTTTGCAGCACAACATGCATTTGTTACGAGGGTACCATTTATTTTTAGAGCTATTTGTTCCTCCTCATTTCTGGTCTTACCTCTCTCTGACTTAACTATATCCCATACTGTTTTTATTTTATTGCTGGACGTTTTTATCTCCTTCTCGTAATGCAGGTGTTTAGCTTTCTGGATAACCTTTTTCAATATTTTGCAGTAAT
Organism: Schistocerca gregaria; assembly: GCF_023897955.1. NCBI lineage: Eukaryota > Metazoa > Arthropoda > Insecta > Orthoptera > Acrididae > Schistocerca > Schistocerca gregaria. Next base: position 55,252,380 of record NC_064930.1, read on the forward strand.
TTTTGTAATGAGCTATAATGGTGGTATGAAAGGCGTTCCTACATATAAGATAGTTTCCTTTTTGTCTCACATGATATCTTTATCCCTTGTGTGATCCATGTTTTCTTATTACACTTCTGCTTAACTTGAGTTACCCTCAGGGCAAAACAATTTTCAAGAAAGGTGCTAACTCTATTAATGAATGTTTTGTATTTTCCATTTGTGTCTTGGATGCTGTAAACATCCATTCAATTAATTTCTTTGAGAAATCTCCTTAATTTCTCAGTTTTTGACTGTTTTATTGGCCTTATGTAAACAGTTCTGATAGATTTTTTACCCTGACAATTTTCGAATTTAATGTTAGGTGTTGCATGTCATGGTCAGATAAACATGTGGCTTAGTTGCCTAGAATTGTCTATGAAGATATTATCAATGACAGTCTTAGAACATTTGTATATACTAGTTGGAAAATTTTTAGTAGAAATTAAAGTGAATGACAATGTAACTGATTTTAGTAACTGTTCCCTGACAGTGTTTTTCAGGACATCTATATTAAAATCATCAGCAACCACTAGTTCTTTGTTTTTAATTTTAGATTAGATAATAAACCTTAAAGACCATTTTTAAACAGGTTAAAATTTCCTGAAAGTGCTCTGTATATGGCTACTATTATAAAGAACCTATTATGAAATTCTATCTGTGTTGCACATGTTTGTAAGTGCTCCTCTAAGCTTAATTTATTAATGTCAATATTCTTCATTTAAAACTGTTTTTACAAATGTGGCAACTCCTTGCTCCATAAATTGTCTACAGAAGTGAGAGGCTAACTTAAATTCTGTAAGGTTTAACATATCTATACCAGTGGTCACATGATGTTCAGAGAGGCAGATTATATCAACTGGGATCAATGACAAATTCATCAATGCACATAGGTAGTTTATTAATTTTACTTCTAAGTCCTTGAATATTTTGATGAACTAAAGATAGTTAGCATTTCACATTTACTGAGATAAATCGAGCGGAAATAAAATTTCTGCTGATTGCTGTAAATTTGTAACCAACAACTGATCCAATGTGCAAGGATTGAACGTTATTTTGGGTAGATACATCACACTATTTTGGTACAGGAATTTTGAATGTATGTTTCTACAGAAATCATGCATGTTTCTGGTTTGATAGTCGTGTACTTTACTGTATAGAGAAGAGAATTCTTGATTTGACTTCAGAAAATTGACTTGTTCATAGATTAATAAACTAGGGAAGGTCAAAATTTTGAACTCCTTAAAGAGTCCTCTACATGGATCTCTCTAGGCAACACCCTTCAGAATATGAATAGCTCTCTTTTGGAGCTTAGAACAACTTTTTGTGAAGCCTCTATCCAACAAAATATAATACCATATCTTAGATTGCTATGTATATACGAGTAGTAGGCACATAGTACTGTTTCAAAATTGCAGTTTGCTTTTAGTTTCCTTAATACATAACAGTATTTACTAAGTTATTCACTCAATAGTTCAACACGTTTTTCCCATCTCAAGTTATTGTCCAGCCATACACCTAAAAATATCGTAAAAGAAGTTTGTTCTGTCAGATATTTCCCGATCTCTACTCTTACGTTACATATTACTTTGTTCCTTATGTGCCTAAAGTTCATCCAAGTGGTTTTTTTTACATTTATAATTAAGTAATTGTCCTTCAGCTGCCTCATTCATTGTTAAAGCTATTTTTCCTTGTAGTTCAGCTTCACTAACTCCCTTAATAAAAAGGCTCATATTGTCTGCAAACAGTACGGATTATGCTCTCGATAGATGGTTAGGAAAATCATTCATAAAAACTAAGAAGAGCAGAGGGCCCAGAACAGACCCTGGGGTATATCACAGTTGACTTTCAGATATGTTGAGTAATATTTTGTAATATTATGTATTATTTCAACATCTTGGTATTTGTTGCACAGATGCAATTGAAACCACTGTATCCTTTTCCAAGTACTCCATAGCAATACAGATTCTCTTGCAAAATATCATGGCAGATGAGGTCAAATGCCTTGGATAGATCTAAAAATATTCCACAGTTTTAAGTCCTCATTATCCATTGCAGTTAAAACCTGTACCAAGAACAGCTGTTTTTGTGGACCTCATTTTCCTGTACCCATTCCATGCATTGGTTAGAATTTTGCATTTGTTTAGGAAACTCAACAGTCTCTCATACATAATCCTCTCAATTACTTTATGAAAACCTGACAGTTGTGACAATGGTCTATAATTTTGTATGGTATATGAACAGTATTCTTTTAAGTGGCTTTATTATTGACTTTTTAAGTGCAGAAGGGAATTCACTAGTTTTAAATCTGTATTGGTAATATCAACTAGTTCAGTTATTATTTTGTTTGCACTGTGTTTCATGACCTTATCAAGAATACCATCACATCCACAGGACATTTTATTTTTCAGCTTATTAATTGCATTTCTTACTTCTGAATGCGTAACTGGGTACAAAAATGTTGTCTTTCTATTTGCTGGAACTTTCAACTTACCACATTTTGAGTTCCCCAGGTTCTTAAATAAGATTTTGAGCACTGATAAGGTAGTAGTCATTGAACATATTGGCAACACAACAAGGGTCTTCAACATTTCCTTCCTTTTTTATGATAAGATTATTGTTTGTCACTTTGGATTTACCAATGTTATGGTTTATGATCTAACAAACTGATTTGATTTTATTGCTGCCTTTTCTGATAATTAAATCATTGTCCAGTTTTTTTCTGCATGAATAACTTTTTTGTATCATCTGCTGCATTATGCTTTGAATGCCAACCCAAAATTTCTAAAAATCCCTGCAGATTTCTTCATTCCCACAGTTAACAATGGATTAGATTTGGGAGGGATTATTACTTTTTTGAGGGGGAAAGTGACATCAAAGCAATATTTGTAATCAGAGAAGAATGACTCATATTTAGGGTCTACAGTTTTGAGTCTCTGTCCCATTCAACAGTATGCAACATGCTATGAAAATTCCAAAGGCTACTTTCATTAATGTATCTTGTTCCCATATAGTTTCCACTGCCATGTTTGTCCTAACCATATTTTTTAGTGAGAGCTTGATTGCCATGTGGTCAGAGAAATCAGTATCTGTTACTTCAAACTGATAACTACAGGTCTCTTTGTTAATAAACACCTTATCAATTGTTGTCTCACACCCATCTCCATACCTGGTGATATCAGTTGGTGAAGCTTGTAAATTATATGAGGTGAAGAGATTTGTGTGCATTACTATTACTTCTAAAATTGATGTTGAAATCATGGAGTAGAACTATTGAATTTGACCTAGGTCTCAATTCATTCAGTTGATCATCAAGATATTTTTAAAATAAAGGAATATTCCCAGAAGGTGACCTATATACACAGACAATTACCAAACCACAGTCAGTCAGTTTGCAGACACAGTACTCAAATTCTTTTTCTATACACTTTTCTTTGCTTAACTCTACTTATTTAGAATTAGGATTGTCTCTAACATAAATAAAAACACCTCCACATCTGTACTTTTCCCTGCAAAAAATGCTTATGATTATTAATTTGGGAAGGGCTGCTGTACATATTTGGGAGTTTTGTACTATGAGATGAACATAACTGCAGTTATTATAGTCAAAGGACATGGAAGACAAACAGTAAATGAGAAGGGAACTGGACAGAACATTATCTTATCCTCAATACTATTCAATCTATATAGGAAGTAAACTGGCGAATAAACCAAGGAGAAATCTGAAAAAAGGAATTTAAGTCCAGGGAGAAGAAATAAAAACCATACCAGAAATAGAAAAAGACCTGAAGAACAGCTGAATGCATGGACACCCCCAGGAATGTTTCCTGGGAGAGGGTTTAGCAAGACTCTACAATTGTCATTTTATATATAAATGAGAGATCTGTTACACTAAATATAAATTTAAGTGTCAAAAATATTTTGTGAAGGTAGTTCTTAGGAATGTAACTTTGTACTGAAATGAAATCTGGATGAAGAACAGTTCAAGGGTGAAAGGAATAAAAGTTTTAAATTGCACTTTGGCAGAAGAATGAAAAATATTAGATGGGTAGATCTAGTAACTATTTGATTTGATTTGATTTATTATTGGTCCTGTAGATCACACAATTTGTACAGCAAAGCACATCAAGATATAGGGCAAGTCAATTTGAAAAAATTATGTTAAGATGGTATATGATGAGAGATGACAGTAGTGGCACATAACTCACATAACAGAATACATATAGGATATATAGACAAAATATAAATAAGGTGTTGTGTGATGAAAGATGACAGTGGTACATACTGCACGTAGCAGAATACATATGAGATACAGACAGCATATGAGTAACAAACAATAATTAAATTATCTTACTAAGTAGAAATATCTACAAGTGAATATACAGCTTATTACAAGTAATTAAAATATTCCGTACACAGTTCACATAGTAGAATACATATGAGATGTTATTGTTGTGGTCTTCAGTCCTGAGACTGGTTTGATGCAGCTCTCCATGCTACTCTATCCTGTGCAAGCTTTTTCATCTCCCAGTACCTACTGCAGCCTACATCCTTCTGAATCTGCTTAGTGTATTCATCTCTTGGTCTCCCTCTACGATTTTTATCCTCCACGCTGCCCTCCAGTACTAAATTGGTGATCCCTTGATGCCTCAAAACATGTCTTACCAACTGAACCCTTCTTCTGGTCAAGTTGTGCCACAAACTCCTCTTCTCCCCAATTCTATTCAATACCTCTTCATTAATTATGTGAACTACACATCTAACTGTCAGCATTATTTTGTAACACCACATTTCAAAAGCTTCTATTCTCTTCTTGTCCAAACTATTTATCGTCCATGTTTCACGTCCGTACATGGCTAAATTCCATACAAATGCTTTCAGAAACAACTTCCTGATACTTAAATCTATATGCGATGTTACCAAATCTCTCTTCTTCAGAAACGCTTTCCTTGCCATTGACAGTCAACATTTTATATCCTCTCTACTTTGACCATCATCAATTATTTGGCTCCCCAAATAGCAAAACTCCTTTACTACTTTAAGTGTCTCATTACCTAATCTAAATCCCTCAGCATCATCCGACTTAATTCGACTACATTCCATTATCCTTGTTTTGCTTTTGTTGATGTTGATCTCATACCATCTTTTCAAGACACTGTCCATTCTGTTCAACTGCTCTTCCAAGACCTTTGCTGTCTCTGACAGAATTACAATGTCATCGGCAAACCTCAAAGTTTTAATTTCCTCTCCATGGATTTTAATACCTACTCCAAACTTCTCTTTTGTTTCCTTTACTGCTTGCTCAGTATACAGATTGAATAACATTGGGGAGAGGCTACAACCCTGTCTCACTCCCTTCCGAAACAGTGCTTCCCTTTCATGCCCCTCGACCCTTAGAACTGCCATCTGGTTTCTGTACAAATTGTAAATAGGCTTTCGCTCCCTGTATTTTACCCCTGCCACCTTTAGAATTTGAATGAGAGTATTCCAGTCCACATTGTCAAAAGCTTTCTCTAAGTCTACAAAAACTAGAAATGTAGGTTTGACTATCCTTAATCTTTCTTCTAAGATAAGTCATAAGGTCAGTATTGCCTCATGTGTTCCAATATTTCTACGGAATCCAAACTGATCTTCCCTGAGGTTGGCTTCTACCAGTTTTTCCATTCGTCTGTAAATAATTTGCGTTAGTATTTTGCAGCAGTGACTTATGAAACTGATTGTTCAGTAATTTTCACATCTGTCAACACTTGCATTCTTTGGGGTTTGGAATTATTATATTCTTTTTGAAGTCTGAGTGTGTTTCGCCTGTCTCATACATCTTGCTCACCAGATGGTAGAGTTTTGTCAGGACTGGCCCTCCCAAGGCCGTCAGTAGTTCTAATGGACTGTTGTCTACTCCCAGGGCCTTGTTTCGATTTAGGTCTTTCAGTGCTCTGTCAAACTCTTCATGCAGTATCATATCTCCAATTTCGTCTTCATCTACCTGTTCTTCCATTTCCATAATATTGTCCTCAAGAACCTCACCTCTGCATAGACCCTCTATATACTCCTTCCACCTTTCTGCTTTCCCTTCCATGCCTAGAACTGGGTTTCCATCTGATATTCATGCAAGTGGTTCTCTTTTCTCCAAAGGTCCCTCTAATTTTCCTGTAGGCAGTGTCTATCTTGAAACTTCCTGGCATATTAAAACTGTGTGCCTGACCGAGACTCAAACTTGGGACCTTTGCCTTTAACAGGCAAGTGCTCTACCATATAAGCTATGGAAGTCTGACTCATGCCCAGTCCTCACAGCTTTACTTCTGCCAGTATCTCATCTCCTACCTTCCAAACTTTACAGAAGCTCTCCGACAAACCTGGTAGAGCACTTGCCCGTGAAAGGCAAAGGTCCTGAGTTCGAGTCTTGGTTGAGCACACAGTTTTAATCTGCCAGGAAGTTTCATATCAGTGCACACTCCGCTGCAGAGTGAAAATCTCATACTTGAAACATCCCCCAGGCTGTGGCTAAGCCATGTGTCCGCAGTATCCTTTCATTCAGGAGTGCTAGTTCTGCAAGTTTCGCAGAAGAGCTTCTGTAAAGTTTGGAGGGTAGGAGATGAGGTACTGGTAGAAGTAAAGCTGTGAGGACTGGGCCTGAGTCATGCTTCGGTAGCTCAGATGGTAGAGCAGTTGCCTGCAAAAGGCAAAGGTACCGAGTTCAAGTCTCGGTCGGGCACACTGTTTTAATCTGCCAGGAAGTTTCACTCTGCTGCAGAGTGAAAATCTCATTCTAGTACCTATCTTACCTCTCTTGTGATAAGCTTCTACAGCCTTACATTTGTCCTCTAGCCATCCCTGCTTAGCCATTTTGCAGTTCCTGTCAATCTCATTTTTGAGACATTTGTATTCCTTTCTGCCTGCTTCACTTACAGCATTTTTGTATTTTCTCCTTTCATCAATTAAATTCAGTTTTTCTTGTGTGACCCATGGATTTCTACTAGCCCTCGTATTTTTACCTACATGATCCTCTGCTGCCTTCACTATTTCATTCCACAAAGCTACCCATTCTTCTTCTACTGTATTTCCTTCCCCCATTCCTATCAATTGTTCCCTTATGCTCTCCCTCAAACTTTGTACAACCGCTGGTTCTTTCAGTTTATCCAGGTCCCATCTCCTTAAATTCCCACCTTTTAGCAGTTTCTTCAGTTTTAATCTACAGTTCATAGCCAATAGATTGTGATCAGAGCCCACATCTGCCCCTGGAAACGTCTTACAATTTAAAACCTGGTTCCTAAATCTCTGTCTTACTATTATATAATCTATCTGAAACTTTCTAGTATCTCAGGGTTCTTCCATGTATACAACCTTCTTTCATGATTCTTGAACCAAGTGTTAGCTATGATTAAGTTATGCCCTGTGCAAAATTCTACCAGGCGGCTTCCTCTTGCATTTCTTAGCCCCCATCCATATTCATCTACCATGTTTCCTTCCCTTCCTTTTCCTACTGTCGAATTTCAGTCACCCATGGATATTACATTTTTGTCTCCCTTCACTATCTGAATAATTTCTTGTATCTCATCATACATTTCATCAATTTCTTCTTCATCTGCAGAGCAAGTTGACATGTAAACTTGTACTACTGTAGTAGGTATGGGCTTTGTGTCTGTCTTTGCACAATAATACGTACACTATGCTGTTTGTAGTAGCTTACCCTTATTCGTATTTTCCTATTCATTATTAAACCTACTCCTGCATTACCCCTATTTGATTTTGTATTTATAACCCAGTGTTCACGTGACCAAAAGTCTTGTTCCTCCTGCCGCCGAACTTCTCTAATTCCCACACTATCTAACTTTAACCTATCCATTTCCCTTTTCAAATTTTCTAACCTACCTGCCCTATTAAGGGATCTGACATTCCACACTCCGATCCGCAAAATGCCAGTTTCCTTTCTCCTGATAATGATGTCCTCTATAGTAGTCCTCGCCCGGAGATCCGAATGGGGGACTATTTTACCTCCAGAATATTTTACCCAAGAAGATGCCATCATCATTTAACCATACAGTAAAGCTGCATGCCCTGGGGAAAAATTACAGCTGTAGTTTCCCCTTGCTTTCAGCTGTTCGCAGTACAAGCACAGCAAGGCCGTTTTGGTTAGGGTTACAAGGCCAGATTACTCAATCATCCAGACTGTTTCCCCCTCTTCAGGAACCACACGTTTGTCTGGCCTTATTACAGATACTCCTCTGTTGTGGTTGCACCTACAGTACCGCTATCTGTATCGTTGAAGCATGCAAGCCTCCCGAAAAATGGCAAGGTGCATGGTTCATGGGGGGCTTCCATCACTATCAGAAATATATGAAAAGGTAGTCACCATACAAATTCATGTATCTCTCACTGGCAGAGTTAAGCGGAGAAGAGCCTCAGGTAGGGCGACGAGCAGGAAATGTGCAGCACACTTCAACCTAGCAATGTACAAAGTGTTAAGGAGAAGAAAGTGCTACTGCTAGGTAATAGCCATGGTTGAGGTGTAGGCCCTCAGTTACAGGAAAGTTTAGGGGCAGCATACCAGGCCACCAGTATCTTCAAGCCAATTGCAGGGCTAAGTCATGTGATAGAGGACCTAGGGTCCTTATGTAAGGACTATGCAAAAGATGACCACGTAGTGATAGTGGATAGGGCAGGAAACAGTTTGGACAGGGATGGGGCGTGTGACACGGGTGGTTACCTGGACAATGTAGCTTCCCGGACTCTGGCACCAACGTTCACTTTGTTCAGGTGTTCTAGCATCATGATCAACCACACCTTGATGGAGCTGTGAGGTGAATCATTGTGGGTTAGGGATGGCTCTGATGAAAGCCGACATTGCTCATGTTTCTCTGGTGCCAGTCAGGACTATCAACAGGTGGGGTTTCACTAGGCATGGCCTACACCTAAACAAGACTGGGAAGGGAAGTTTGGTACAGCTGATTTATAGAAGTGTGTGTGTGTGGGGGGGGGGGGGGGGAGTCTCAGGCCACACATGGTCAAATACCTGTTGTCATAGGTAGGAAAAGTAGGTCTTTTTTTAGGAAAAATCTAAGGAGTATCTCCAGCACTTTAAAAAGTACTGACACAATCACTCACAAGACAGATTTTAACACCTCAACTATCACATATATCAGATGTCACAAAGAAAAACAAAGCATTGGAAAGAGTAGCATGGGGTGTTTCACAAACTTAGCAATCCTCCACCAAAACATTCAATCAATAAAAAATAAAATACAACTATTAGAAGTTAAGCTCCGTAGGGACACAGAAATCCAACATGTAGTATTATCATTGTATGAAAAGGCAAACTCTTACTGCAGAATTACTTCATGGGGTGGAGGATCATGCATTTATATCAGAAAAGGAACACAGTTCAAATCAAGCCATGACCTCAGTACTGTGAGTAAAGAGAAACACTTCGAAATATCAGCTATTGAGTTAACAGGGCTTGATATCACCAAGAAGTTAATCATTTTGTGTGTTATAGATCTTCAAGTGGTAGTGTGGACACTTTTTTCAATAAGTTAAGAGAAGTTCTAGATAAGGTCTCAAGTACAAAGGTCAACATAATTCTGGGTGGGCACATTAACATCAGCACTAACATCATAACTGAATCCAGCAGCACCTTCATAAACATCATTCAGAGTTTTTACATGTCCCTATTGGCCAATAGTGCAACAAGAGTTATGGGAATGACATCAGTAATTGACCATGCGGCTTCAAATATCGACAGGAAAAAACATGATGTAGCTGTAAAAGATCTCGGACTACCAGACCATCTTTGTCAAATAACCACAGTAAAGTCAAGCATTGTATCAGTCCCTAAACTAGAAGCCTACAAATGACATCTATCACAAATCAAAATAAAAGATTTTTCAAAAGAATTAGAAATACAAGCTGGGATGAAGTGTATAAGGAAACCAATGTGAATATGAAATTCTCTTAATTCTCCACATTGTTTATATGGAACTTTGAAAAGGCATTTCCAGAAGTATGCATGCCTGTATCAACATCTCACAAAAACAGATGGATAACAGCAGGTATTATAAGTCCTCCCAAACACTTAAACACCTCAGTTTCACGAAAAAGATTCCCAACCATCCAGAATTCTTACATTTCCATCACAGATATAAAAACATCTATAGGAAGGTTCTGATTGCTGCAAAAAAGTCATTTAATGAAAAAATAATACCTAATGCAGAGAATAAATGCAAAGCAGTCTGGGATGTTATACAAAAGAAAACGGGGAGAGGCAAACAAATGCAGAATAACATACGGCTAAGGAAGGGTATAAAGTAATAAATGATCCACAGCACTTAGCAAACTATTTAAACGAGCATTTTTCAAATATTGCAGAGAAGTTACAGTAAAAATTCCTCTAAACAAATATAACACCTGTAAATAATGTTGCATAAAATACAATGATGTTACTTCCAACCACAGACAATGAAGTCAGTAAAACAATTAAAAACTAAAAACAAAAACTAAGTAGGCTTAGATGAGGTACCAATGTGTGTGATGAAACAAAGCATGGAGATAATACAGTGCCCCTTAACAAATGTAGTAAATGAATCCTTCACATCAAAGAGATTTCCAATGCAGTTAAAACAGGCAAGAGTTGTACCTTTGCCTAAGAAAGGTAATGCAGAAAACATAGAAAACTACCGGCCCATTTTCCTGCTATCAGCATTCTCAAAAATAATAGAAGCAATTATGAATGTAAAATTAATGAATTACCTTAATAAATACAATCTTTTAAGCGAATGATAGTTTGGTTTCCAAAGTGGCAAAAATACGGAGTCACCCATAGTAGAATTCACAAAAGCTGTACTTGATGCCCTTGATAAAGACAAGTGTGTCACAGGCATATTTTTGGATCTTTCTAAGGTGTTTAGTACAGTTGAGCACAATATTCTATTAAATAAATTAGAAACATTAGGAATAAGATGGATAACTAATGACTGGTTTTGATCATACCTAACAAATAGGCTACAAAGAGTAGAGATAACACGTCCTTCAAATAGATCTAAAGATTTAGTAAAACACTTATCAGAACCAAAATACATTAATACAGGGGTTCCACAAGATAGCATATTAGGACCAATACTTTTCCTGATATACATCTATGACATTCCCAGTAGTGTTAGTCATGGTGAAAAAGTCCTCTTCACTGACGACAGCAATATTATAGACACTGAGGAAACAAGAGAAATTCTTGCTGAGAAAGCAAATGAAACTCTCAAGAAAGTTTGTGATTGGTCAATAAGTAATGAAGTGACTGAACGTAAAGAAAACTAATGCCATGAATTTCACTTTGAAGAGAAAAAATGACAATGTTAAATTAAATGTAGGTGGCACCTCTATAATACAAAGGTACCTGCAAACAGAATGTCATCAGCATGTTATGCCCTTAGAATCCTAGACCAGTGTGTAACATGCAGTGTCTTTTAGTTACATATTATTCATATGTACACTCAATTCTTAGCTGTGGCATTCTTTTTTGGGGAACAAATGCACAAGACATGAACACAATTTTCAAACTGCAGAAAAGAGCCATGAGAATAATAACCAAAAATACTTGTTGAGCTCATTGTAAAGATCTGTTAAGAACACTGCAGATTTTAACTACTCCATGTGAATACATTTACCAGTCAGCTGTACACATCAAAATAACATAGATAATTACTGCTCAAACAGCTCTGTCCATGACCGCACAACAAGAGATAGACTCAACTTAAATTTACAAAGAAGAAATAAACATAAAATCAAAACAGCATTTTCCATCATGGAATGGAACTGTACAATAAATTACCAAAAGAGAGTAAAGAAATTTTCGAAAATACACTTATTTGAGAAGGCAGAAGAAAAGTACCTGTTATGCAATACATATTATACATTGAAGGATTACTTAGTTAAAACAGAGTAGGGAATTGATAAAAAATGTTGTACCAATAAATGATAATAATAATAATGATTATAAAATATCCAGCATTCCAAATAACACCCTCACTTTTTTTTTCCTTTCTAGAAATACTTACCCCCTAAGCTATGCGTAGCACATTGCTAACACCTCTTCCTCTTTCTGAGATCAACATCTCACTCATTATGGAGGGAAGCTGACTCAGCTTTTCAGGATAGCAAATGGGAAGTTGCAGTGACCGACCGTGAGATATGAGTGAAAAATGTGGCATTACATTATTTAATAACTAGTTTGTAAAAAAAAAGTATTGTATACCAGGAGTAGAACTAATGATTGTCACTAACTAGAAGTCTGTAAATATATGTGTATGTGAATTAGCTTATTTTAAATTTATCTAAATTTGTAAATACTTTGACATGTCCTATACCCATGTAAAAAGAGATCTATGGATGAATAAATCTACTACTACTATTACTACTTCAAATTCATAGTTTCATAGAAAAATTTAAAATAATCACAAAAAATCGGTATGGATTTAAAAAAGGCAAAACCACAGTACCTGCTATAAATAGTTTTGTTGATAAAATTAGCTCATCTCCAGACAGCTCACTGCATGTCACAAGAATTTTTGTGAACTATCTAAAGTCTTTCATAATGTGAATTGCTCCTTGATACTATATAAACTGGAAAAGTATGGTATTAGAATGCCTTAAGTCCTATCTAAGCAATCAAAGACAAAGAGTGGTTGTATCATCATAGAGAGGAGGTTATACTTCAAAATGGAAAACCATTTCTGTTTTGACATGAGTGATCTGCCACTTAATATTGAGTGTCAGTCAGTTTTACTTGCAGATGACACATCTTCAATCATTGAAACTAACAGTACTGATCAAATTCAACAAACTGTATTAAATACTTTAGATAAAATTAGATAACTAGTTTGATTTAAATGGACTAAAATTAAACATGGAAAAGACTCAGTTAATACAGTTTAAAACAAACAAACAAAAATCAAATGACATTCAGGTCAGTCACAGAAACCAGGATTTCCAGGAAGCTAGGAATGTGAACTTCAAGGAATGCAACTAGATAAAAATCTATCATGGGGATCACATATACAGTACCTTGCAACCAAATTAAATACCATAGCATTTGCATTGAAGATATTGTACAACACTACCAGTATATGGATAAGAAAAGTAACACATTACAGCTACTTTGAGTCAGTAATAATGTTGTCGTTGTTGTTGTTGTTGTTGTTGTTGTTGTCGTTGTTGTGGTCTTCAGTACTGAGACTGGTTTGATGCAGCTCTCCATGCTAATCTATCCTGTGCATGCTCCTTCACCTCCCAGCACCTACTGCAACCTACATCCTTCTGAATCTGCTTAGTGTATTCATCTCTTGGTCTCCCTCTAGAAGTTTTACCCTCCATGCTGCCCTCCAGTGCTAAATTTGTGATCCATTGATGCCTCAGGACGTGTCCTACCAACCGATACCTTCTTCTGGTCAAGTTGTGCCACAAAATTATCTTCTCCCCAATCCTATTTAGTACCTCCTCATTAGTTATGTGATCTACCCATCTAATCTTCAACATTCTTCTGTGACACCACATTTTGAAAGCTTCTATTCTGTTCTTGTCCAAACTAATAATTGTACATGTTTCACTTCCATACAATGCTACACTCCACACAAATACTTTCAGAAACAACATCTGAACACTTAAATCTATACTCGATGTTAACAAATTTCTCTTCTTCAGAAATGCTTTCCTTGCTGTTGCCAGTCTACATTTTATATCCTCTCTACTTCGACCATCATCAGTTATTTTGCTCCCCAAATAGCAAAACTCCTTTACTACCTTAAGTGTCTCATTTCCTAATCTAAAGCCCTCAGCATCACCCGACTTAATTTGACCAAATTCCATTATCCTTTATTTGCTTTTGTTGATGTTAATCTTATACCCTCCTTTCAAGACACTGTCCATTCCATTCATCTGCTCTTCCAAGTCCTTTGCTGTCTCTGACAGAATTACAATGTCATGGGAGAACCTCAAAGTTTTTATTTCTTCTCCATGGATTTTAATACCTACTCCAAACCTCTCTTTTGTTTCCTTTACTGCTTGCTCAATATACAGATTGAATAACATCGGGGAGAGGCTACAACCCTGTCTCACTCCTTTCCCAACCACTGCTTCCCTTTCATGCCCCTCGACCCTTAGAACTGCCATCTAGTTTCTGTACAAATTGTAAATAGCCTTTTGCTCCTTGCATTTTACCCCTGCCACCTTTAGAATATGAAAGAGAATATTCCAGTCAACATTGTCAAAAGCTTTCTCTAAGTCTACAAATGCCAGAAACATAGGTTTGCCTTTCCTTAATCTTTCTTCTCAGATACGTCGTAAGGTCAGTATTGTCTCACGTGTTCCAACATTTCTACGGAATCCAAACTGATCTTCCGTGTGGTCGGCTTCTACCAGTTTTCCATTCGTCTGTAAATAATTCGCGTTAGTATTTTGCAGCAGTGTCTTATTAAACTGATAGTTTGGTAATTTTCATATCTGTCAACACGTGCTTATTTGGGATTGGAATTATTATATTCTTCTTGATGCCTGAGGAATTTCGCCTGTCTGATATATCTTGCTTACCAGATGGTAGAGTTTTGTCAGGACTGGTTCTCCCAAGGCTGTCAGTAGTTCTAATGGAATGTTGCCTACTCCTGGGGCCTTGATTCAACTCAGGTCTTTCAGTGCTCTGTCAAACTCTTCACGTAGTATTGTATCTCCCATTTCATCTTCATCTACATCCTCTTCCATTTCAATAATATTGTCCTCAAGTATATCGCCCTTGTATAGACCCTCTATATACTCATTCCACTTTTCTGCTTTCCCCTCTTTGCTTAGAACTGGGTTTCCATCTGAGCTCTTGATATTCATGCAAGTAGTTCCTTTTTCTCCAAAGGTCTCTTTAATTTTCCTGTAGGCAGTATCTATCTTACCCCAAGTGAGATAATCCTCTACATCCTTACATTTGTCCTCTAGCCATGCCTGCTTAGCCATTTTCACTTCCTGTTGATCTCATTTTTGAGACGTTTGTATTCCTTTTTGCCTGCTTCACTTCCAGCATTTTTGTATTTTCTCCTTTCATCAATTAAATTCAGTTTTTCTTCTGTTACCCAAGGATTTCTACTAGCCCTCGTATTTTTACCTACATGATCCTCTGCTGCCTTCACTATTTCATTCCTCAAAGCTACCCATTCTTCTTCTACTGTATTTCTTTCCCCCATTCCTGTCAATTGTTCCCTTATGCTCTCCCTCAAACTTTGTACAACCGCTGGTTCTTTCAGTTTATCCAGGTCCCATCTCCTTAAATTCCCACCTTTTAGCAGTTTCTTCAGTTTTAATCTACAAATCATAACCAATAGATTGTGGTCAGAGTCCACACCTGCCCCTGGAAATGTCCTACAATTTAAAACCTGTTTCCTAAATCTCTGTCTTACCAGTATATGGTATACCAGTATATGGTAATGTATCTGGTACCTTTTAGTATCTCCAGGATTGTTCCATGTATACAACCTTCTTTTATGATTCTTGAACCAAGTGTTAGCTATGATTAAGTTATGCTTTGTGCAAAATTCTACCAGACAGCTTCCTCTTTCATTTCTTAGCCCCAATCCATATTCACCTAACATGTTTCCTTCTCTCCCTTTTCCTACAGTCGAATTCCAGTCGCCCATGGCTATTAAATTCTCATCTCCCTTCACTACCTGAATAATTTCTTTTATCTCATCATACATTTCTTCAATTTCTTCGCCATATTCACAACTAGTTGGCATATAAACATGTACTACTGTAGTAGGTATGGGCTTTGTGTCCATTTTGGCCACTATAATAGGTTCAATATGCTGTTTGTAGTAGCTTACCCATGCTCCTCTTTCTTAATTCATTATTAAACCTACTCCTGCGTGTATGGTATTTATTTTGGAGAACTAAAACCATATGTGTTGAATATTAAAACGTCGGAAAACCATCGTTAGAAATACACACAATGCAGTGCAATGGAAACCATGTCAACCTCTCCTAAGAAATGTAAGCATATTAAATGTTATCTTTGTACACAATAACCCTGATTTTGTTAGTACCAAATCATTTTCAACATGATTACAACACCAGAAAACAAAATAACTTTATGGTGCCCCAGATTTGAAATTTATACTCAAATTCCAAATTATATGGGTATGAAAATTTATAGAAAAGTGAAAGGAAGTGAATTGATAAGCATAAATTTAGAAACACTGAAAAAGTCCTTATATCAGTAACTAGTGCACAAATGTTACTATTCAGTAAGTAGAGGAAGTCATAAATGAAAACCTGAAAATTTGTGCAGGAGGCAGAATTTTTACAAGTTTTTTAGTTTTGAAGAAACATTATTAATTGCTTAATTGAGTAATTATTCCACTCTATATTTTATATTACAGGTATTATAAGGAAAACTGTGAACTAGTTTTTGTGTTTTGACAGGTCTCTTGTACATTAAGTCAATGGCTTGAAATTGTATGTTAGAAGACAATGAACTTTTTTTCTATTCTAGAACCAACAATTTCATCCTGTGCTATTTCTAGTTTCAAATTTTCTTCAACTGGACTACTGCATAACAATGAATGTTCAATCTGATATTTCCTAGTTTAGATTTATTATAGCTCTCCTGTCTCAGTATAATTATAATTAATATTCATTCTAATGATAATACTTTAATTCATTTAAGCCTTTCATCTGAAGTCACAGGATAACAGATTTTTGATTTCTAATATTTCCCCCTTACAACAAATTATTTGCAAATCATTAACAACCTCAGTTATAAAGATAACATAATTTGTAGTCATCAATACATACAGGAATTAATAACATTTACTTCTTTTAAAACCCTGACTTCTTCAAAACTCATCCAACAATCATACTATGCTCCAGGAATTTCCATCAAGCCGTATGATGCTTTCAGTAACTCACAAACACTATTGTTTCAGCCTTATGTACTAGTGGTTCCACCACATAAAGTTCTGAGAAAAATAATGCAGACTGTACATCCATTTCTTCTGCAATGAATGCCTTTTCACAACAGAAACACAAAAGAATTGTCAGTTTTTGTATCAAAGCAAGTGGCAAATAAATATAATTTCTTTTTGTTGTTCTTCTGCCACTGCCCATTAACGCCAAATTTTAACACACTGTTCTGACAGGTATATTTTCTGTATGTCCCATATTGCTTTCTGTGGACCCAAATTGTCAGCAAAGCACTGTGTAAGCTGGTGGTGGCTCCATAATGATGTGTGCTGTGTTTACATGGAATGGACTGGATCCTCTGGTCCATCTGGTTATGTTCAGCTACTTGGAGACTATTTGCAGCCATTTGTGGGCTTTATATTCTGAAACAACAATAGAATTTTTATGGATGACAATACACGAGGCAACAAGGTGACAGTTTTCCATCACTGATTGGAAGAACGTTCTGGAGAATTCCAGCAAATGATTTGCTACACAGATCACCAGACGTGAATGCCTTCAAACATTTATGGATAATTGAGAACTCAATTCATGTACATAATCCTGCACTGACAATACCTTCACGATTATGGATATCTATAGAGGCAGCTTGGCTAAATATTTCTACAGGGGACTTCCAACAATTTGTTGAGTTTATGTGACATCAGGTTGTTGTGCTATGCCAGGTAAAAGTAGGACTGACACGATATGGTGAGGTATCCTATGACTGTTGTCACCTCAGTGTATATTCACTAGTTCAGTTACTCGTTATCAGAGTTTGTTCTTATTTAAACATCCAATTTCCTTACCCAGTGCTCACTTACAAATTTCTGACTCATTACTATTTATTACTTCCTCAAAATTCTCTGGGCTATCAGCACTACAGAAGTTTTTAAAAGAGAGTTACTCATGACACTATCATTAAAATCAATCAGTCATTCTATGTTCTTTAGTTGAGTTTCTCAACCTTGGTTCCTGTTCTAGTTTATGATTGCTTGTACAAATTTTGATACCTCTTGCTTCCATTTGCTCATTTACTGATTCTTTGTATATGCCTAACGCTCAGAACCACTAAAATATTCACAACCTTATTCAGAGTCCTTAACATAAATATATTTGACATCATCTTCTGCAACATCAACATGTCTGGAAATGATAACCCTTTTTGTAAGTCAATACTCTGCTTCCTACATTGCTATACCCTATTAAAATTCGTTAGTCTAATTTGTAATTCCAAATTGTCTTTCCCAGATGTTGTGGCAATGTACAAAAACCCTGCTTCAACACCATTCAAGTTGATGATGGTGGGGGGAGAAGGGGAAGGGAAGAGAAGCAACTAATGATATCAGCTGCAATGGGACAATGAATGAAAATGTAAGCCAGACTGGGACTTGAATAGGAAACCTACAGATTACTATGTGGCTACATTAGCTGCTGCACCATCTAAGTGCAATGTTTACCACAAATGCGTTGACTATTTTGACACACTCCCAGACCAACCCACATTCCCATTTAGCACCACATATCCGCAACCCCATCCACTTCCCTATGCTCACCAATTCAGTATAACTTTAAATATTTAACATTAGGTTTCTTTGCAGACAATATTTCACAAGAAGTTTTCCTTTCTATAGTATTAGGTAAAGTTCTGTTTTTGAGATATGGAACTGCACAAACTACTTCATGGCAAGTCTCCTGTCTGCTCTTGCTTCAACTAACAAGAGTCCTGATATATCTAAAACTGACATTTTTAGCTTTCAGTTGCACTATTTAATTCGTGTACACAAAGAGGACATGCATTTAAAATTATTCCTTTCTCTCTTATAAACTGTTACAGACCTGAATTTTAATATTAGTTCCCATTGTTAAATCTCAATTTGGTAATATTTTTTCCTAGGTAAATTTGCAGTTTCATTAACATATTCCACAAAAAAATCACAAACTTGATATTTACGTTTGAGAGTGTAGAGTCTAGCTGCTTTACCATAGTCATAAATAAAAGTGAGAAAAATCTTTCACCAAGCAAACCATGAATTGAGTGAGGCCTATTCAGATCAGTATGAATAACCTCTAATGTTTCTTTTGCTTTGAGGCATTGTTTTCAAAAGATAAATTGCACATTTTGTTTTTGCTACAAATTTGATTTCTTAAATTCTGATTCTAAATTTCTTAGTAATCCATCAGCTAACTGATGTTTATGCAATGTATTCAAATAGTTAAAATCTACATGTTGAGGAGCACAATGACATTTCTCCTTTACAGACATGCTACCCTTACTGCTGACACTGTGATGAAACAAGCTGGGATCTCTTTGCTTCCTCTCTTGTTTTGCAATCTGGCTCCATAAATTCATTTTTTCATTTTTGACTAATTAGCAATAACATACATGAGTATCATCTGCATCTCCATAAAAGAGAAAGGTTGACCACAGTCTTAAAGAATATAGCAGACTAGGTCTAATTTTGTGCTTAGTTTTGTGAATATAATTAAATTTCTAATTTATTTTGACCATTCCTAGTTATTATCTTTTTCTACACATCATTATAGGGTGACATCAGTTATTATTTCATGATTTAGATTCTATTGTTGGCTTATAGACAAATATAAATTCTGTACTAGTTATAAACATTTGGAAGATGAAGAACTAGCCTTTTTAAAATATTTATTTGGGTCTATTCAGAAACATATTAGCAAAGCCAGCCCTTAATTAATTCCAAAATAATTTACAGATTTGTCAAAAGTATTGTTTGTATAACTATATCAGATAAGTTCATTATTTAAAAAAATAATTCAGCCTAACCTTTCAGTAGAAGGAACCGTTATAAGGAAGGAATTTTTTGATGTATTAATTTAACTGAATGAGTGACATTTTAATTGTAATTTCTGTAACTTAAACATCAAATAATGTATAGTTTTAGTGCCTAGTATTGTGAGGATATATAAAGGACCAGTTTTTTTTCCAGAGACAGGGAGTCCATGGCTGATTTTCATATATGAAACATATACTGGTTAGATTAACAACAATGTATCAACTTAAAAGTGGAATAAGTGTAACTCAAATAGGCCACATGTTACAACAACCAGTGACAATGTCTGTTAAATTTATTTGAAAAATAGTGTCACATGTATCATATTATTCTGCAAGAACTGTGAACTGTGTGCTTAGGTTTTTACTGCCCATAGATGTTCAACAACAAACTAATGTAGCACTGTGCTGATGTTGCCTGCAACCTATTAATGAGCTTATCAACATTTACCAATCAATGAATCCTGGGCCAAGGTTATAGTTGCAGGCATTACAAATGTTTAATGCAGCAGCCATTCTTGAATGAAGCCCATTGGAGCAGTCATTATGAAGGACAGCTGCAGCAGCCAACCAGGAATCAAGCTCATTGGATCAGCCGCAGCAGCCAATCAGGCTGCCAACTGAACTCAACTCACCTGATATAAACAAGTGGATTCTGGATGAGTGGGAGTAGCTGAAGCAGCACTGGGAGACAGGTGAATAAAAATAAGGTAATTAATAGCAAAAGCCATTTTATATTAAATGTTTCATAAGGAGTGGCCTTAAAAAGCAAGACAGTGTGATGGGGGAGAATAGACAACAGAGGTTACGTTTTTTAGTGAACAGAAAGACTTAATGGGAACTGATTTAGTATATGATAGTGGTCATAAATCAGACATGAATGTAACTTTGAATGATTGGGACAAAGGTCATATTGTAGATATGATGATAAAAGCATCATCTACATTGTGTGGTGATGTGAGCAAAAATGATGTAAACAGTGCTGAAGTGGGTGAAATTGTTAAGGTTGAGGAGGAAGGATCTAGTAGAAAAAGCCATCAAATGCAGTAGTTTATGGCAGGCAGAAAATTAGAAGCTATGTTAAGGCAAATTATGAGTAGTTTGAGTAGTATGACTGTGAGAGAATATGATAGTAGGGTGGAAAATAAAACTGATAGCATTAAAACTGTCCTGTCTAGCTTAAATGATGAATTGAAGAAAAAATTAAAAAGGAATTAAGGTATTCAGCTCTAATATTTCAGAAATAAATAAGAAAGTTTTGATGGTAGTGAAAGATTGTGATGAAAGGGCAAACAAAACAGTACAGAATACTAATGAGAAATTAACATTAATGAGTAGTAAATGTATAGAAGAGAGAAATAAACATTACAGATAAACAAAGGGAAGAATTAAAAGCACCAGTAAGGCATTTTCAGACAGCCCATGTTTGGTAAAAGATTTTGAGTGCAAATTAAAATTCAAGGATCCTCAACCATTTTTTCAGAAAACCTTATATTAGTCCATTTTCAAAAAAGGAAGCAGAGAGAAAAGAAATCCAAAAGATGGTCTCTCATGGGGGATTATTGAAATGTCAACTAGCAGGTATAATAACCTACTTGTGGTTGTAAAGAAGAAGAATGGTGGTGTCAGGTTGGTTCTGGATGCCAGGAAATTAAACGAAATCATTATTGGGACGAGTGGTAGACCAGCCAACATAGATGACATTTTCCAAAGTTCCATGGATGTAAGTTTCAGACTTCTTTTGATGTGACTTGTGGCTATTGGAATATCAGTTTGGCCAAGGAATCTAGGCCATGTACAGCAATTTTATATGAAGTTAAGTGTTACGAATACTGTGTGATGCCATTTGGTCTGAACTTGTCTGTGTGTGTGTTTATCAGAGCTGTTTACAAGGTGCTATGTGAGATATTAACTAATGAAATAACAGTCTATGTTGATACTGTCCTAGTAGCGAGTGCAGAATGTTTGAAGCACTGTAAGATTCTGAACGAAGAACTGAGGGCTATGTATAGAGGAAGCACGAAACTAAAATTAAGTAAATCAGAATTTGTAAAGAAGGAAATTTCATTTTGGTTCACAGGATTAATGAGGAAGATATACATCCTGATGCAGAAAAGTTTGCTGCCATTGCAGGTTTCCCACACCCCCAAAACAAGGAGGATCTTAAAGCTAGGTTTGGCTTCTATGGCTTCTACCGAAATTTCACATCAGACCAGTCATTTAACTATCCTTGCCTTGGTAATTTGTTGAGAAAGAATGTGGGGTGGGATTGGACAGAGGAGTGTGAGGATGCATTTAAGAGTTTGAATAACAAATTAGTAAATAATAAAATGCTAGGACTTCAAAATTTTTCACTGAGTTTCTGTATGCAAGTTTTTTGGTTTGGGGGTAGAAATTTTCCAATTAGTACCTACTGGGATGGGGGCTGAACACAAAACTATCCCTTTTGCTAGTAGAACATTACAGCCACACCAAAAGAACTATTCCATTTCAGAATTAGGCTTTGGAAATTAAATTTGGATTTCAAAAGTTTGAGTACTATTTGCTTAGACATAAGACCATAGTGTATACAGATCATAAGGTTTTGAGTTACCTTCAGAAGTGCAGGCTGAAACACACCAGGTAAACTAGGTGGGCTTTGTATTTCCAACAATTTGATTTGGAGGTAAGGTATGTAAGACAATATTGTGCCTGATGTGTTGTCTAGGATACGAGCAGGGAAGAAGGATACTGACAGTACTGAGAACCATGAAGAACAAGTAAGGTTGCTTTATTTGCAGGGAGTGAAGAACAAGAAAATGAGGAAAATTTGCAAGCAAATGAGAAGGTACCAGAATGAGGATACAAATTTAAGGTTGGTTAAGTAGTATTAAAACATTCCAAAGGTGAAACAGTACTATAATATACACAAAGGGTTGTTTTAGGAGGAAAAATTTGAATGATCAGGACTGGAAGGTTACGCTTCCCTACCAACATGTTGATAAATTTATTGACTACTGACATGAGAGCTATGGACATTATGGGATCAGGAGAATAGTCGCTAAGATACAGGAAACAGTAATATTTAACAATTTGTGGAGAAGGGTTAATCAGAGACTAGAAAAGTGTGATGAATGTCAGAGAGTAAAGACAACCATTGTACTATCAAAAGGCTTAATGCAGTCTGACCTTCCTAGCGAACTTAAGAGATTATAGCAGGTGACCTTCTAGGAGCATTGCCTACATCTACTGGAGGTTGCAAGTATATTTTCATTGTGTTGGACACATTCTCAAAATATGTAAATCTGTATCCAATTAAGAAGGCAAATAATAATACTATAATGGACAAGTTGACATCTGATTACCTCTGCAATGTAGTGGTACCAAAATCACTTTTGCCTGACAATGTCCCACAATTTGTTTCAGAGAGGTTTGAACACTGTATGGCAATACACAAGATAAAACAGAAAGATTTCTACCTATTTTCCACAAGGTAACATGAGTGAAAGGGTTATGAAGGGAATTAATAGACCGTGCAGGATTTATTGCAGTAAGAAACACACAGCCTGGGCAGGTCATATTCGATATTTTGAAAATATTATCCACATTTTATGGAACAAATTGACAGGATTTGCCACATATGAGCTTATGTTCAATGCGAGACCCAGCAACATCATCAGATCAGAAGTGGATTTCCCTCAGGTAAGACTAAAAGACAAAACTGGCTAAAGAGATGATGAAAAAAAAGCAGCAGGAAGGAAGAGAAGAAATGACAAAGGAGTGAATCCAGTACGTTTTAGAATAGGTGACCTTATCGTCATCAAAACCAAAGAAAAATATAACAAAGGAAAAATTTGTACACAAACCAAATGGCAGTTATGAGAGTCGAGGGGCATGAAAGGGAAGCAGTGGTTGGGAAGAGAGTGAGACAGGGTTGTAGCCTATCCCTGATGTTATTCAATCTGTATATTGAGCAAGCAGTAAAGGAAACAAAAGAAAAATTTGGAGTAGGTATTAAAATCCATGGAGAAGAAATAAAAACTTTGAGGTTTGCCGATGACATTGTAATTCTGTGAGAAACAGCAAAGGACTTGGAAGAGCAGTTGAACGGAATGGACAGTGTCTTGAAATGAGGGTATAAGATGAACATCAACAAAACCAAAACGAGGATAATGAAATGTAGTTGAATTAAATCGGGTGATACTGAGGGAATTAGATTAGGAAATGACACTTAAAGTAGTAAAGGAGTTTTGCTATTTGGCGAGCAAAATAACTGATGATGGTCAAAGTAGAAAGGATATAAAATGTAGACTGGCAATGGCAAGGAAAGCGTTACTGAAGAAGAGAAATTTGTTAACATCAAATATAGATTTATCAGGAAGTCGTTTATGAAAGTATTTGTACATATTGTAGCCATGTATGAAAGTGAATCATGGACACTTAATTGTTTGGATCAGAAGAGAATAGAAGCTTTCGAAATGTGGTGCTACAAAAGAATACTAAAGATTAGATGGGTAGATCACATAACTAATGAGGAGGTAGTGAATAGAATTGGGGAGAAGAGAAGTTTGTGGCACAACTTGACTAAAAGAAGGGATCAGGTGGTAGGACATGTTCTGAGGCATCTAGGGATCAGAAATTTAGTATTGGAGGGCAGTATGGAGGGCAAAAATCGTAGAGGGAGGCCTAGAGATGAATAAACTAAGCAGATTCAGAAGGGTGTAGGCTGCGGTATGTGCTGGGAGATGAAGCAGCTTGCACAGGATAGAGTAGCATGGAGAGCTGCATCAAACCAGTCTCAGGACTGAAGACCACAACAACAACAACAACATACTTTAAGATTGAGACTGTCGAGTGGGAAGGTAAGTGTTCAACTGATACACGTAGCCCAATGTGTGGTATATCTGAATAATTTAGAGACAAGATTGAGTATAGTGCAAATTTTGTGGAAATGTCCATTGTGGGTGTAAAGATAAGAGGAGCTACAGGTAAGCAATGTGAATTCATAAAATCTCAGGTACTTTCAATGTTTAGTATAGAAAACAAAACTTTTGAACATGGATTTTAAGTGACCCCTAGCCTGGAAGAAAATATAATTCTCGATATTGGTTGAATAGTGAAAGTTGAGGCTTGTTTTGGATGGGCATTCTAAGAAATTAATACTTATGTGAAAACAAATTTCTGTATTTTAAACTGTGGGAAAAGTTGTAACTGTTTGCAAAACATTGTGAACCAAGGTGAGTACCAGGTGTTTGATGAGACTGAGGATCAAGATCTTGAATGTATAGTAGATTAGTAAGAAAGGGAAGCTACAACTCTTAATGAACAAGAACTTAGGATTTTGTTATTAGGATTTAGAAATGTGCTTAGTAAATAACCAGGGAAAGTGAAAGGCTGTCAGTGAATGCTCTACCATATAGATCATCAACCTGTCTTTCTCAAGCGATGAAATATACCATTTTCAAAAAGAAAAGTTGTAGGGAAAGAGCTTCATAAAATGGAGACATGGGGTGTAATTGAGAGAAGTAGGAGTGATTTCAATAATCATTTACTTGTGATAAGTAAGAGAAATGGTGGAGTAAGAAAAGTTTTGTACTCTAGACATGTTATTACATTTCTTATCAGAGAGAATGACCATCCTTAGAACATGGATGAGCTGATACACAAATCTGATTATGTAAAATACGTGAGTATCTTGGACTTCACCTCTGGATTTCACCAGATAGCACTTGAAATTAATTCTGCAAGGAATACAGAATTTTTGTCTGGAGGTAAGTGGTTTCAATACTGTGTTGTGCCATTTGGGCTAAATGTATACGCAGCTGAATTCATAAGAGCCCTGGATTCTGTCTTGGATAGTGAAGTGAGTTCAAAATTAATTGTGCATGCTGATGACATTCTGGTCATTGTAATGACTTGGGAACAATTATTTGGTGGTATGGCTGTACCCTGCTGGACCAGTCAACTTACAAGAGATATTAGATGCTGAGTAATGTACTCATGCATCTCTCAACTACATCAGTGTTGTGACTGAGATTTGTAAATTGTTAGCCAAGACTGCCAAAGAGAGTGGTATCCCACATATACAGACGTTTCTTTTTAAGTAGAGGGACTGACATCCCAATACATTATATAACTTTCAATCAGTATGGTTTTCCCTTTATTCATGTTTTTCTTTTTTTACCAATTGTAAATGATTCTATTAGGCCTTTACATAAGTAGGTTTGTTTTTATGAACAACTAGCAAATAGTATGGAAGACATTACTAGTATATACAATATAATATGATACAGATATGTCAGCTTTCATACACTGATTTTTGTCCTCAAGCTACTCGATTATGTCATCATTCAGAAGCTAATTATGACTCTGTTCACCTGTTTTTTATCCTGAGTATTGCACTATTGTGTCTGACTGAAACTTTAATTGTGGGCAAACTCATGCTTAACTCTGTTTTGTGTACCCTTTGTCATCACAACACTGTGTGTGTGCTCAAGGAGAGCATGCAACTATTGATTGAGGCTAGATGCTTCTTATAATTATTCTTTACATATGATTGAAATGATTGTGAACTTTATTCATTTAGTTGTGTTGAAAGGTTTTTTGCTGGTTTGTACATGTGTGGTTTGAATTCATGGGTTGGTCCCTACATTGTATGCCTGTTGTTGTTGTTGTTGTTGTGGTCTTCACTCCAGAGACTGGATAGGCCCTAATATTTTATGATTAATTTGTCCTTTCGTAAATTGACACACGAGGGGCATTTGACAAAAATAAAAACTACTTACATCTGTGGGGAAACCTTTTTTATTTTTCAAAATAGTCTCCTTTTAGACTTATACACTTCATCCAACACTTTTCTAATTTTTGATCCCTTTCAAATGATAGAAATTGTCCAAGTCTGCAAAATAGCTATTAGTTGCTGCAGTCACCTCCTCATCTGAATAAAATCTTTGTCCCGCCAGCACTTTCATCAAATTGAGAAACAAATAGTAACCTGAGGGACTGGGGAATAGGGGGGATGTGAAACGAGTTGGAATCCTATGTCCATTAATTTTGCGACCACAATGGCTGAGGTGTGTGTTGGGCATTGTCGTGATGGAAAAGGACTTTTCACCGGTTCAATCTTGCAGCACGTTTTTCAAATGGTCCTATAAAGATGAATAATATGCATCTGTAATAGTTTTATCCCTTTCCAGATAGTCAATGAGGATTATCCGCTGCAAATCCAAAAAGACAATTGCAATAACTTTTCCAGCCAAAGGAATGGTCTTCGCATTTTTTGGTTCAGATTCTTGCCTTGGTAACCCGTTGTTTAGATTGTTCTTTGGTCTCAGGAGCATAGTAATTGATTCATGTTTCATCCACAGTGATGAAAAGGTGCTTAAAGTCCTGCGGATTCTTCCTGAACAGCTGCAAACTATCTTTGCAGCACTTCACACGTTTCCATTTATGGTCAACCGTGAGCAATCGCGGAACCCACCTTGCGGATAGCTTTCTCATGTGCAAATGTTTATGCAAAATATTATGTACCCATTGATTCGAGATGCCCACAGCACAAGCAATCTCACACACCTTAACACTTCTGTCATCCATCATCATATCACGGATTTTATCAATTATTCCTGTAGTCATAGCTTCCACAGGGCGTCCAGAACATTCAGCACCACCTGTGCCCAAATGGCCACTTCAAAAATTTTGAAACCATTAATAAATTGTTCTAAACAAAGGTGCAGAGTCACCATGATGTTTATCAAGCTTCTCTTTAGTTTCCTGAGGCGTTTTGTCTTTCATAAAGTAATGTTTAATCACCACACGAAATACTTCTTCGTCCATTTTTTTGACAATCACTCGACTTCTTTGATTCACAAGAATGCCAAACACAAAGAAATATACCAATGTGGCTGAAACTTGTTGTGCGCTCTTTCCAAAGATGCTACTAACTAAACATAACCTCAATACGTGCCGGTGGTGCCAACTCTCGGACTTTGCATGGACTGTTCATATGCCCTTTGTATCCTTAAATACTCGGCTTCATGTGGCTGATTGATTTTGTCCTACATTCCTTCTCATGATTAAGTATATTTTTCTGATCTGTACCCATCACTGTGTTTTTCGAGTCTCCTCACTCGTCTTACAGTTAGGCTCTGAATTTTTTCTCATCTCCTTTGAAGATTTGAAGGTTTGATATTTATGGATGTAAACTTGGAATTTGTAATTCTAGTAATTTATCTTGTCTCTGTATTTGTTTCTACAGTTTAGTGTTGTAATGTTGTAGTTTTGACTTTGCATTATTTGTCTTGGGGGCAGTATGTTCCACAGATCAGAGAATCGGAATACCATATCCTGATATATGTATAGTAGATATTTCTTTTAAGTGTTCTGAGGTGTGTTACATATAAGATACTTCTATACAACTGTATTCTGGGGCAGTATGTTCCACAGATCAGAGAACTGGACTACCATATCCGGATATATGTATAGTAGATATTTCTTTTATGTTTTCTGTAATGTGTTACATATCAGATACTTCTATACAGCTGTATTCTATCCTTTGGCATCATTCTGTCACTATTTGGAAAACCTTATGGTCTGTCACAAAATATTGTAAAAACATTGCTTTCAAATTTTGTGAGGAGGATATTGTAGAGGGACAACCTCCTCTAGCATTACTTTTCTGAACAGAAGTAATCAATATCAGAAATAATTACATTTTAAACTGGTCAGTATTATCTCAGCTGTTTTCTGGAAGAATTACCCATGATTTTGTGCATGATATGTTATATTTCAGACTAAAATGTGATCAGACATTTTTGTAATAACAGTGTAATTTCTGATTTTGAATTGTACACTCCTGGAAATGGAAAAAAGAACACATTGACACCGGTGTGTCAGACCCACCATACTTGCTCCGGACACTGCGAGAGGGCTCTACAAGCAATGATCACACGCACTGCACAGCGGACACACCAGGAACCGCGGTGTTGGCCGTCGAATGGCGCTAGCTGCGCAGCATTTGTGCACCGCCGCCGTCAGTGTCAGCCAGTTTGCCGTGGCATACGGAGCTCCATCGCAGTCTTTAACATTGGTAGCATGCCGCGACAGCGTGGACGTGAACCGTATGTGCAGTTGACGGACTTTGAGCGAGGGCGTATAGTGGGCATGCGGGAGGCCGGGTGGACGTACCGCCGAATTGCTCAACACGTGGGGCGTGAGGTCTACACAGTACATCGATGTTGTCGCCAGTGGTCGGCGGAAGGTGCACGTGCCTGTCGACCTGGGACCGGACCACAGCGACGCACGGATGCACGCCAAGACCGTAGGATCCTACGCAGTGCCGTAGGGGACCGCATGGCCACTTCCCAGCAAATTAGGGACACTGTTGCTCCTGGGGTATCGGCGAGGACCATTCGCAACCGTCTCCATGAAGCTGGGCTACGGTCCCGCACACCGTTAGGCCGTCTTCCGCTTACGCCCCAACATCGTGCAGCCCGCCTCCAGTGGTGTCGCGACAGGCGTGAATGGAGGGACGAATGGAGACATGTCGTCTTCAGCGATGAGAGTCGCTTCTGCCTTGGTGCCAATGATGGTCGTATGCATGTTTGGCGCCGTGCAGGTGAGTGCCACAATCAGGACTGCATACGACCGAGGCACACAGGGCCAACACCCGGCATCATGGTGTGGGGAGCGATCTCCTACACTGGCCGTACACCTCTGGTGATCGTCGAGGGGACACTGAATAGTGCACGGTACATCCAAACCGTCATCAAACCCATCGTTCTACCATTCCTAGACCGGCAAGGGAACTTGCTGTTCCAACAGGACAATGCACATCCGCATGTATCCCGTGCCACCCAACGTGCTCTAGAACGTGTAAGTCAACTACCCTGGCCAGTAAGATCTCCGGATCTGTCCCCCATTGAGCATGTATGGGACTGGATGAAGTGTCATCTCACGCGGTCTGCACGTCCAGCACGAACGCTGGTCCAACTGAGGCGCCAGGTGGAAATGGCATGGCAAGCCGTTCCACAGGACTACATCCAGCATCTCTACGATCGTCTCCATGGGAGAATAGCAGCCTGCATTGCTGCAAAAGGTGGATATACACTGTACTAGTGCCGACATTGTGCATGCTCTGTTGCCTGTGTCTATGTGCCTGTGGTTCTGTCAGTGTGATCATGTGATGTGTCTGACCCCAGGAATGTGTCAATAAAGTTTCCCCTTCCTGGGACAATGAATTCACTGTGTTCTTATTTCAATTTCCAGGAGTGTAGATTGTAAAGACAGTGAAAATGTAAAAGAATAACAATTACAGAAGCAAAAATTTCTGCTCAGGCAATACTTCAGCATTATTTACATCAATTGGAATCATGAGAACCTACAATGTCAAAAATTTCAGCTTCAGGAATGAGCCCCTAGACATGAAGAATTGGAACCAAATGTGAGCAAATGAGATATGTAAAAAGGTTATTGTAAGTCTCATTCCTCTCAAAGCTTGTGAAAAGAGTTGATTATAAAGTCAGTTATGTAATGGAGGGGCCGGCCGCGGTGGACTCGCGGTTCTAGGCGCGCAGTCCGGAATGTGTGTGATGTGTGTGATGTCTTTAGGTTAGTTAGGTTTCAGTAGTTCTAAGTTCTAGGGGACTGATGACCACAGAAGTTAAGTCCCATAGTGCTCAGAGCCTTTTGAACCATTTTTTTGTAATGGAGGAATGAATTACAAGACTGGTGTGGTGCTGAAGAGGCATCGCAGAAGAGACTACATTAATCAGGTTGTTAGGGTTACAGTTCTTGGGCATTACAGTGGGCTTAGTGTGGGTGACAGAAACATGGAAAATGAAATTGAAGCAGCTGCACTGTTACAGAGAATGTCAAAAATCATAAATATATTTTTGCACTGTATGCCAGACACAAATACTGAAGCATTTGCACAGTCCTTAGAGAAAATTGACCACTTTTTAGCATAATGAACTAAGGACAGAATATATATTCTTGGTGACATAAATACTGGTTTAAGACTAAGGCAATCACACATTTTAGTTTTCTTAAAATGCTAAGATTGGGTAACTTTTACTGCATTAAGAGTTGGTAACAATTTTTCTGTCATCAGCATTCATTAATGATACTTCACGTAATGGCAGAGTTACGACTACCTCTCATTGTGTCCTGGAATGCTTCCGGATGCCATGAAGGGCACAGGTTGCTGCCAACTGCAGGTGGTGGCTCATGTCGGTACCAATGACGTGTGTCTCCTTGGATTGGAGCAGATTATGTCTGTTTTCGGGCAGCTGGTGGAAATGGTAAAGACTGCCAATCTTGCTTCCGAGATTAAGGCGGAGCTCACCATCTGCACCATTGTTGACTGTGGTCCTTAGCTGCAGAGACGAGTGGAGGGTCTGAATCAGAGGCTCAGGCGGTTCTGTGACGTGTAGGCTGCAGATTCCTTGACTTGCGCCATCAGGTGTTGTGTTTCCAGGTTCCACTTAATAGGTCAGGAGACCACTACACACAGGAGGCAGCTACACAGGTAGTAGGGGCTGTGTGGAAGGGACTGGGCGGTTTTCTAGGTTAGAGGATCTTAGGGAACCACAGAAGAGGCGACCATCTAAAAGTGGGCATGTAAAACACATTAAGGTAGTTGTACAAGCGATTGGTATTGTAGTTGTAAATTGTCGTAGCTGTGTTGGAAAAGAACCAGAGCTTAGAAAGCACTGAAGCTCAAATAGTTGTAGGTTCAGAGAGCTGGCTAAAGCTGGAATTAAGTTCAGCCGAAATTTTTTCAAACGATCTAACAATGTTCAGAAAGGATAGGTTAAATACAGTTGGTAGTGGAATATTTATTGCTGTCAGAGGTAGTTTGCCTTGTAGCGAAATTGAAGTAGATAGTTCGTGTGAAATAGTAAGGGATAGAGGTTATACCTGACAGTTGGACTAAACTATTAACTGGATTGCTTTACCGATCCCACGTCTCAGAATATATAGTTTCTGTGTGGTCAAAGACAACTTGAGTCTCATTTCAAATAAGTGCCCTGCTCATATAATTAAAGTCGGGGTGACTTCAATCAACCATTATTATGCTCGAAAAATTATAAGTTTAAAGCCGGCGGCAGGCATAAAACGTTATTCGAAATTGTGCTGAATGCTTTCTCAGAAAATTAATTTGAACAATTAATCCATGAGCCCACTTGAAGCGTAAATGGTTGCGAAAGCATACTCTATCTCATAGCAACAAATAATCCTGGACAAATAGTGAGTATTGTGACGAATACAGGGATTGGTGACCACAAGGCAGTTGCTGCTACGCTTAATACCATAACACCTACAACCAACAAAAAGAGATGCAAAGTATATCGATTTAAAAAGCTGGTAAAAATTCTCTTAAAGCCTTTTTAAGAGACAGTCTTCACTCTTTCCGATCTGATCATGTAAGTGTAGAAAAGTTGTGGAATGTTTTCAAAGATATAGTTCAAACGGTTCAAATGGTTCTGAACACAATGGCACTTAACATCTATAGTCATCAGTCCCCTAAAACTGAGATCTATTTAAACCTAACCAACCTAAGGACATCACACACATCCATGCCCGAGGCAGGATTCGAACCTGCGACCTGTAACGTTCCCTCTTTCTGTTTATTTAGGTTTGATTTGTTTGATTGTTATTCTTTACTTCTATTATTCGGAATCTTTTTTTTTATTAAATTGAGCCTGAAACTTACGTAATAAATACTTCGCGTGAAGTACGATTTGCAGCATAAACAAAAATTAATTTTGGAAATGTAATCCACTGAATATTAAAAGTAAAGCTTTTGAACAACGCGCGTGACTGACTAGATACATTCAGAGGGTACGTACATTCGCGTGCGAGTGGTTGCGGTCTGATGAGAAATTTTCATTGTGAAATAATTTCGTCGTATCACACTCGGAGATTGCGAACGTACATTCAGAGTAGAGGCACGTACGTTCTATCATTCCCCGTGGCCTGGGTAAAAGAATGGCAATTATTTAAATCTAAGAGTATTTCTTTTGCATCGGACTAGTATTTTTATAAGAAAAAGAAGATTGCAGGTTCTGAATGTCTCGGCAAAACGAATCGGAAGTAATTTTAGCGGCCACGAAAGGAAAGTAGAGAGCAGAATCACGTACCTCTATTGTTGAGCAGCGCCGTTTTGAAGATCTTCGGTTCCATCTAAAACTCGCCTTCTCTGCTTAACATAAATACTCCATAGGCATGGGAATAAGGCTTGTTGTGCGATGAAAATAATATAAAACACATCTCGCGTCTTTTAACTCATTCATTTACCACACACACTAGTAATTAGACAGTACGACATCCCACCAGCCCATCAGAACAAAAGGTAGTCGTTCATACAAGAAATAAAAAACGAAGGGCGATATTGTTCCTATGTCTCTCAAAGATAAAACGTTTACCAGATATTTCTCTGGTGTGTCACTGGAACAATTTTTCAGCACCTCTGCGATTAAATCACAATATTTTCAGTTCCTTTACAGACCGTAGCGATCACGAGGTTCCAGACTGAATCGCCTATAGCTGCATGGCCAAAGAGATAATATCGACAGCATTTGAGAGATATATACCTAATAAATTATTAAGTGATGGTGCTTATCACCCATAGTACACAAAACAGGTCAGATCGTTGTTGCAGAAGCAATGAAAAAAGCATGCTAAATTTAAAAGAATGCAAATTCCCCAAGATTGGCAAAGTTTTACAGAAGTTCGAAATATAGCGCGTTCTTCAATGCAAGATGCTTTTAATAATTTCCACAACGAAATGCTGTCTCAAAATCTGGCAGAAAACCCAAAGAGATTCTGGTCATACACAAAGCACACCAGTGGCAAGATGCAATCAATACCTTCACTGCGTGACAACAACGGTGAAGTCACCAATGACAGTGCCACTAAATCAGAGTTATTAAACGCGGTTTTCCGAAACTCCTTCACCAAAGAAGACGAAGTAAAATATCCCTGAATTCCAGTCAAGAACAACTGCCATGATGATAAACATAGAAGTAGATATCCTCGTGTAACAAAGTAGCTTAAATCACTTAATAAAGGCAAGGCCTCTGGTCCATATTGTATACCAGTCAGGTTCCTCTCATGGTATGATGATAAAATAACTCCATATTTAGCAATTATGTACAACCAATCCCTCACAGAGAGATCCGTACCTAAAGACTGGAAAATTGTTCAAGTCACACCAGACCCAAAAAGGGAAGTAGGTGTAATTTGCTGAATTACAGGCCTATATCACTAACGTCGATTTGCGGTAGTGTTTTGGAACATATACTGTATTTGAACATTATGAAGTACTTTGAAGAAAACCATTTATTGACACGTAGTCAGCAAAGATTCAGAAAATATCGTTTTTGTGAAACACAACTAGCTCTTTATATTGATGAAGTAATAAGTGCTGTCGACAGGGGATGTCAAATTGATTCCATATTTTTAGATTTCCAGAAGGCTTTCGACACCGTTCCTCACAAGCGTCTTCTAACCAAACTGCATGCCTACACAGTATCGCCTCAGTTGTGCGACTGGATTCGTGATTTCCTGTCAGGCAGCTCACAGTTCGTAGTAACAGAAGGAAAGTCATCGAGTAAAACAGAAGTAATTATCCAGCGCAACCCAAGGAAATGTTATAGGCCATCTATTGTTCCTGATCTATATTAACGACATAGGAGACAATCTGAGTAGCCATCTTAGATTGTTTGTATATGATGCTGTAATTTACCTGTCTTGTAAAGTCATCAGATGATCAAAACGACTTGAAAAATGATTTAGATTAGATATCTGTAAGGTGCGGGCAGTTGACTCTGAATAAAGAAATGTGCGAAGTTATTCACATGAGTACTAAAAGATATCCGCCAAATTTCGACTAGGCGATAAGTCACACAATTCTGAAGGCTGTAAATTCAATTAAATACTTAGGGATTACAATTAGAAGTAAATAAATAGGAACGATCACATAGATAATGTTGTGGGTAGAGCGAATTAAAGACTGCTATTCATTGCAGAACACTTAGAAGGAGCAACAGGTCTACTAAAGAGACTGCTTACACCACACTTGTTCGCCCTATCCTGGAGTATTGGTGTGTGGTGTGGGAACCGCATTAGGTGGGACTGACGGATGACATCGAAAAAGTTCAAAGAAGGGCTGCTCGTTTTGTATTGTCGCGAAGTAGGGGAGATAGTGCGACAGGCATGATACATGAATTGGAATGGCAATCATCAAAACAAAGGCGTTTTCCGTTGCGACAGGACCTTCTCATGAAATATCAGTCACCAGTTTTCTACTCCATTCGCGAAAACATTTTATTGTCACCCAACGGCATAGGGAGAAATGATCATCACGATAAGATAATAGAAATCAAGCTCACAGAGAAAATTTAAGTGCTCGTTTTTCCCGCGAGCTGTTGGAGAGTGGAACGGTTGAGAGACAACTTGAAGGTTGGTAATTGAACCCTCTGCCAAGCACTTTTTTGTGAACAGCAGAGTAATCACATAGAGATAGATCCTCCGCAAGCCACTTAGGGCGATTAGCGAAGGGTACCCAGTACCACTTGTAGTCATTTCCTTTCCTGCTGCACTCGCAAACACAGAGTGGGAAAACAACTGTGTACATGCCCCTGTATCAGCCCTAATTTCTCCTGTCTCATCTTCCTGCCTCCCTCCCTACTCTTCCCCCCCCCCCCTACTGCAATGTATGTTGGCGGCAGTAAAACCGTTTGGCAGCCAGCTTCAAATCCCAGTTCTCTAAATTTTTCCAATGGTATTTCTCGAAAAGAACGACATCTTCCTCCAAGTATTGCCATTTGAGTTCCCAAAGCAGCTCCATTACACATACGTGTTGTTCGAATCTACCTGTAACGAACGTAATAGCCGTGCTCTCAATTGTTTCGAAGTCTTCCTTTAATCCGACCTACTATGTGTCCCGAACACTCCAGCGTTACTCAAGAACAGGTCGCAGCAGCGTCTTATACGTGGTCTCCTTCACAGATGTGCTGTTTGTTGTCGGAGGTTAGGGAAGACACAGACTGCTAGGGACTAGATTATTCAAGCTTCTTTTCTTAAATTCTGTACTAAAATGATTTAATACAACAAAATACATTTGATGACAAAAAATTATTTTTCTTTGGAAGATTTATTTTATTTAGTGTAGGTGTCTGATTTATGTAAAGGTAGTAGTAGATCATCAATCACATCGGTAGGTATCTTTGCGCGAAGAGTAACTTAACGTTAGAAATGTGGGTAGATTTGTGAGGAAATAGATAACTATTTCTGGTTGTTCGTGTTTATCTCTGACCACACACAACTTACGCTCTTCTGCTGGGATACTTAAAAATAAAAACATTGCGGCGTGCTTTTTTCTGATGTTTCAAAATTGAGTGTAGGTCTCGTAAAATCAACTATGTTTGCTATCATCGTCGGTTTTATGAACCGTTCTTTAAACAATTGATGGGGGAATTCCAGCAATGTTTGTTGACTTTTACGTTTTTATAGATTATGGTGCACTATTAGGCTTTGCTCGGGCATGGTTTGGACAGATGGGGATTAATAATTGATGGGACAACTGCGCCGCCCACGTGTGTGAAACGTTTTACTGCCCACATAAATGAAAGATGCATGTAATCGTCAGAAGAGAGACTATTGTGCATTTAAAATTAGTTGCGACTTTTGACGTTTGGCTCAGCATCGGGGACGAGACGCCGTTGCCCAAGTAAGAGCTAAGGCAAGCCGAGCCATCTTTGCCTACCACGCTACCAGCAATTCGGTTGGTAAAACGCCCCTGTTGCCACGCCGACGGCAAACAATACGAAGTGGTGTCGCGCATCAGAGGCACCAATGTTCATTAGCTCTCGTTGTGAAGTGATATCTTCTGGCGTTGAAGTGTTCTATAGTCGTCAGGTACTGTGAATGAGTGTTAATGACAACAGTGCAGTATGTCTGAAAACTCAATATTCACAATAAAAATGGACGTTCAAGAAACACATTCACTGACAGTGAAAATAATGTTCTGCTGCCAAATATGTCTCTGAATTCGAGAATAATAGTGGACGCTGAGCCATACCACTCTGTTGTCAAGGATAAAGCTACAACAACGCAGTAGATGAAAGTGGATATTTGGTTCTAAGTACAAAGAAATATTCCACTGGATAGAGTTGAACCTAGCATGCATAAGGTGAAGTTAATGGAGCTTTAAATGCTGTACGAGCAGAAAGCCCCACAGTACCAGGATGACAATCTGGCTGACGCCAAAGGACATAGTTTAATCTTCCTTTATCCATATCACGCTACTTTAAAAGCGACTGAGAATATGCTCCATGAGGCTAAAATGCTGAAAGAAGAAGCCATTGGAAATGTTACACCACTGGTCACGTCTCTAGTTGTCAGTCATACCAAGTAGGTAGTAGAGGAGAGATAGATTCACAAAGAACTATGACCAGTTTTGAGTAATACGTAACTTCTCTTGTTGCCATGTTAAACACTGCTTCTTTTGTCGAAACACAGATTAGTTTACAAATATTCATCTCACTAACATTCTAATACAGTTGAAATTGCGACAGAATCATGAAACAGAGTGTTATTAAACTAGTAACTGAGGGCAAGTCAGGTCAACAGATTAGAAAACAACCCATTCTCAGAATAGCATAAACGCCAAAAATCTTTACTTATTTTGTCAGAAAACCCACAGAAATTCTCGTTTCACCGGATATGGATGGTCCTTAAGAATTACATTATTGTATTGAAAAAATCTTGGTTGCTTCATTGTCGCACCGGATATGAAAGTTTCGCATAATAATCATATGGCAAAATACTCTGATCTTTGTGTGCTATCATTTGTCAAAAATCTTGTTCCGAAAGCTCGAACAGTTTGTGAGATATGTGGGCCTTATGACTAATTCTTTCTGGTTTTTTCTTTGGCGCGTACTTTCATGAGGGAGTGGTTTTTATACAGTCCGTTTTCTCGAGACTGCAGACAGATCACTTTAAGCTTAAGAAATAATTTAGTATTTCTTCTGCCCATGATACGAAGCAGGGTATGATGTAACTTGCACGAAACGCAAATTCACCGCGATTTCTATTTTTTCACTACAAGCCTTAACAATTCTATGCCTAATATCGAAGCATTCATAGTTCATTATAAAATTGACAAATTTACCTACATGATCATGCGAGAATCTCATGATAGTTCCTTTGCAAATATCGGGCCCCAAACGAATGTCAATGGCACATAATGATTTCAGCTCTGCTTGTCCTGTTTATAGGGCTCGTTGACCCTCCAAATATTGTCAAACATTTGAGAAAGGAAGCGGGCTACATGCAGCGCAATACAGATGACTTTTTTTTTTTTTTTTTTTTTTTTTTCCTTTATTGTGATTTTAATACCTGTGACAAACAGGTAGGCCGGCAGCGGACCAAGTATGCCGCTCTTCGGCCTCAGAGTATACACAGAACAGAGATGAGGGAGATATAAAAACAATCAAGACGGCGGGGTACAAACAGTAGACAAAACAGAGTTAAAACGGAGTCGGTCACGTGCGTAGCACAATGGATAAAAGCGGAGAAACACGGTGCACAAACGCAGATGGCAGATGGCCACACGTGAACCAGCGGAGCACAAACGACGAAACACAAACACACTGCAGGAGAGTCGAGGCACAAACACATGCGATGGTCTTCGGCGTAGGACGATGAAAGTAACTGATGGAAGACAGCAGAGTCGTGGCCTGCCAAGGGGAAAAGGTGTGGGGAAGAGGAGAGAGAGGGGGAGGGGAAGATGCCAGTGGAGGAGAGGGATGGAGGAGAAGGGGGAGGGTAGGGGGAGTGGAAGCCCAAGGAGAAAGGGGAGGGGAGGGAGGGAGAGAAGGGAGAGAGGGTGCCCACAGGAAAAGGAGAGGAGAGGGAAGGTAAGGCTCAAAGTTGGTAGGAGGGGTAGATGGAGGGGAGGAGGGCATCATCAGGGAGGGGGAGTTGACGGAAGCCACCGAGGGAGAGGGTGTGGAGGGTGTAAAGATGGAGAGCAGGTGGGATATAGGAATGCAGGCGCGGCAGCGGGTTGGGGTGGGAGAGGATGGGAGAGACAAGAGGGTGTGGAGGATCAAGCTTGCGGGAGGTGTAGAGGATCCGTAACCGTTCGAGGAAAAGGAGGAGGTGCGGGAAGGGAATCAGGTCATAGAGGATCCGCGTGGGGGAAGGGAGACGGATGCGATAGGCGAGGCGGAGCGCATGGCGTTCTAGGATCTGAATGGACTTGTAGAAGGTAGGAGGGGCAGAGATCCAGGCGGGATGAGCATAGCAAAGGATAGGACGGATGAGGGACTTGTAGGTGTAGAGGATGGTGGAAGGGTCCAGACCCCATGTACGGCCAGAAAGGAGCTTAAGGAGGCGGAGGCGGGAGCGTGCCTTGGCTTGGATCGTCCGGAGATGTGGGTTCCAGGAGAGGCGACGGTCGAGGGTGACACCAAGGTACTTGAGAGTAGGTGTGAGGGTGATGGGACGGCCATAAATAGTAAGATAGAAATCAAGGAGACGGAAGGAACGAGTGGTTTTGCCTACAATGATCGCCTGGGTCTTGGAAGGATTGACCTTGAGCAACCACTGGTTACACCAAGTGGTGAACCGGTCAAGATAGGATTGGAGAAGGTGCTGGGAGCGTTGCAGGGTGGGAGCGAGGGCAAGGAAGGCAGTGTCATCGGCGTACTGGAGAAGGTGTAGGGGAGGTGCAGGTGGAGGCATGTCTGCCGTGTAAAGGAGGTAGAGAAGAGGGGAAAGGACGGAACCTTGGGGCACACCGGCGGAGGGGTAGAAGGTGTAGGAATCAGTGTTGTGGATGGTGACATAGGAAGGACGGTGGGAAAGGAAGGAA
Source organism: Schistocerca gregaria (assembly GCF_023897955.1). NCBI lineage: Eukaryota > Metazoa > Arthropoda > Insecta > Orthoptera > Acrididae > Schistocerca > Schistocerca gregaria. The sequence goes on from NC_064930.1 coordinate 55,292,027, forward strand.
GCGACCAGACGGACATAGTTGAGAGGAAGAGCAAAGGTTTGGAGCTGGAAAAGGAGACCGGAATGCCACACACGGTCATAGGCGCGTTCGAGGTCGAGGGAAAGGAAGATGGCGGAACGACGGGAATTGAGTTGTTCGGAGAGGAGGTGAGTGAGGTGAAGGAGGAGGTCATCGGCTGAGAAGGACGGCCGAAAGCCACATTGGGTAGGGGGGAGGAGGCGGTGTTGGTGAAGGTGCTTGTGTAGGCGGCGGGTAAGAATGGATTCCAGGACCTTGCTGAAGACCGAGGTAAGGCTGATGGGACGGTAGGAGGAGACAGCGGAAGGCGGTTTGTCGGGCTTGAGGAACATCAGGATCCGGGAGGTTTACCACAGGTCGGGGTAGTAGCCGGTGGACAGGACCACATTGTAGAGCCTGGCCAATGTGGAGAGGAAGGAGGCAGGAGCTTCACGGAGGTGACGGTAAGTAACACGATCATGACCGGGAGCAGTGTTGCGTTTAGGGCGAAGTGTAGCAATGATATCTTGAGTGGTGATTGGGGTATTTAGTTCTGTGTGTGTGATGTTGTCCAAGTACTGGAAGCCAGGAGCAAGCGGGGGGACAGAGGTATCAGTTCGATCACGGACATCAGGAAAGAGGGAATAATCGAACTGGGGATCGTCAGGGATGGTAAGGATATCGGAGAGGTAGGAGGCGAAATGGTTGGCCTTACTAAGGGCATCAGGGAAGGGGTGGTCATCATGAAGGAGAGGGTAGTAGGGAGAGGGTTTAGATCCGGTAAGGCGGCGGAAGGCTGACCAGTACTTGGACGAGTTGATAGGTAAGGTGGCATTAAGACGGGTGCATGTCTGTCGCCAGTCCCGGCGTTTCTTTGCCGTGAGTAAGTTCCTGATGTGTCGCTGTAGTTGCCGGTGGCGTCGTAGTGTGTCCTGGTCACGTGTGTGAAGGAAGGCACGGTAGAGCCGGCGGGATTCACGCAGGAGAAGGACGGCCTGTGGGGGTAAGGTGGGGCGGTGCGGATGGATGGCAATGGTAGGGACGTGGGCCTCCACGGCCTCAGACAAGGTCTGCTGGAGAAAGGAGGCAGCACGGGTAACGTCATCAGGTTGGTGGTAGGTGAGGGGGTGGCTATCGACCTGGAGAGCAAGGGAGTCCCGGTAGGCATTCCAGTTGGCACGGGAGTAGTCATGGACATATTTCGGGGGAGGGTCATGGCGCGGGTCGGGACGGGGGCGACGACCGTCTGATACAGTGAGGAGGACAGGGAGATGGTCACTGCCAATGGGATCAAGGACGTCCACCGCTATGCGGCCAAGCAGGGTGGGGGAGGCTAGGACGACATCGGGAGTGGTATTGGATTCAGGGCGGGTGTGTTGGGGAATTGGAAGGACGTCGCCTTGGAGGGTGGCAAGGAACCGATGCCACCGCCGTAACTGGGCGGCAGAACGACTATGGATGTTAAGGTCGGCGGCGATCACGTAGGAGGAGAAGGTACGGTCGATGTGGGAAAGGAAGTCGAAAGGAATAGGTGCAGCGGGGCGGACATAGATGGTGGCACAGGTAAGGGTAAGGCCGGGGAAGAAGAGACTAAGGATCAAGTGTTCTGTGGGGTCAGGAAGGAGGGGTTGGAGCCGGACAGGGATCTGGCGGTGGTGGCCAATGGCAACTCCGCCACGCGCTATCTGGAGTGGATTGTCAGACCGGTGAAGGAGGTAGGGCGAGGTGTGGACGGTGTGGTGGGGCTGAAGAAAGGTTTCGTTCAGAAGGAAGGCATCCACACGGTGGGTCGTAAGGGTATGCATAAGGAGGTGCTTGTTGGTGGGAAGGGAGCGGATGTTATTGAACAGGATACGGTGCTGTCGTGCCATAATGGGAATTTAAACGAGGGTGTCGAGACGGGAGAAGGTGAAATGGGCCTGGTTGTGGGAATAGGTGGCGTAGGTGTTGAGGTGGAACACGGAACGGGCAGCGAGGGAAATCTGGTGGAGGGTGTGGGGACGCTGAAAGGGATGGACGTTCTGGAGCACTATTGTGACGAACCTGATGATGTCCTCTGCGGTGGGGGGAGGACGGAGGGAATTGCCAGGAGGGGTGGGGTCATCCAAAGGGCGGAGAGGAACAGTGAGTTCAGGAGCGGATGGAGGAGGTCGAGCCTTGCATTTCTGGGAGTAGGTAGGGTGTTGGAGGTTGCAGGTATTGCAGGAGGGAGGAGACTGAAGGTTGGGGCACTGCCGGAGGAAGTGCGCTTGCTTACAATGCGGGCAGACTGGGGCCTCGCGGCACTCTGATGTTGGGTGTGCGTTATAACGCAGACACCTCTGGCAGCGAATGGATTGTGGTGGGGAGCGGGAGGGGTCAACCTTATACCGGCGGTGGAAGAGGAGGGCACCCTCCTTAAGGAGATGGTCGATGGAGGGAGCGTGTTCGGAGAAAACTCGCATAAGGCGAGTGGGGCCCGCAGAGTTGAAAATGCGGCGAACAGCTCGCACCTCCAGGTACGGGTGGGCCTTCAACTCCGCCAGCACCTCTTCCTCCGTGATCGTCGGGCTAAGCCGAGTGATCACGGCGGTGAGGGTCGGCGGGCGACGTGGGGGTTGGGGTTGACGGGGGGAGGAATGGGAAGGAGCAGGGGCAAGGGAGGCATTAGGTCCAAATCGGGTGAGAGGAATTCGGGAGAGGATGTCGGAGTGTAGGGTAGGGCTTGGGGAGGTGATCAAGACAGAGTCCCTACGGGGGGTAAGAAGGGAGATGGGGGCTGCAGGGAAGTATTGGCGGAGGAGCAAGGTCAGGTTGCGGGCCTCCAGGAGAGAGGGATCAGGACGGGAGAGGAGATACTTGTAGGAGGGGGAGGTAGAAGAGGAAGTAGAGGGGGCTGGAGGGGAGACATCCATGGCATCTAGGGGTGGGGGAGGGGGAAGATGCTGGGACTTCTTGGGTGCAGAGGAGGCGGGGGTGCCACTGGGACGCTTAACAGCGGGGACAGGATGGGAGGAGGTGTGGGGCACAGGAGTGACGGGGAGATGACGGGAAGCGGCAGGTCCCGGTGTCGGTGCTGGTGCTGGTGCTGCTGTTGGTGCTGCTGTTGGTGCTGCTGCTGGTTGTGGCGCTGCTGCAGGTGGTGGTGCTGGCGCCGGCGATGGTGCGGCATGGGTCGTAGCCCGACGAGACACAACCCTGGCAGGGGCCGCATGAGTGGTGTGGGGGAGTGGGGGAAAGGGGTCGTGTGTGGAGGCTTGGGGAGAAGGAGCAGGGGATGGGGCGACAAAGGGAGCTGGGGTGGGAAGGGTGAGGAGGGGCGGGATATAGTAGGACGGGGGCGACTGAGCACACCAAGTAAGAGTAGTGGCAGCGAGGGAGGGCGTCGTATAGACGATGGCGGTGGTAGTGGCGGTGGTGGTGGGGGTGGTCATGATGGCAGTAAGGAAAACTGGAAACACAGAAAAGAAGAATGGGGACAGACAAGGGACAAAGTCAGGAACAGATTACAGATGACAGATGAGAGACGTCGAGGAGCGAAAGGATGAAGGCAAAGACGAAGACGAGAATAGCGATGACAACGAAAGCAGGAGAGGAAGACGAAGCACTGGGTCCTGGCGGCGGCGGCGGCGGCGGCGGCGGCGGGGGCCGGAAGCTGCGGCGGCGGCGGCGGCGGCGGCGGCGGCGGCGGCGGGGGCCGGAAGCTGCGGCTGGGTCCGGCGACGACTGCTACTGCAAAACTGGCGGCACTGGAAACTGCTGCTGCTGCTGCTGCTGCTGCTGGCGGTTCCGGAACTGCGACTGCGACTGCGACTGCGACTTCTGCGAAGCCCTAACACTTCGATACGTAGCAGTACTCTGCAAGGTATCGAAGGGCGGAACTCTTCCGAGGTCCGCCGAAGAATGTACAGATGACCGTACAAACTATTTTATATAGACGCACGATTTGGTGATTTGAATGAGTAGAGATGTTTTCCTGGTCCTTCAGTCATGGCATATGTTTCCGTAATAGTAAATACAATTAACAATATATATATGAATTATAATTTCCTGTTTTACATTCAGCAATTATTTGCGCTTTCTCTATTTTTAAATTCTATACGGCGTTGTAACACTGAGCTACCAGTGGCGCCTTTTAGCGGCGGGAAAGGGATTTATTTCGGCGATAGATCGATGCGCCGATTTTTTATACTGAGCTACCATTAGCGCCGCTCAGCGGCGGGAATGGGAGCTATTTCGGCGTCAGACTGCAGCGCCGAGTCGCAGAGAAGATACACGCTTTGCGTCAATGCCACCTAGAAACAAGGCCTCATATCGTGAGCCTGTGACGTCTGAGAAGCTAGATACCGACACAAGTGATTCGTAGCATATCCATATTGTATTCTGTGCATTTCGTGAGTAGTTATTTGATCTATACTCACTGACGATGCCCCGAAGCTGTTGTATGCCGAATTGCACGGGCAATTACGATAATGGACCTAAAGTCAGTGTATTTTATTTTCCATCTGACGAGAATTTAAGACGGAAATGCTTATCGGCTGTTCACAGACGAGACTGGACACCGAGTAAGAACTCTGTTGTAGGTATCAGTGTGTTTGTTTGGTTAGTGTGTGGTAGTTACTTGAAATATAGTCCACCTGAACAAAATACAGTAAACAGAAGAATGTATTTATAATCTCATACTGTATGCTTGTTTTTAGACATGTGAACTGCATTTGAACAAGGACGATATTGTAAGCAGTACCAGCATGTATGACCCGAAAACTGGTATACTCTTGACAGCACCGTTGGATCGTCGACGCTTGAGAAAAGGTGAGTTACGTAACACGCTCTTAGTAAAGTACAGTGGCATAAGAACTATCTGTATTTCACTTATATGCTGTGAGATCGGTTTCATACTTTGTTATTAATTTTTCAGATGCTATCCCATCGAAGTTGCCTGGCTGCCCATCTTACTTGTCGAGTCATCAAACTGCAGTACGAGAGGACCCAGAAATTCGTAGGGGGCGTTTAGGAAAAAGTGCTCTTCGAGTTGCTATCCAAGAAAGTGTGGACACACATGCGAAAATGATTGATGCAATATCGTTCGATAGTTTAGAACAAATGAGAACAAAGTTGAGTGAGTGTGAAAACCACAGTGACTGGGTAGTGATAAACAAATCTGACAGTGTGAGCATAGTGTTACTAAATCATAGTCCTTACCCAAGAATTTTTTGCCAAGTAGTTATAAGCACTGATTTATTACTCAGTGTCTTCAATAATGATATTGAAGTGAAATGTATTGGAAACATGAAATTTCCCATGAAAGTAAGTAACATACAGGTGGTAAGTGATGTTCTTAAGAACATTTATCTTCTGTATAATAGTTCTGAGGCTCCTGTGGATAACATTTTGTCTTTAATTGACCAGTTATTGCAAAATTTATTAGAGAAGTTGCCAGGAAACGAAACTAAAATTACATTTTTGAAGGAACAGATTTCAGTCTTGAAGTGCAGAAGTTCAACTCAATTTAGGTATGATACTAACTCCATGATAATGTGGTCATTAGTACATGCTTACAAATTTTTGAGGAACACTGACTGTTTTTCTATGCCTAGTCCTAACACCCTTTCAAGGCTTTGTAGTAAACTCTCAACAAATCCCATCATTGAGCAACAGGGTCATCAGTTTATGAGCTACATCACAAATAAAGTATGTAGTTTATCCTCAGATGATAAAACTGTGCTCCTGTTGATGGATGAAACTCATCTGAAGTCTCATCTTGATTACAAAGCTGGAAATGTTGTAGTATGTGCCTTTAACACTGAAAAAATTTTGTGTGCAACCAGCGCCTATGTTTTTATGGAAGGATGTGGTATCTATTCTGCCAGTTCATACTATTTAGGGTGATGTTCTGTTCTCTTACATTAAAGCAGTCATTCTTAAATTAGAAGCAGTTGGATTTGAGGTGGTTGGTATAGTAGCAGACAATAATGCAGTTCATAAGAAAGCAGTGTCATAAGTTTTCTACTCCTCCAGATGGGAAAGTAAAGTACGATCACCCTGTACAGTCTTCTCCAAATAGCCCATTGTATTATTTTGTGGACACTGTCCATATTTTGAAGTGTATATGCAATAACTAGTTTAACCAAAAGGAGCAGATCTTGTGTTTTCCTGACATCAGTGACAGTGTGATGGGAGGTTTGTCTTGTGTTGGAGCACTGAAATAATTGCACTTGATAGAAAAGATGAACTACTGCAATATGGCAGTTCCTCAACTTTGAAGTCTCTATTTTCTAACTCAACTAAGCGCTAAAATGGCAAGTTAGTGTTGCGTATTTTCAATGATATGACAGTTGTTGCTTTGGACACATTTGGTTCAAAGAAAGCAATTAGCAACTGGGAAAGTACTGCAACATTCATAAAAATAATAAATCGTTGGTGGAATATTGTAAATGTAAAAACATTACTCAAGGGACAGAGGTTAAGAAATATTTTCCAAGAACCTGTGACTAGTAAATCCTGTCGCATACAAGAATTCTTACAGTGCTTCATCTCATGGTTATGTTCTTGGTAAGAGTGCAGTGATGAAAGAAAACGTACTCGAGACACACATGTTGTTGTTGTTATGGTCTTCAGTCCTGAGACTGGTTTGATGCAGCTCTCCATGCTACTCTATCTTGTGCAAGCTTCTTCATCTCCCAGTACGTTCTGCAATCTACATCCTTCTGAATCTGCTTAGTGTAGTCATCTCTTGGTCTCCCTCTACAATTTTTACCCTCCATGCTGCCCTCTAATACTAAATTGGTGATTCCTTGATGCCTCAGAACATGTCCTACCAACCGATCCCTTCTTCTGGTCAAGTTGTGCCACAAACTCCTCCTTTCCCCAATCCTATTCAATACTTCCTCATTAGTTATGTGATCTACCCATCTAATCTTCAGCATTCTTCTGTAGCACCACATTTCGAAAGCTTCTATTCTCTCCTTGTCCAAACTAGTTCTCGTCCATGTTTCACTTCCATACATGGCTACACTCCATACAAATACTTTCAGAAATCAATTTGTTATCACAAATTCTCTGTGAAACCCCAATCTCATAAAATTAGGGGAATAGTCTTTTATGTTCATCAGTAAATATATAATTAGTGCTGCTCCTGTTGTGTGGTTGACAAGTTTTTGTATATATTTTTGTCCAGTCAGTAAATTAATTATTTTCACAAGGAGAACAATTCATTGCTAGTATTAGCATGTTAGTCTGCCATCATCATAAGTAAAAATTAATCTGCAGAACAGGTCCAGTCTGGCACAAGTGAACTATGGAGTGCTACGGTGAACACTGAACACTAAACATGACGGCACACACGAGACACTAATGGCGATGATCTCCGGCGCGTGAAAGTCCACATAGCATGTGCGAGTCCAGGGACCTGCCGAGAGGGAAAGAAGGGCGGGAAAGGGGGGGGTGGAGAGGGGAGAACAAAGACGCCAGTGGCTGAGGAAATGGAAGGAGGAGTAGAGGGTCAGGGGAGGGGAAGCCCGGGGGAGGAGTGGGAAGAAAGGGAGGAGGGAGGGAGGGTGCCCAAAGGAACAGACACAGGAAGAGGAAAGGAGGATCAAAGTTGGTAGGAGGGGTATATGGAGGGGAGGAGGACATCATCAGTGAGGGGGAGCTGGCGGAAGACACCTTGGGAGAGGGTAAGGAGGGTGGAGAGATGGAGACCGGGTGGGACGTGGGAATAAAGGCGGGGGCGGGAGAGGATGGGCGAGACAAGCGGGTGAGGAGGGTCGAGTTTGCGGGAGGCGTACAGGATCCATACCCTCTCAAGGAATAGGAGGAGGTGGGGGAATGGAATGAGATCATGCTGGATCCGTGTGGGGGAGGGGAGACGGATGAGATAGGCGAGGCGAAGAGCATGGCGTTCAAGGATTTGGAGGGATTTGTAAAAGGTAGGTGGGGTGGAGACCCATGCCAGATGGGCATAACAAAGGATAGGGCGGGTGAGGGATTTATAGGTGTGGAATATGGTGGAGGGGTCAAGACCCCACGTACAGCCAGAAAGGAGCTTGAGGAGACAGAGTCGGGAGCGTGCCTTGGCTTGGATTGTCCGGAGATGTGGGGTCCAGGAGAGTTGACGGTCGAGGGTGACGCCAAGGTACTTGAGGGTGGGAGTAAGGGCGATAGGACGGCCATAGGCAGTGAGATAGAAGTCAAGGAGGCGGAAGGAAGGGGTGGTTTTGCCTACAATCATCGCCTGGGTTTTGGAGGGATTGACCTTGAGCAACCACTGGTTGCACCAAGCAGTGAACCGTTCAAGATGGGATTGGAGAAGGTGTTGGGAGCACTGCTGGGTGGGGGCAAGGGACAGGAAGGCGGTGTCATCGGCAAACTGGAGATGGTGGACGGGGGGTGACGGCGATGGTATGTCCGCCATATATAAAAGGTACAGAAGGTGAGATAGGACAGAGCCTTGGGTCACACTGGCGGAATGAAAAAAGGTGTAGGAATCCATGTTATGGATGGTGACATAGGAAGGACGGCAGGAGAGAAAGGAGCCAATCAGACGGATGTAATTTATGGAAGGCCAAAGGTTTGGAGCTTGAAGAGGAGATCGGAATGCCATACGCGGTCATAAGCACGTTCGATATCCAGGGAGAGGAAGATTCAAGAGTGACGGGAATTAAGCTGTTCAGAAAAGAGATGAGTGAGGTGAAGCATGTTTGAGGTCCAGGGAGAGGAAGATTGAAGAGCAACAGGAATTAAGCTGTTCGGATAGGAGATGAGTGAGGTGAAGGAGAAGGTCGTCGGAAGAGAAGGATGGCCGAAAGCCACACTGGGTAATGGGAAGGAGGCGGTGCTAGCGGAGATGCTGGTGGATTCTGTGGGTGAGGATAGATTCCAGGACCTTGCTGAAGACCGAGGTAAGGCTGATGGGACGGTAGGAGGGGACGGCATACGGCGGTTTACCAGGTTTAAGGAACATCAGGATACGGGAGGTGTTCCACAGGTCAGGGTAGTAACCGGTGGACAGGACTACATTGTAGAGCCTGGCTAGGATGGAGAGGAAAGAGACAGGAGCTTCACGAAGGTGACGGTAGGTGACACGATCGTGACCAGGAGCGGTGTTGGGTTTGGTGTGGAGTGTAGCAATGAGATCCTGTGTAGTGATAGGGGCATTGAGTTCCGTGTGTGCAATGGTGTCCAAGTACTGGCATGAGGGGAGGGACAGAGGTGCCAGTTCGATTGCTGACATCCAGGAAGATGGAGTAATCGAACTGGGGATCGTCAGGGATGGAAAATACATCAGAGAGGTAGGAGGCAAAGTGATTGGCCTTAATAAGGGAGTCAGGGAAGGGGTGATCATCATGGAGAAGAGGATAGTAGGGGGAGGGTTTAGTTCCAGTAAGGCGACGGAAGGCGGACCAGAACTTGGACGAGTTGATAGGCAGGATAGCATTTAAACGGGTGCATTTCTGCCGCCAGTCCCGGCGTTTCTTGGCCACGAGGAAATTACGAATGTGTCGCCGGAGTTGCCAGTGACATCGTCGTGTGTCCGGGTCACGCGTGTGGAGGAAGGCACGGTAGAGACGACAGGATTCATGGAGGAGGAGGACGGCCTGTGGGTGTAAGGTAGGACAGTGGGGGTGGATGGCGACAGTATGGACGTGGGCCTCCATGGCCTCAGACGAGGTCTGCTGGAGAAAGGTGGCTGCATGGGTTACATCATAAGGGTGGTGGTAGGTGAAGGGTTGGCTATCAACCTGGGTGGAGAGGGTATCCCGGTAGGCATTCCAGTTGGCACAGGAATAGTCATGGATGTACTTTGAGGGAGGGTCATGACGAGGGCCGGGGTGGGGGCGACAACCATCGGAAATGGTGAGGAGGACACGGAGATGGTCGCTACCTATAGGCTCCAGGACATCCACCGTTATGCGGCCAAGGAGGTTAGGTTAGGAAAGGATAACATCGGGAGTGGAGTTGGATTTGGGACGGGTGTGCTGGGGTGAGGGCCCCTTGAAGGGAGGAGAGGAACTGATGCCACCGCCGTAACTGGGCGGTGGAAGGACTATGGATGTTGAGGTCGGCGGCGATCACGTAGGAGGAGAAGGTACGGTCAATGTGGGAGAGGAAGTTGTACGGAATGGGGACGTTAGGGCGGGAATAGATGGTGGCGCAGGTAACGGTAAAACCAGGGAAGAGGAGACTAAGGATCAGGTATTCGGTGGGGTCGGGAAGGAGAGGTTGGAGCCGAACTGGGATCTGGCGGTGGTGACCAATGGCAACTCCGCCACGCTCAGTCGGGAGAGGATTATCGGAGCGGTGAAGGAGGTAGGGCAATGTGTAGTCAATGTGGTGGGGTTGGAGGAACGTTTCATTGAGGAGGAAGGGCTCACGTGGTGGGTGGCAAGGGTGTGCAGGAAGAGGTTCTTGTTGGGGGGAAGGCAGCGGATGTGGTAGAATAGGATAAGGTGCTGTCGCACCATGACAGGGATTTAGACAAGGGTGTCAAGATGGGAGAAGGTGAAATGGGCCTGGTTGTTGGAGTAGGTGGCATACATTTTCAAGTGGAAAATGAGGGAGACCTGTTGGAGGGTGTGAGGAAGCTGGAAATTGTGGACATTTAGTAAGACAATGGTGAGGAACCTGATGATGTGTCCTCAGCTGGGGGTTGGTTGGTTGGTAGGTTTGTTGGGGGAAGGAGACCAGACAGCGAGGTCATCGGTCTCATCAGATTAGGGAAGAACGGGGAAGGAAGTCGGCCGTGCCCTTTCAAAGGAACCATACCGGCATTTGCCTGGAGAGATATAGGGAAATCACGGAAAACCTAAATCATGATGGCCGGACTTGGGATTAAACCATCGTCCTCCCGAGTGCGAGTCCAGTGTCTAACCATCAGCTGGGGGGGGGGGGGGGGAACGGAAGGAATTGCCAGGAGGGGTGGGAGCGTCCAGAGGATAGACAGGTACAGTGAGCTCAGGAGTGGTCGGAGGGAGTTGAGCTTTACACTTTTGGGAGTAGGTGGGATGGGGGAGATTGCAGGAAGGAAAGGATTGCAGGTTAGGGCACTGCTGGAGAAAGTGCAGTTGGGGGCCTCGCGGCACTCAGCTGTTGGGTATGCGCTATAGCGCAGACACCTCTGGCAGCGCAGGGATTGAGGAGGGGAATGGGAGGGGTCGACCTTATAGCGCTGGTTGAAGAAAAGGGCACCCTCCTTCAAGACATGGTCAATGGAAGGGGCGTCCTCGGAGGTGGGGTGGGGTGGGGCAGGCCGAGTTGAAAATGCGGCGGACCGCCCGCACCTCCAGTGTGGGATGCGCCTTGAGCTCCGCGAACACCTCCTCCTCCGTGATCGACGGACTGAGCCGAGTGGTCACAGCGGTGAGGGTTGGCGGGCAACGCGGGGGTTGGGGTTGGCGGGTTGGAGATGGGGTGGAGCAGGGGTGAGGGAAACGTTGCGGCCAAAACAGGTGATGGTGAGGTGGGAGAGGATGTCAGTATGGATGGTAGGGCTGGGGGAGGAGATGAGAAAGGAATCCCGTCTGGGAGTGAGGAGAGAGATGGGGGCACCAGGGACGTGTTGACAGAGGAGGAGGGAGAGATTCCGGGCCTCGAGAATGGAAGGATCTAGATGAGAGAGGAGGTATTTGTATAAAGAAGGGGGGGAGGAGGAGGAGGAAGCGGAGGGAGCAGGGGCAGGTGGGGAGACATCCGTGGCATCCTGGGAGGGGGAAGGAGGACGGGGCAGGGCCTTTTTGGGAGCGGAGGAGGTGGCGGGGCCACTAGGGCGTTTAACGGTGGGAGAAGGCTAGGTGGTGATATGAGGGATGGGAGCTATAGGGAGGTGGCGGGAACGGGCAGGTCCTGGCGTGGACGCAGCAGACGGCGCCAGAGATGGTGATGGTGAAGGCGACAGTGGTGGCAGTGATGGCGAAGGCAATGGGGAGAGTTGGGTGTGGGCAGTGGCCCTACGGGCCACCACCCCAGCTGGAGCTGCAGTGACAGGCTGGTGGAGTGGGGGGAAAGGATCAGAGGGAGAGGAGCAGCAGGAAGAAGATGGAGAGGGGGCGACAAAAAGCGAAGGCGAAGGGAGAGTGAGAAGAGGAGGGATGGAAAGAGGGGGGGGGTGTGACTGGGCACACCATGTAATGGTGGTGGTGGCGGCAGAGGGGGACGTGTAAACTGTGGCTGTGGTGGTAGTGGTCATAGTGGTGGTGGGGGCTGACATGACGACAAGGATAAACAAAAAGACACAGGACAAAAAGGAAAGGGGAAGAAGAAGAAGGAAAAAACTTGGGACAGATGAAGACGGACGAAGACAGACAACGACCAGAGTCCCACACTGCTGGCGCAGAAGCTGACGCCGACGATGACTGGCAGCTGCTTCTGCTCAGCTGTACCTCTGGCTGGTTGGCTGGCTGGCACCTGAAAAACTAGCGCTTTGATTAGTGCTAGAATGGCACAACCGAAGCTCGGTAACCTTGTGGAGTACCGCCGGAGAGTGTACACGTCACTATAGTCTTCACGCTATATATACCTGCAGTAAACACTTCAAACATTACTGACGAATTCTACTTCTTCGTATTACATTTAGAAAGAATCACCAGCTCGCTATTTCGCTATTCAAATGGGAACTGCCTGATTCTTGCGCGTGACGCTGCTTAAAGCAGTTCCAGCCCTGTACTACTGGAGCAGTCTGGTATTTTCTCAAATGATGGTGCTTGTATCGTCGATACAGGATGCGCAACATGCAGCGACATCTGTGGACCGACCTTGTCAACATAAACCTGTTAATAAATATATCTCACTGACAAGGGAAACTCCAAATCGCACGGCCGGCAGATTTAGTGGTAAGATGACCCAGTGAACAGCCTGTTAAAACTTGGATGCAGATGAAGCATGAGAACAAGGAGGAGGTATACCAATCTTAAGAAAAAAACGCAAAATAGAACTATTGGACGCTCGAAGGACAAGACATGCAATAGAGAGTCGCTCTGTATTCAAATTTGTCCTGTGTTGTGGTGTAACGCCTGTTTACAACAGTGAGCTGTAAGGAAGGGACCTATAACGACAGCTGATTCTACACAACTACTCTATTAGCAACCGAAATGTAGTGGCTTTCGAATGGGAACCGCAAACCTTTGATGACAAGGCAACAAGTCAACCAAGCCCTCTGCTATGAAACACATCTGGTATGTCATACACACCACTAGTGAAAATACGTGTGTCACATGACAGGAATCTCTTACCAACACACCTAATTTGTACACTTGGTAAGTGAGTGAGGTGTGCCTCCTTATCCAATTTAGGTGTTCATCAGAATGTGAGAGTAATCACTCTCAAGGAAATGATGAAAACACAATTGTTCGTCACATAAACTGCAACAGATGAACGTAACAGTTGCACAATCACACAGTTTCTCTATGCTCTATATTTTAACGTTTTGCCGTGCGGGATTAGCAGAGCGGTCTGAGGCACTGCAGTCTTGGACTGTTGCGGCTGGTCCCGGCGGAGGTTTGAGTCCTCCAGTTATTGTGCTTCTAAGATATTTAAGTTCATTTACTTGGCTAATGGTAGAATGTCCTATTTTAATATTGGACAGTCTGCGTCTGGTACTGATGACCATATTCTTTGTTTTTGCTGTGTTTATTTGCATCCCATATTCCACACAAGCTTCATTCTGATCTTTCAGCATGTTATTCACTGTCCGCTCACTTTCTGCCACTAAACCATGTCATCAGCAAACATACACATTCTATCCTTTTTCTGCCAATAGATATACCTCTTTTCCCATCTAAGCTTTTCGCAATAATCTCTTCAAGGTATATGTTAAACAACAGTGAGGAAACACAACTACTTTGTCTAACACCTCATCCAATGCTGCTTCCTTCTGACATTTCATTTCCAATCCTCATCCTTACTTTCTGGTGTAAATATAGATGCCATATCAGTCGTCTGTATTTCCAATCTACTCCTTTCCTCTTCAAAATACCCATCAGCTTGTTCCACTGAACTCTGTCAAAAGCCTTTTCTAAATTTATAAAAACAGCAAAGATTTCACTATCATGTTTCATATATCTTTCCCCTATAGTTCGTAACAGGCCAATAGCATCTCTTGTTCCTTTTCCTCTTCAAAATCCGAAGTGATCCTCTGCAATCCCTCTATCCAGTTTGCCATATAACATCCATATAAAAGCAACTAAAGAAGTAACGAATGTTTCAACTATGCTGCCAACTTTTGCTGGGAAACCTTCACACAACCTCCATACAGTCCCAAACTCTCCCCATGTTATTTCCATATTTTTTAAAGTGCTGAAGAAAGACATTCTTGGCCATCCATTTGCTTCACACCAAGAGGTGCTCACATGAGTACAGTCATGGTTCTGTAGGCAACCACAAACATTTATCTGTGAAGGGATTGACCAAGTATCTCACAGTGGCATAAATGTATTCACAACTATGGTGATTACTTCTTAAATAATACACAGTTAACTCTTCAATTAGTTTTGTTTCCATTTGACTGCCGGTTATACATGGGGCTTTCATGTCGTGTACTGTTTCAGAAGTTTTTTCTTATCAGTGCAACCAAATATATTACGACAAAAGATGAATGTGACAGGGTTCAGATCCCATGCAGAGCCAATCACAAAATAATTTGATTTCATTGATTACTATCAAATTATTTTTAAATTCTGTTATATTGGCTCAATGATAAATCTATACTAACAGATCCCTCTACCTCCCCATTCCTCCAACACACAGAAATTCATAAGATCAATTTCTTTGATCAGTCTCTTTGGGTGGTTGTGGCGAGCAAGGACATAACTGACAAAAGACATATAAAACAGGTCATTATAACAAATCCATAATGGAGATTGTTTTACTTCTTCAAGATCATGTCACATACAAAAGGTCAAACCAAACTGATTATTACTAGGAGAAACTGTTGTAAATAGTGTTCATATTTATAGCCCATTATATGCTCTCACAGACTGATCAATCTGAAGTCAGAAGCAGAGAAGAGGTGATGTGTGGAAAAATCAAGGAAAAAGAACTGGACAGATGACAAATAACAAGCTGTGTATCATTAGCTGAATGTGTAATAATTGGCTCATTATACCTCATTCTAAACATACCAATATCATTACAAGGAGAGTTGCTACTCACCATATAAAAGAGATGCAGATAGGCAGAACAAAAAGACTGTCACAAATATTCAGCCAAATATAGCTTCCTTATCAAGAAGTCCCTTCCACACAGACTAGCCACCCGTGGAGGTTGTATCTGCATCAGTCCCTCTCAAAACATGCTGAGGGTGTCACCGAAGCCTTCACAAACTGTAATTATCCTCCAACATTGCACAAAAACAAATCTCATGCGCTTTATGTTTCCAGTCTTCCACCACCTCCCAAAGTCCCACCATCTGGCCACAGAGGAGTATTCCCCTCATAGTTCAGCACCACCCAGGACTGGAGCAACTGAATTACATTCTCCGCCAGGGTTGCGACTGCCTCTTCTTGTGCCCTGAAATGAGAAATTCCCTGTCCACTCTCCTTCCCTCCCCTCCCAAAGTGGTTTTCTGCTGTCCACAGAACCCACACAGTAACTCATCCACCTCTACACAACCTCTTACCTCATGGATCATACCACTGTATTAGACCTAGATATAAGACCTGTCCTATACATCCTCCCATCACCACTTATACCAGTCAGGTCACAAACATCAGCTATCCCATCAAAGGCAAGGCTAACTGTGAAGCCAGCCATGTGATCTACAAGCTCAGCTGCATTCTATGTGGGAATGATGACCAATAAGCTGTTTGTCTGCCTGAATGGTGACCAACAAACTGTGGCCAAGAAACAAGTGGACTGCCTTGTTGCTGAGCACACTGCCAAACACGAGATCTTTCATTTCAATGACTGCTTGACAGCCTGTGACATATAGACCTTTCCCACCAAAATCAGCTTTTCTGAATTGTGCAGGGTGGGAAATTTCCCGGCAATATATCCTACATTCTCATAAACCTCCTAGCCTCAAAGTTAATCAGTCATTGTCCTCTCCCATCCAACCCCTTCTCAGTTCCCATTCCACCACTACACTGCCCTCATTCCTCCATCGCACCCAGTCTTTTAACTTCTCTCCTTTCCCACTATCCCTCCCCCTCCCTCTACGCTGCCTCTATCCATCTCATCCCTGAGCACTCCCCAACAGCATGTCACTGTCCACCACCCATACCCTACTATCCCTCCCCCTCCCCGCCCCAGCCTGGTCCTTATCCCCACCCAGTCACCACCCCCATCATGCACTGGTGGTGCTCCTCACAGTGTGGCCTCAGTTGCTCGAGACAGCAGTCTTGTGTGTGATTTGCATTTGTATTTGCATGAGCATGTATGTGTGTGTTTGTCATCTAATTCTGACGAACACCTTACTGGCAAAAAACTTTTTGTTGTGCCTATTTGCAAGTCAGCATCTCCACTATATGGTGAGAAGCAACTCTGCTTTTCACAATATTATTACATTCCACGTCTGCCCCCAGTAGCTGAATGGTCAGAGTGACAGAATGTCAGTCCTCTGGGCCCGGGTTCTATTCCCGGCTAGTCGGAGATTTTCTCTGCTCAGGGAGTGGGTGTTGTGTTGTCCTAATCTTCATCATTTCCTCCCCATTGATGTAAAGGTCGCCAAAGTGGCATCAACTTGAAACACCTGCACCCATCAAACCGTCTACGTGACGGGAGGCATTAGCCACATGACTTCATTTCATTACATTCCATCCTGGATTTTCCATTGTTTGAATATTCTAAACAGATGCACAGTGAGTCTTTGATAAGTTTTCCAGGAGAGATGAAAATTCAGTATTTCTTCATCCAATTCATGTTCAGATTGCTTGAAATTAACATCTGATGGCAAACCTAAAACTAAATGGAATATTGTCTCACAATAAGCGATAAATGCATGTTCAAGTTGCTGACTAGCAGAAATTGTCATGTGATTCTTCAGTTTCTCCCAGCGTATTTCTTGCTCAAACAGTCCACAGGTGTATTGTCAGTCCATAGTGTCCAACAGGCACAATATTTCGCCGATCAGACATGTCGGCATCGTCATGTGTGCTGACGAACTGAGCTCGTGAGGATGGGCGGCCATCTTAAATCACCTCCCCTCACGATGCGTTCTCTCCACGCTCCGTGCCCGCGTGTCAGCGGTAGGCGAGACACTGGCGTTGGCATCTGTGGTGGCATAGGTATAATTGCCACGTCTGCCCGAGTCGTCTGTTTGTTTCCTTTGCTGAGTGTCTTTTTAATTAGACTCAATGCGGGTTCCCATGCCCTGCGTAAGTTGTAGCCGCAATCTCAGTTGCTGAGTCTCTGCTTGGTACGAATTTCAATAGCCTCTCTAACGACGCTTAGATGTCTGTGCCAAGACCCTGGTATGTTGGTAGTCCATTTTGTGGTTTTCGGATGAACAGAGTCATATGACCGGCTACTTGTTGGGGTACCCAAGTCGAGTGTGCCTCTGATGTTCTCGGCAATGATCTTCAATGGTGCGCACTGTATGTCCAATGTTAGACTTCCCACACTGACACGGAATCTGGTATATGCCGGCCTTCCACAAACAGAGATTGTCTTTTACACTTCCCAATAATGCTTGCGTTTTATTTGGTGGGCAAAAGACAGCTCCTACTCGGTGTTTCCTCAATATTCGTCCTATTTTTCCCGATAGTGTGCGAGTATACGGTATATAGGCAGTGGCTATCTCTTTCTCCGTGACTTCTTCTGTCTCCACACGCTGTACTGTAGAGGAGGGGTGGAGAGCACATCTGATCTGCCGTTCCGAGTACCCGTTTTTGTGGAATGCAGTTTTGAGATGTACCAGTCCTTGGGGCAGACTCTCTGCATCAGAGATGGTGCGTGCCCTGTGCACCAGTGTTTTTACCACCCCATTCCTCTGCACAGGATGGTGGCAGCTATCCGCTTTGTAATGTACCCTCTTTCGTCCAGTGTGAAAATCAAATATCAAGCGACAAAATTTCAATTCATTTAAAAGCTATTTCAAACCCTGAGATTATGATGATCAATTGACGATACCCCGCCAGCTTGGGTGGTCGGTATCTACAACAGACGATGTTAAGCTTAATATTTAGACAAAAGAATGATACATCACAGAATACTAAAACTAATTAAAATACCTTACATTTAGATGCTGAATTTGGTCTCATTGTCTTGATTCTCGCCATGGTGCGTTCCATCCATCTAACATTGTTAATATTAGGTCCGGGTCTTTGTGTGGTAATGAAAACTGGTACTCGCTTTTTGTTTTACTATTGATTCTTGAATTTTATTAATTTAACTTTTTCACAATAATTTCCATCTTCATATCACATACTATTTATAGATACTCTCCATATAAGACGACAGACTTCCTTCCGTACTCCCATCAACAGTCCACCTCACAAAAAACACGCTCTCCCCACAACAGTCCAACTAACTCACTCCAACAGTCACCTTAACAATGTCTGACTCTCTACCTTTTACACAAGAATGTCTTTGGCTCACACTGGTGCCAACATATTCTCCAGAAATAAACAAATAAGGTTCACATTATAGAATAATATAATAAAAAAGATTTGGGCAAAATTAAATACTACATACAATAATATTAAATAAAAGAAGTCATTGAAATGAAATTGCAAGGGCAGATGCGACTATAAGGGTGTTATCACACTCTTCAGTAGTCCGTTACATTACAGCTTGCAAATATAGGTTGGTGTGTGTTTTCTTCCTGTACACCCCGTGGTGCAGGGTGCCATCTGGCTGGCAGCAATGTGCTCGCAATAACTACTGACTTTTAGGCACCACACGATTTTCTCTGGAGTAGTAGGATACAGAAAGTGGAGAGCCAACTGTTGCCCTGTCCACCACCGCTACTGATGAACTTCCCACTGATGCTGACGACGACAATAGTAAAAATAATCTGAGCATATGTTTTGCTCCATTTGCATTGTGTGTGCAGCTGTTGTTCAGTCTAAGTATGTGGAATGTTGTATACAACCAGCAACCCTGTGATACCAGTTGCTTGTCATCCACTAAGTTATTATAATAAAAGTTTAGAACAAAACATAGTAATCATTTGTCACTCAATCTTCCAAAGGCTCATAAAAACATTCAACAAAAGCCACAAAGGTTTTATGTTATTTCCCTACTAATATATTCTGACATTAACCAACACAATTTTAAAACTTTAAGGTCTATCCCTCATATATGTGGGACAATGTGAGTGTGATGAATAAAGGTTTTCATAAATTACAGCAACTGGCCACCTTTTCCATTATTTTTCAATCTTTATTTACCATGACTAGTTTTGTATCACCATTATCAGATGGTACATACTTATTGCATGTTTGCAGCTTTGTTGGAGTTAGGCAGCTGTGGCCAGGTGTGAACTGTACATACTTCTCACCACATTCAATGTGCACATGTTTCGTTCTCCCATCTTGCTATAACTACAGGATCCACCAATGTAAAATACACCATTTTGATAGAAGCGGACCAATGATCCTTGGAACATAGTATTATTTTTAAGTGTTCAAAACACACACAAACCATATCTGAAAAACAAAGTGAGTCTATATAAAGGGATCTCTGCTGTAGCTATTATAAAAATAGAGTGGCATAACTGAAGGTCATGACTTGAATCGAGTGTTTTAAGTAGTAATGTCATCAACATGGTGTACATATCCATTTCAGAAATGTACAATATGGTGACCATGAAGCCACTTACTACACCAGCGAGCAAACATGAATAACATGTGATATTTAACACCAGCAACAGAATGAAACTGAAAAGGCTAGTGAATGAAGAAGAGGGTTTCTGATGGGGACAAATGAAAGATATGACAGTAAGAACAATGATATCACTACAAAACAAATATTCATCCAAAAACCAAGTGCACAAAATCTTTAAAATTTAACACAAAAGAATTGCAAAAATGAAAACTATGTGTGTTGTAATTTTTGCATGGTCTATAGATCTGAAATGAAGCCCACAATACCAATAACGCATGTACAACTCAGAAACTTAACACCACAATTTTCACCTGACCTATGTATTTACAACAAAGCCCTCCATACCAGGAAAAAACATACAACTCTAAAACATTGTGTTGCGAATTTTACTTCATCCATATAGCTCAAACAAAGCCCTAGATACTGTGAACTGGCACACAAATCCAAAACTCGATGACACAAATTTCACTTGACCTATATGGCAGCAAAATATGAACCCCACTGTACAAAAAAACCACCTCTAAAATTCTAAAATACATTATCCACACTTTCACTTACTCTGGCTAAAGCAAAGTCCACAATACAACAAACCAAATCATGCTCACACGACCAACTACAGAAATGATTTCTTACCAATGATGGTACATCAATAGCCATGATACCTACCAAACACAATCCAACACAATGACAACACTCAAACAAGGAACACCAGAAAATTATGGAACGTTGCATCATCACTATTTTCCAAATACATCACCAGTTTCAATATATACAAACAACTATACTCAAGAAACTCATACCATACACAGAATATATAACAAAAAACACAGAAGCACTTGACCCCCCCCCCCCCCCCCCCCCACACACACACAAAAGAAGTAAAAAACCAAAACTGTTCACCATCAGTCCAACTAACTATAGGAACTCTGACATAGCTATGATATCATCACCCATTGCAACATGTAATCACCTACTCACAAATATCTGTATCTTATACACAAATGAAGAACAAACAAAAATTTAAATCTGAATCCATCAGCCACAATATGCAAATTCAAAGTAACTCATTAGAATGCCAGCACAAATTCTTCCAACAGCCATCTGAAACATTCAATTCATGTCAAACAACTCACTAACAAACATCCAGCATGAGAGAGTGGCACCAAATACTACATGACACCAACTACAAACACAGACATACTCAAAAACATCCACCCTCACCATGACATTACACACCACATTGTAGTTGTGACATGCATCTCTGCAGATGGATGTGGTACCAATATCTGATCTTGTGCGAATAACCTTACATTAGCCTCAGGCAGTAAATAGTGATGAGACTATGACCGCCAAATAGCAAAAAAAGAGGAATCAGTTGCCTAGAATGAAGTTTAATTACTGTTGGAAAATTTGTTCAGAGTGTTCGCCTTCTTGGCACAACCTAAAAATGTCAGTACTGCCTGCTTTGCACTTAGAAATCCTTCCCCTTTACTGGCCGACAAAGAGGAAAGACAGCATACTTTTATTCAGTCTGTCCTGTAGCATTTTCTTTTTAAGCAGTGCACCGAAGATCTAAAAATTTTCCATTCTGACACCAAAATTCTTATACTTACATCCTAAACCAGAGCTCAAATAATCGCAATACAACACATTACACTAAGCACATACACACAGACTACTAGAGGGACCATCAAACACAACAAGATGACATCTACAAACACAACCAACCCATAAACTCCACGGTGTGATGACGTGACAAACAACACCCTTACGTCACGAGTCAAAGGATATGGGTGGAATCGGACACTTCCGTAATCCCGCCACCTCAACTGACGATAAAGAGAAACCTGTCACAAAGGTACGACAATCCCTCTAAAGCTGTAAAACACTCCTATGGCACAGAAGCAGCAATTCCAACTCTCCATATATCAGTGCCAGATTCATATAAATCGTCAACACAGACCTGCTTTGACAATGAAGATGTAAAATTACGTGTAGTTATGAACCATGGACCTTGCTGTTTGTGGGGAGGCTTGCGTGCCTCAGTGTTTCAGATGGCCACGCTGTAGGTGTAACCACAATGGAGGGGTATCTGTTGAGAGGCCAGACAAACGTGTGGTTCCTGAAGAGGGGCAGCAGCCTATTCAGTTCTTGCAGAGGCAACATTCTAGATGATTGACTGATCTGGCCTTGTAACACTAACCAAAATGGCCTTGCTGTGCTGGTACTGCGAATGTCTGAAACCAAGGAGAAACTAGAGCCATAATTTTTCCCAAGGAGATGCAGCTTTACTGTATTATTAAATGATGATGGCGCCCTCTCCGGTAAAATATTCTGGAGGTAAAATAGTCCCCCATTCGGATCTCCAGGCAGGGACTACTCGAGAGTACGTCATTATCAGGAGAAAGAAAACTGGCATTCTACAGATTGGAGCATGGAACGTCAGACCCGTTAATAGGCCAGGTAGGTTAGAATATTTAAAAAGGGAAATGGATAGGTTAAAGTTAGATATAGTGGGAATTAGTGAAGTTCGGTGGCACGAGGAACAAGAGTTTTGGTCAGGTGAATACAGGTTTATAAATACAAAATCAAATAGGGGTAATGCAGGAGTAGGTTGAATAATGAATAAAAAATAGGAGTGCGGGTAAGCTACTACAAACAGCATAGTGAACGCATTATTGTTGCCAAGATAGACACGAAGCCCACGCCTACTACAGTAGTACAACTTTATATGCCAACTAGCTCTGCAGATGATGAAGAAATTGATGAAATGTACGATGAGATAAAAGAAATTTTTCAGGAAGTAAAGAAAGATGAAAATTTAATAGTCATGGGTGACTGGAATTCGAGAGTAGGAAAAGAGAGAGAAGGAAACATAGTAGGTGAATAAGGATTGGGGATAAGAAATGAAAGAGGAAGCCACCTATTACAATTTTGCAAAGAGCATAACTTAATCATAGCTAACACTTGTTTCAAGAATCACGAAAGAAGGTTGTATACATGGAAGAACCCTGGAGATACTAAAAGGCATCAGATAGATTATATAATGGTAAGACAGAGATTTAGGAACCAGGTTTTAAATTGTAAGACATTTCCAGGGGCAGATGTGGATTCTGACCACAATCTATTGGTTATGAACTGTAGATTAAAACTGAAGAAACTGCAAAAAGCTGGGAATTTAAGGAGATCGGACCTGGATGAACTGACTAAACCAGAGGTTGTAGAGAGTTTCAGGGAGAGTATAAGAGAACAATTGACAGTAATGGGGAAAGAAATACTGTAGAGGAAGAATGGGTAGCTTTGAGGGATGAAGTAGTGAAGGCAGCAGAGGATCAAATAGGTGAAAAGACGAGGGCTGGTAGAAATCCTTGGGTAACAGAAGAAATATTGAATTTAATTGATGAAAGGAGAAAATATAAAACTGCAGTAAATGAAGCAGGCAAAAAGGAATACAAACGTCTCAAAAATGAGATCGACAGGAAGTGCAAAATGGCTAAGCATGGATGGCTAGACGATAAATGTAAGGATGTAGAGGCTAGGGGAAAGATAGATACTGTCAACAGGAAAATTAAAGCGACCTTTCTAGAAAAGAGAATCACTTGTATGAATACCATGAGCTCAGATGGAAACCCAGTTCTAAGCAGAGAAGGGAAAGCAGAAAGGTGGAAGGAGTATATGGAAGGTCTATACAAGGGCGATGTACTTGAGGACAATATTATGGAAATGGAAGAGGATGTAGATGAAGATGAAATGGGAGATACGATCCTTCATGAAGAATTTGACAGAGCACTGAAAGACCAGAGTTGAAACGAGGGCCCGGGAGTAGACAGTCCTGACAAAACTCTACCAACTGGTGAGCAAGATGTAGGAGACAGGCGAAATACCCTCAGACTTCAAGAAGAATATAATAATTTCAATCCCAAAGAAGGCAGGTGTAGACAGATGTGAAAATTACCGAACTATCAGTTTAATGTCACAGCTGCAAAGTACTAACACGAATTCTTTACAAACGAATGGAAAAACTGGTAGAAGTCGACCTCGGGGGAGATCAGTTTGGACTCTGTAGAAATGTTGGAACACGTGAGGCAATACTAACCTTATGCCTTATCTTAGAAGAAAGATTTAGGAAAGGTAAACCTACCTTTCTAACATTTGTAGACTTAGAGAAAGCTTTTGACAATGTTGACTGGAACACTCTCTTTCAAATAATGTGACTGTTCCATTCCTAATCCCTACAAGTTGTTGCATTCATGTATATGTATTAGTTGACAGATTCCTGAGATACAGAACATGGAACTGAGTAACTATTGAAAACATGATGGTTGAATGAGTTCTACAGCAATATGTGTGACCAGTAATGACAACTTTACACCCAGGTTAGCTCATGAAGAGCTGTCAAAAAAAGTGCAAAAAGAAAAAAAAATGTCTGTAAACCTCGTCTATGTCAAGGAGCCTGTTATCAGCCTAATATTCAGAAAAATGAGCTTATAGCTGTTTGTGTTTGTGTGTGTGTGTGTGTGTGTGTGTGATTGACTTTGTCAACATTTAACTGTACTGTTCAAATTCTAGTTTATCTATTGAAGAAATGCAGGTAAAATAAATCATCTTACTGTGGGTTACCCATCAGCTAAACTGAAAAAGTGAAAACAACACAGATAAAACTTAAAACCTTCTCCCTAACAATTTAAAGAGAAAGTCAGACAATGTACTATGATTGAAAAGCCACACATTTACCACCTCACCAACAGCTATATTAAAGGGCTGATCAGCTGGTAAACTAATCCCTACCCTTCTGTATGAATGTGAACTACAATCAGTTAAAACGTTGTGTGCTGAAATATGAATGTATCAAACACTCTAATAACTGCTACAATGTTAAGTACCCTCTGGCAGATCAGAAAACCATGTGTCCTGAGCTCAATGTGTGGCCTAATGAAGCACGCTTTACCTGCCTCAGAAGTAGACAGCAAGAGGTGTGACTGAGCCAACTGTTTCTTTCTGTCTGCCCCTTCCAGCTTGTCTTCCTACAACCAACATGAAACTCTGTAGCACAGCAGAGAGGACATATAGGGTACAGCACACTGAGTTGTGGGATCTTGAGTACATGCTTCTTAGGCTGTCACACTTAATAATTCAATTGCCTGAATTAAAAGAGTGAAGGTTTGGGCTGGCACTGGATACAACAGGTGATTATCTCTCCTAAGTTTCAAGAGAAATTTGAATACCAATATCTACATTTCTTACTGAGTATTGGAAGTAGTTTCTGTGACTGAATCCTGGATGCCTTTGTAGACAATTTTCACCTTTTTCTTGTTAATGGGACAAAATTAACAGCTGTAAAATTAACTTTGGGAGTGCCCTGAGCTAGTGTTGTAGGCACATTATACTTTACCCTTGATTTGTGAAGTGTAGATATAGATGTAGATCAGAGTAATTAGACAGCCCAAGCTGCTGTTATACTTAGCAACTGTGGGTGTCATACATCAGCAGGGCAATTCCTAAACACAAGCAGTGAGGAAAGTGCAGGAATCTCAGAAGAATGACGCTTTTCACTGCTTTCTGCAACCACACACTCTCCTGGTGTGCCACTGATACAGTACATGTGAGACGAAGCTGATTCACAACACATTCACAGCAGTTCTCCAGAAATCACTGCCAATACTTGCTGGACACATATTTGAACCATGTCAAGGAGGTCACAAGGAACACTAACTGAGCTCCTACAATTGCACACCATAATGTTTGGAGACATATTAAGGCTCACACAGTACTGATGTATCGAATTCTCAGATGATGTACCCATCTTTGCTTGTAACTATCTGTGTTTGGTTAGGTATCCAATCAGTTTATTCATTCATTCAGTCATTCATCCATCATGTTCCATAGACCAAAAAACTTTATGTTCTGTAGACCAAAAGAAGAAAGGGGCTCCACAGGGATATGAAATGAATTAAGGCATACGTAAAGCACAGACAAGCAAATCACAGAAATTTGGTCCATATACCACTCTGTACCAACAATAATACATAACCATACTACCTGACATTACAAATGCTAATGCCACTTAAATTTAGTCACGTAATTCCGAAAGAAAGCTGCTACTTCAAAAATACTGTTGCATCACTAGTTTGATCTCATACTGGTGGCTTAAAATTTACTTGCTATCACTGGTGTTTGCATGCAACTGTAAATACTGTGTCCTTTTTTCAGTACATTACTTCTTTACTGTGCAGATTGCTACTAGCACTGTAGCAAACAGAAATTTTCAGGCCTTGAATATAGACATTTAGATAATTTATACAAGAAGTGGCTAATGAGGTAAGTTTTCTATCTTCTTTTGAACTGACTGGGATTCTTAGTTTTTTGCTTTATGTTAGATGAGAGCTTGTTGAATACTTTTGCGTATCTTCAGAAATTTTTCCAAGAGGTAACAAAATTCTGAAATAGCAAGGTTTTTTATGTTATTAATTCAGTGAGACAGGACACGTTTTGTGACTAAGCAACTAAATTTTACAAGAAGTGCACAAACTTTATTATACCTCAAGCAACTGATAGTTATGTAATTAATATTTTTAAAATAAATTACTTTGCTATTTTAATGTACTGCTAACCATTTTGAATTATATATCTAAAATACTTTCTTTATATTATTAATATTAAAATGGATGCTACTTTTTTCATTTTACAATCTAAACTTTCAACCTCATATGATTAAATTCACCATATCCATGAGTTAAGAAACAAAGCTTTAGAATGTTTGCAGAACATGTATTTATAGTTGCACAATGTATGAAATGAAAATAAAAAATCTGGAACATAAAAAATTACAAGAACTGAGAAAACACAGTTGAATATAAAAAATAACCAACATTAATACTCCCGAAAGCACAAATTTGAAAAAAAAAAAGGCTCTTTAGGTGTTCTGCCTTCTACAACATTTTCTTTGCTTGCAAAACACATCTGATCATCTTAATGGTTTTATTACATCACTATCATGCTTCTTTTTGTACTGATAGGCTGACAGGACTGAAGTGGAGCAAAGTGTATTTTGATAACTATGCTTTTATGACTTGGAAACATAAAGTGTAATCTAGGGCCTGTAACCGACTAGAGATATCTACAATAGGTTACAGTAAGAAGAGGACCTAACTCAGCTGCCTGTCCTGTATAGAATTTGAAAGCGGTTACATCAGAGCCTGGAGCTTTGTTCAATTTCAACGATTTCAGCTGTTTGTTAACACCACTGACACTAATTCTTATTTCATTCATCTTTGAAATTGGTGGAATTCTCCTGAATTTTCCTTTGTAAAGAGACATTTGAAAACAGAGTTAAGACTTTCAGCTTTTGCTATTCTACTCTCAATTTCAGTTTCTGTCTCATTCACTATGAACTAGACACTCACTCTGGTGCCAGTGCATATCCATCTACATCTACCGCTATTATGAAAAGGAAGGTTGCCACTCACCAAATAGTGGAGATGATGAGTCACAGATAGGCACAACAAAAAGACTGTCACAAATAAGCTTTCGCCCAACAAGGCCTTCATCAAAAATAGACTAAAGCACACAATTGCCAGAGACCGCAGTCATGTGTGTGGGAGTTGCATTTATATATCTTGGGGGAAAGAAGCACAGGTGTACACTAGCACACACACACACATATCCATCCGCACATACACAGACACATGCATAGCAAGGTTTTTATGTTATATATATATATATATATATATATATATATATATATATATATATATATATATATATATATATATATATATATATATATATATATAAAACAGAAAGAAACTTCCACATGGGAAAAATATATTAAAAATAAAGATTCCAAGACTTACCAAGCGGGAAAGCGCCGGCAGACAGGCACATGAACAAAACACACAAACACACACACAGAATTACAGGCTTTCGCAACTGGCAGTTGCTTCGTCAGGAAGGAAGGAAGGAGAGGGAAAAATGAAAGGGTGTGGGTTTTAAGGGAGAGGGTAAGGAGTCATTCCAATCCCGGGAGCGGAAAGACTTCCCTTAGGGGAAAAAAAGGACAGGTGTACACTCGCACACACACACACACACACACACACATATCCATCCGCACATACACAGACACAAGCAGACATATTTAAAGGCAAAGAGTTAAGGGCAGAGATGTCAGTCGAGGCGGAAGTACAGAGGCAAAGAAGTTGTTGAAAGACAGGTGAGGTATGAGCGGCGGCAACTTGAAATTAGCGGAGGTTGAGGCCTGGCGGATATCGAGAAGAGAGGATATACTGAAGGGCGAGTTCCCATCTCCGGAGTTCGGATAGGTTGGTGTTGGTGGGAAGTATCCAGATAACTCGGACGGTGTAACACTGTGCCAAGATGTGCTGGCCGTGCATCAAGGCATGTTTAGCCACAGGGTGATCCTCATTACCAACAAACACTGTCTGCCTGTGTCCATTCATGGGAATGGACAGTTTGTTGCTGGTCATTCCCACATAGAAAGCATCACAGTGCAGGCAGGTCAGTTGGTAAATCACGTGGGTGCTTTCACATGTGGCTCTCCCTTTGATTGTGTACACCTTCCGGGTTACAGGACTGGAGTAGGTGGTGGTGGGAGGGTGCATAGGACAGGTTTTACACCGGGGGCGGTTGCAAGGGTAGGAGCCAAAGGGTAGGGGAGGTGGTTTGGGGATTTCATAGGGATGAACCAAGAGGTTACGAAGGTTAGGTGGACGGCGGAAAGACACTCTTGGTGGAGTGGGGAGGATTTCATGAAGGATGGATCTCATTTCGGGGCAGGATTTTAGGAAGTCGTATCCCTGCTGGAGAGCCACATTCAAGGTCTGATCCAGTCCTGGGAAGTATTCTGTTACAAGTGGGGCACTTTTGGGGTTCTTCTGTGAGAGGTTCTGGGTTTGAGGGGATGAGGAAGTGGCTCTGGTTATCTGCTTCTGTACCAGGTTGGGAGGGTAGTTGCGGGATGCGAAAGCTGTTTTCAGGTTGTTGGTGTAATGGTCGAGGGATTCAGGACTGGAGCAGATTCGTTTGCCACGAAGGCCTAGGCTGTAGGGAAGGGACCGTTTGATATGGAATGGGTGGCAGCTGTCATAATGGAGGTACTGTTGCTTGTTGGTGGGTTTGATGTGGACGGATGTGTGCAGCTGGCCATTGGACAGATGGAGGTCAACATCTAGGAAAGTGGCATGGGATTTGGAGTAGGACCAGGTGAATCTGATGGAACCAAAGGAGTTGAGGTGGGAGAGGAAATTCTGGAGTTGTTCTTCACTGTGAGTCCAGATCATGAAGATGTCATCAATAAATCTGTACCAAACTTTGGGTTGGCAGGCTTGGGTAACCAAGAAGGCTTCCTCTAGGCGACCCATAAATAGGTTGGCATACGAGGGGGCCATCCTGGTACCCATGGCTGTTCCCTTTAATTGTTGGTATGTCTGGCCTTCAAAAGTGAAGAAGTTGTGGGTCAGGATGAAGCTGGCTAAGGTGACGAGGAAAGAGGTTTTAGGTAGGGTGGCAGGTGATCGGCGTGAAAGGAAGTGCTCCATTGCAGCGAGGCCCTGGACGTGCGGGATATTTGTGTATAGGGAAGTGGCATCAATGGTTACCAGGATGGTTTCTGGGGGTAACAGACTGGGTACGGATTCCAGGCGTTCGAGAAAGTGGTTGGTGTCTTTGATGAAGGATGGGAGACTGCATGTAATGGGTTGAAGGTGTTGATCTACGTAGGCAGAGATGCGTTCTGTGGGGGCTTGGTAACCAGCTACAATGGGGCGGCCAGGATGTTTGGGTTTGTGAATTTTAGGAAGTAGGTAGAAGGTAGGAGTGCGAGGTGACGGTGGGGTGAGGAGTTTGATGGAGTCAGGTGAAAGGTTTTGTAGGGGGCCTAAGGTTCTGAGGATTCCTTGAAGCTCCGCCTGGACATCAGGAATGGGATTACTTCGGCAAACTTTGTATGTAGAGTTGTCTGAAAGCTGACGCAGTCCCTCAGCCACATACTCCCGACGATCAAGTACCACAGTCGTGGAACCCTTGTCAGCCGGAAGAATGATGATGGATCGGTCAGCTTTCAGATCACGGATAGCCTGGGCTTCGGCTGTGGTGATGTTGGGAGTAGGATTAAGGTTTTTCAAGAAAGATTGAGAGGCAAGGCTGGAAGTGAGAAATTCCTGGAAGGTTTGGAGAGGGTGATTTTGAGGAAGAGGAGGTGGGTCCCGCTGTGATGGAGGACGGAACTGTTGCAGGCAGGGTTCAATTTGGATAGTGTCTTGGGGAGTTGGATCATTAGGAGTGGGATCAGGATTGTTTTTCTTCGTGGCAAAGTGATATTTCCAGCAGAGACTACGAGTGTAGGACAGTAAATCCTTCTGTGTGTGTGTTTGTGTGTTTTGTTCATGTGCCTGTCTGCCGGCGCTTTCCCGCTTGGTAAGTCTTGGAATCTTTATTTTTATATATATATATATATATATATATATATATATATATATATATATATATATATATATATATATAAAAGAAACTTCCACATGGGAAAAATATATTAAAAACGAAGATTCCAAGACTTACCAAGCGGGAAAGCGCCGGTAGATAGGCACAATGAACAAAACACACAAACACACACACAGAATTACTAGCTTTCGCAACCGACGGTTGCTTCTTCAGGAAAGAGGGAAGGAGAGGGAAAGACGAAAGGATGTTGGTTTTAAGGGAGACGGTAAGGAGTCATTCTAATCCCGGGAGCGGAAAGACTTACCTTAGGGGGAAAAAAGGACAGGTGTACACTAGCGCGCACACACACACACACACACACACACACACACACACACACACACACACACACACCCATCCACACATACACAGACACATGCATCGCAAGGTTTTTTTTTTTCCACACATACACAGACACATGCATTGCAAGGTTTTTTTTTGTGTGTGTGTATGTGTGTGAGAGAGAGAGAGAGAGAGAGAGAGAGAGAGAGAGAGAGAGAACCCTGCTGGCAGAAACTTTACTTGTGACAGTCTTTCTGTTGTGCCTGTCTGCAATTTAGCATTTCCATTACATGCTGAGTGGCAATTTTCCTTTTCATAATGTTGTTACATTCCATCCCAGATTTTACACCTTCATTGACACAGGTACTCCACAAGCCACCATACGGTGGATAGCAGAGGGTACCCTGCAGCAATACTTGTCATTTGCCCTCCTGTTCTAC
The DNA here is from genome assembly GCF_023897955.1 of Schistocerca gregaria. Taxonomy (NCBI): domain Eukaryota; kingdom Metazoa; phylum Arthropoda; class Insecta; order Orthoptera; family Acrididae; genus Schistocerca; species Schistocerca gregaria. Next base: position 55,322,977 of record NC_064930.1, read on the forward strand.
TTGCAAATAGAGCAAGGAAACAATTGCTGTCTATAGGCCTCCATATGAGCCCTAATTTCTCATATCATCATCTTCATAGCCCTTACACACAATGCATGTTTGTGGTCTTTTCACGTGACCAGAATTTCCTTGTATTTTGTGAGGGCATCACACACTGCTGTCTTGACAGCCAAAAATGTTTCATTCAGCATCTCTCTATATTTATAGCCCTACACTTTGTTTTACTGTCCCCTGCTTCCTCAGAAATGCTATCTCTCATGAACGAACCACAGAATCTCAATAGCAGATTACTGTTCATGTGTCGAACAAGAAGACTAGTGATACAATTCAAGTTCTAATTTCATAATTTAATCAGATAGATAAGAAATCTGCTCACCACGAGGCAGCAGGGGAACACACATAAAAAGTATTACATATGTAAGGTTTCATAGCCAATGGCTCCATCTTCTGACACAATGTTTGATAGGCAAGGAAGATGAGTTAAAGGAAAGGACTGCTGAGGTTTAGGAAAAGGGTTTGAGTTTGGAAAAGTCCCCTGGAACCCCAGATCAGGGAAACTTACCAGACAGAATGAGAAGCTTATGACATGCTTATGGCCTTTCCTACTCATCCTGTCCAGTAAGCCTTGCTTGGTGTTTTACCATAGTGTGAAGGACAGTCATAGAGCAACAAATTATACTGTGTAGTTGTCCAGCTTGCACAATAGTGTGTTGGCCTAGGTTCTGTCCTAGGCTATTAAAAATAGATTGTCCCAGCCAATATGACGGTGTTTCTGGTTGATTTGTCATATTCATCTAGTTCAGTTCTTGGAAAAGGGATCAGGTTACACCTGTGTACAAGATACACAGGAAGTGATCCACAAAACTGTCATCCAGTATACTTGACACTGTCTTGTTGTGGAATCTTAAAACACGTTCTGAACTCAAATATAATGAAGTTCCTTGTACAGAATGACCTCCTCAATGCCAACCAGCATGGTTTCCAAAAACATCAATTGTGTGAAGCCCAACTCACACTTTTCTCAAATGACATACTGAAAGCTGTGGATCAAGGAAACCTGGTGGGTGCAGTGTTTCTTGATTTCCAAAAAGAATTTGCCTCAGAACTGCTCCTATGCTTAATGTCAAAAGTACAATCATATGGGGTATCAAGTGAAATTTGTTACTGGATTGAGGACTTTTTGGTATGGAGGACACAACATGTTATCATTTATGTATTTATTTATTTAGCCGTCTGTGGAAATCTTAAAATGTATGGATGTTGTCATCATCAGCTGTAGAAGTAACTTTCTATGTGCCCCAGGTGAGTGTGTTGGGGCCCTTGCTGTTCACGTTGTTTATTAACGATCTTGCAGAAAATATTAATAGTAAAATTAGTCTTCTTCCAAATGATGTAGTTACCTATAACTAAGTTGTAAAGGGACACTCTCCTCTAACATCACCTTTATTGAACAGAAGTAATCAATATGAAAAATATTTTCAAATATTGTATAGGTTGATAATATCTCAGTTGTTTAACTAAAATAATTTCATATTATATTGTATATGATGTCATACATTTAAGGCTAAAATGTGTAAAAAGAAATTACTTTGTTACAAGTAATATGTACTACCTCTGTATGTACAGTTAAAATTACTCTTCTTTTGAAAACATTTGAAATTACAAAGTATATGGTGCACTTAAAATTCCTATTATTAATCACGCAATCTGACACTAATTAATAAATTTATTTCTGGATTTATTTACAAAATAATGATGTAGCTTGGTGAGGATTCTTCTTTTGTCAAGTAAGTCTGTAAACAGTTTTGATTTGAAAACTCTTTGGAATATTGTTAATACCTCAGAATGCGGTAGTAGCAGGCATGCCTCTGAAGTGATCAGAAGTTTCTTTTATGTTTAGCAATAACAACGTAATTTGTGGTGATATAGAAGTGAAAATTGTAAAGACAGTGTGATATAGAGGAATGTGACATAACGAAAAAGGAAAAAAAGAGAAATATGGAGCAGGCTTACTTAAACATTATTGTGTCATATGGAAACTAAAATGTCATAAATTTCAGTCTCATGAATCAACCTCCAGACATAACAAACTAGAGCCAATGACAAGAAAAGAAGATAAGTAAGAAAGTTTATTTGTAAATCTTACTCCTCTCAAAACTTATGAAATTAGAATTAAATAGGAAATGAGAAACTAAAAATGGTAAATTAATTTTCTGTTTGGGCAGCAAAATAAATGATAATGGCTGAAGTATAGAGGAAACATTTATGCATACTTGCTATAGCATGATAAAGATTTTTGAAAAATTGGAATTTGTTAGACTCAATATTAATTTAAGAGTCAGTAGTATTTTGTGAAGGTAGTAACTGGGAGTATGCCTGTACACTGAAATAAAATGTGGATGATAAACAGTTCAGGTTTGAAAAGAATAGAAGCTTTTAAAATATGGGGCTGCTGAAGAATGCTGAATACTCTATTGGTAGACCAATCTAGTTGAGGAGATACTCAAAGAGATTGGTGAGAAAAAGAATCTATGGCACAATTTGAGTAAAAGAAGGTATTGGTTGGTAGCACACATATTGAGCTACCAAGGAAGCATCAGTTTGGTAGTGGAAGGTTGTGTGAGTGGTTAAAATTGTAGAGGGAGACCAGGAGATGAATACAATAAGCAGCTTGAAATTGTAGTATGTACAGTAGATGTTCACGGATGAAGAGGCTTGCACGGAATTAGACTAATGTGAAGACTTGCATCAAAACAGTCTTCAGATGGAAGACCACAACAACAAAGTCTCATTTTTCTCTGCATTATAAGTGAGTTTCACTGTCTCTAACTGATATAGCAGGATTTGATAAAAATCCCCTGAGACATTTTTGTTTTCACAGCTTTTGTACATGCTGCTGTTTTGGTGGTCAGTAAGTATATTGAACTCTTGTTTAAAATGTTGTTGCTGTTTATCTATACTTTGATACTACATAAAAGTCAACTAAATACATTTCCTAGATAATGTTCAGTCATTACTAAAAACTCTACATTGATATTCTAAATATGTAAAATATATCTGGAAAAGCATTGGCCTATGAATTTAGAGAACAGCCATTGACCTCGTTAAGCTTGCTGTTGTAGTAGTTATATGTAGCCACAACAGAGTAATTAAATTATTTTAACTACGTTTAGTTCTATTTTTAGTTATATTTGGTGTCTGCATCTCTGAAACACAATTAAGGTATGCTTATAAACTGATCACTTGTGTTGTGTTGTGCTGTGCATTCATAGAAGTGCAATCACTGTATGTAAGACACAGTCACACTCTTCTTGAGCACTGTGTGCCAGTTCTCCAGCACAGCATAGATCAAAGTGCTCATAGGTGGGGGAGGAGGGGGGGGGGGGGCACAGGAGATGCAGCAGTTGTACTGCTGGAGTGGATGGAGCCATTGAGGATGCAACGCCACGTGATTATGTCAGGCTGTCATGGCCCTGAAGGGGAGTCATCTGGTGGATATCCTGGAGTAAGGAGCAGATCTTCTCTCTGTCATGGGTTGTTACTGTGATAGTGTTTAGAGGAGAAAAACTTTTGCTACAGACATGGACACAAGTCATTACACTGAGTTATGTTTCATCTTGTTTTCAGAATAAATTTTCTTACACTGAGTTATGTTTCATCTTCTTTTCAGAATAAATTTTCTAAGTTGTAATTAATTCTGACTTTCCATTTAGTAGTTTGTACCTGGGACACAACAACTTGCTGTTCCGATTTCATTAAAATTTGTATCTTTAGTTCAGAAAAGTTGAAAAAGTTTCAATTAATAATTCTGCAACAATGTTTATTTCAACTTGTGTCTCCTACAATTACTGTCATGTGGAAATCAGTACAGGGGCAGCAGTGCAGATGTAGTAAGTGAAGTGGCATTCAGCAATATTTTTTTCTTGCAACACTTTAAAAAAGTTTGTTTATCTACTATGAATGCTGGTTTTTACTGCAAACATATGTCCTTGTTGCAATAAGAAGCTTTCCTCTCTCATCGCCCAGACTCATGGTTGGAACCACAGGCCAAACATGTATGGTATGCTATGGCTATTGTGACATCACCTGCTTGACTTTGTCTGTGGAGGGATCATGCAGTGATATAGATAGAAGTTTTATTCCCAGCTACTTCTGGTTCCAGATGGCAGACTTTAAAGCAGTGGCTGTGTGTACTTGGAGCATGCTTCCATCTGTAGAGTGTTTAGTGCTGTGTGTTATAAATATGAATCCTGCTAATGTGCTAGTCTGTATTTTTTTTAGAATTGAGCTTTCCTCATTGTATTGAGCTTTGTCAGGAAATTCTGGATCACTGCTTGATGGCAATGTAAGAGAGATGTGATTCAGTTTGTTCACCTTGCTTATACCACAAAACAATTTAAAGAATACCACATATTTTGTTACTAGTGCACTTGAAAACTTACAGAATTTCTTTGTGCCTGTGTTTTTCAAGACACAATGCTTATGAAATGAACTCCCTTATCATATGTTGATGGGAAGAAAACAAAAATTTCCACCAGAAAGGTGTTCGAATTGCTTAATGATATACTATTCTTCTTTATTCTGTTCATTTCTTCTATTACAGCGTCTTTCAAATAAAGCTTTTCCTGCTTGAAGCTAAAACACACCTGAGAAATGTAATTTTAACTTACTAGGCATGGGGAAATATGATACAGTTATGATGTGTTATGAATAGAACTGGACGACTTTTTCAAAAAAATTATAGCCTAAAAAAACAAATGTAATTAAGTAAGTAAAGTTCCATGTTCTGACCCTAGATGGGCCAACTGGTCCCAGCCAATTGTCATTCATCCTCTGCCAATGGCATCAGCAGGTGCGGTATGTAGGGGTATGTGCTTTGCCCACCACTCTCCCAGTCATTGTCAGGTTTCTTCATCTACATACTTTACTTCATAAGCCAAGAAATGGCACGCGGCAGAGGGTACTTCTGGTACCACTAACTATTCCCCCTTTGCTGTTCCACTTGCTAATGGTGCATGGGAAGAATGATTGTCAGTAATCCTCTGTATTGACTCTAAGTTCTTCAATATTTTCATCAGGGCATGAGATGTATGTGGAAGGAGGTAACATGTTGTCTGATTCTTCCCAGAACATGCTCTTTCAGAATTTCAATCTGCAAACCTCTCTATGATTCACAACACCTCTTTTGTAACACCTACCAATGGAGTTTGTTAAACATAACAGTAATGCTCTACTGCTGGCTAAACAATCCAATGCTGAAAAGCATCACTCTTTCTTGGATCTTCTCTCTCTCTCTCTCTCTCTCTCTCTCTCTCTCTCTCTCTCTCTTCTATCAGTCCTATCTCCTAAAGGTCTCAGGCTGATGAACAATTCTCAAGGAAGTGCCTTACAATCCACTTCCTCCATGGTTGAGTTACGTTTACTTAACATTCCTCCTATGAATCTCGAATGATCTTGAAACCACTACTAAATCGCCTCACTAGGCTGAGTGCATCCCAAACCACTTTTCCCACAAAGGCAAAATCACTGGAAGTCTAGCATACAAAATTAAAGGAAATTGAAGCAGCTATTCTTATTGCCAAAAGCAGCAGCTGCCGTGTAAGAAGATGGAAAGTACTATGTAAGCTGAACTATGTAAGCTGAAGATATAAAAACCTTGGATTATGATGTCTGCAATGTGAAAGAAATAAAATTGTAACACAGAAAAGAAATTGAAACATATTTTCCTTTCTGGAAATGAGTGTGATCTAGCAAGTAGTGATGTACTGCTCACTACCATTGTATTGACTGATATCAGGCCCTGCTCAAATTATTGACTGGATTGCTTGTCACTGCCAGCCAAACAAGTTGTTATTTTGCCTTTCCTGACGGTTCAAATTGAAACTGTGTAATTCAGAGTATTGCCAATTGCAAAGCCATAGATGTTACATGATTTTTGAGCACTTGGAAATTGAAACCTGCAGAAATTTACAGCCAGTAAAAGGAAATGTATGCTGGTAGAGTGATGAAGGAACAAAAAATGAGAAAATTTTGTTAAGCAATTGACAAAGAATGAACAAGTTTGAATGATGGAACTGGACATCCAATGTTTGTCAATGACAATTTGAGGAATAAAGAGAACAACAGAACTGTGGAAGACTCACTTTTGAATAAAGCTCAAAGTTTTCCTGAGTGGGAAACATTTTGGAAGTGATACCAAGATGAAAAATGCAGTGCCTAAATGGCTTAATGGACTGACAGCAACTTACTGTGTGGTAGGGACTCCACAGCTTATAGACAGACAAGAAGAGATTTAAATAGTAGAGGTGATTTAAAATAAGAAGGAAAGAAACAGACAACAGAAGCATTGCTTGCTACTGATGAACCAAATATCTTTGTAATAACAGAACATGGACTTGTTGTAAATGAAATACAGATGTACAATTTACAAGCTTATAATAGTGTGTCATTTTTTCCATATTTCAACATAAAAGTGATGAGATAGACTGTATGTGGATAGTAATCAAAGTGAGTGTGTTCAGTGGCCATTTACAAACTGCATAAAAATTCATTGTGCAGCATCAGTACTTCAAAGAAATTTGCAGGTGGTCAAGTGTCTTGTGATAGCAATTAGAGTTATACCACCCTCTGACTACTTTGATTAAAGATTTCCTTGCAGAATTTTAAATACTATTATACAAAGCTATTAATGAACTTCCTTTATGGAACAGCAGTTGCTGAGCTAAATATAAATACAATGAAATTGAGCAGTTGTTGAAAGTATTTTGATGATATTGTTAATACACATAACATGAAGCTGTGATTACGTAGGCTTTTCCTAGCGTAATGAGTCTTGAAAATCTCTTCAGAGAATGGATTTAGATGTAGATGAACCTCGTTGTTATATGCAGATTTCCAGTCCTCTAAGTGACATTTCCAATATGTTGAGAGTTTCAGCATTTTTCAGCATTTGCACTCAAACTATATTTCCAGTTCCAGTTTTATCATTTTGTAGTTCAGTTATCTGACCATGGAGATCTGGAATAAGTGTGTTAATTATGTGTCCCATTAATTTGTTTAAATGTACATTTGTAAAAATATTATCTATTAACAAGTTTGATGATTCAGTGCTCCTTGTTGGGTATTTACTTGCAGCTTCATGTTATGTGTATTAACAATATCATTAAAAAAACATTATCATGTCATATGGAAACTAAAATGTCATAAATTTCAGCCTCATGAATCAACCACCAGACATATCAAACTGCAGCCAATGACAAGAAAAGAAGATAAGTAAGAAAGTTTATTTGTATATCTTACTCCTCTCAAAGCTTATGAAATGTGTCAATTATGAAGTGAGTGAACATCAGCTGGTGGTTTGAGCAAGGGTAAGATTACAAAGTGTGAAGATTTCAATATGGTGCAGAGACTGGCAACTTGCTCTAGATGTTCACAAATGTAAAATTGTGCACTTGAAAGAATGAAAAAAATGTGGTACCCTATGATGATATCAGTGAGTCACAGTTGGAATCGTCCAACTCATACAAATACCTAGGCGTAACACTGTGAAGGGGTATGAAATAGGATGATCACATAGGTTCAGTTGTGGGTAGAGCAGGTGATAGTCTTCAGTTTATTGGCAGAATATTGGGGATGTACAATAAGTCTACATAAGAGACTGCATACAAATGACTTGTGTGACCCATCCTAGAATATTGCTGAATTGTGGATTAATCCAGATAGGATTAACAGGTATGTATACAGAGAAGGGCAGCATGAATGGTCACAGGTTTGTTTAATCCATGAGAGAGTGTCACAGGGATACTGAAGGAACTAAAATTGAAGACTCATGAAGGAAGATGTAAACTATCCTGAGAATGTCTGTTGACAAAGTTTTGACTATGGGCTTTAAATGATTACTCTAGGGATCTACTAAAACCCCTTACAAGTCATGTGAGTATGAGATTAGGAAATTTACTGAATGCACAGAGGTATTCAAACAATCATTCTTCCCACACTCCATACATGAGTGGAACAGGAAGAAACCCTAATAACTGGTTTAATGGGATGTAACCTTTGCCATGCACCTCACAGTGGTTTGTAGAGTGTAGATGTAGATGTAGACAGATGACAGGCTGGAATCCACACCACAGGGTACTGTGTTAGTTCAGAGGTAGAGGCATGAGAACAAGATAGAGAAAACATTTTTGACACTATTACAGTTATCTTCTGTACAGATTCACATCCATCTTGACTGCAAATGTCATTGGTATAATAGTGAGGGATGTTAAGGAATATCTGCCTACTACAACTGATAAGAGGCCTCAAGTCCTCGCAGTTAAAGATTCAGTGCCAATAGGGTGACCCTTAATGTGAAGAAAACAAACTATATACAATTTTGAAAGGTGAATCAAAACCAAGGTCTCTCTCTGGTATTGGATGGAAATGAGTTAGAAAGGGCATGCTGCATAAGATTTTGAGGAATGTGTATTGACCAAGACAAACTATGAAGACCATGTAATCAAACTTTCTCAGAGATTCAGTTCTGCAAGATTTGCTATCTGAATTATTTCTAAAGTTTGCTCTCCAGATGGTTCCAGAATGGCTTTTTTGGATACCTTCAGCCCATGGAATAATTTTTTGGTGTTTAATCAATAGTCTGTCAAATGAGATTTTTAGATTACAGAAAAGGGCTATTCATGTCTTATCACATAGCTCTGCTAGTGCTAACACAAAAAAGTCATATTCCCTCCTTGAACATGTGCAAATATGTGTTGATGCCAGGAGCTAGACTTGGTGACCAGAAAACTAACTCTAATTACCCCAGGTATAATACTTGCAACTGTGGGTCCATACACATAGGACAAGGAAGAAAGACCTATGTTCAAAGACATGTGAACCATTTTTTGCCATTCTTTTTAATGCACTTTCAACACATATAAAGAAGTTGGAGAGGGAAATGGCTATTAGAGCAAACTTTAAATCGTTTCTTGTTGAGAAGTGTTTCTACAATGTTAATGAATATTTTAGCTATTTAGCTATTTAACTTATTGAGTTATTTTGATTCTCTTAACTGATGTACAGTCTATGCTGTGTTTTTCCTTCCAAAGAACGTTTCCCTGTTGGTTTTCTGTGGCCCCTGTTCAAATGCAATGGAATGCACCTCCCCTGAAAATGGATGTGGTCTCTGCCTAGTTGTGGTGGATATAGTGTCAGCAGGTTTTCGTGTGTTTGTGCATTATACTTTATGGCAGTGTTATATAATATGTTCACATAATTTTATTTTTTCATGGGGCTGTTTAGATCAATGTTTCATGACTTAGCTACATCACTGATTTACTTATTGTGCCTCTTGTACTTTTCAGTAGAGTTTTAATTTTCCAAATTTCTTGTTCATTGATTAAGCTCTTTTTCATGTTGCAATCGCAATACAGACAATGTTTCTAAGAGTCCCCTTATAATCATGCACTGAGTGAGGTAGCTACATCAGTCTAGTGTTGGAATTATATTTGGGAGGACTTAATTGCCCATCTGGGCATTCTGGCTTGGATTTACAATAGTTCCCCAAGTTGCCAAGATGAATGGTGAGGTAATTACTTGGTTTAGACCATGGTTAACTTCCTACCCTATTCTCACCTAATTGTCTTTTAATGTTTTATATATGTACATATTATTTGTATACTGTATCTTCACATGTCAGATACCGTTGTATTAAATCATCTAGGGTGAATAAATAAATAAATAAAATGGAATGACATCAAAACTGCTGCTGTGCCAAGGAATCAGTATAATTTGTTGTGGATGATGTGAAAACCAAACATATTCCCAAGACAGCTAGTCATCACAAAAGTCACAGTATTTCCTCTTGTACCAGGAAGTGTTAACCTGCAGATTAGTAATGTCACAGAGAATCATTTCCAGAAGGTCTAGAGAATTCTGTACTCAATAATAAGCCTGTACCCTTGTTCCCCCTTGCTGTTACCTGTGTCAGAGTACATAACTCCTCTCTGAACCCAAGACACATGAGGCAGTGTTAATGTGACAATTATTTTCTATCTGGTAATGTTATGTAAATTGCAGTTCAATTTAAACTTAATTTTTATTGTAATGAAAACTACTAAGAGGAGTTAGTGCAAGTATCTTAATATCCTCGAAAGGTCTTCTACAAGATGTACAGTTACCTACTTTATATAATATTTTCTGTGGCCACTTTGCTTGATAAACTCTATGTTTACCTGAGTTGCACTGCACAGGAAGAGAATTCTGTGGGAGTGAAAGGAATGAAAATATGCAGTATAAGCCAATAAACTATTGTTTATACCAAGACAATAAGAGATATTGCTAGGAGCAAATCATACTCAATTGTACATATTGAACAGTTTATTTATATGTTTACTCAGTTTTAACTTGTTACCAAAAATGACGCAAAAGAATAATCAGTCACATGTATCCTTGGAGCTGCAATTTTCTTCAATTGTGTTGTACAATTATCAATTACTGGCAGTGACAGATTGGCTATAGAAGGCCTTACATTCTCCATAATGGAATATAATGTAGCACTTGGACATTGAGGTTGGAGACTTGACAGGTCTTAGCAAACGATTCCACACTTATGTAATTACAAACTAATACCCCACTGTTGGATATCTTAATAACCTCACTCGTAACAACATTGTATACCACTAGTAATTTTGGTCTGAGGTACTCAGCAAAACAAATAGCAGTGAATTATGCTCCCACTCTTTATATTGCCCATTTGCATTACCAAAACTTTTGATATAATATACCCCTGCAACTCATGAAGCTTTTAACTGAATAGCTTTTTCAGAGCCTTTCAGCAACTGCTGTAACACCACCAAAACATCAAGTCTTGCTTAATATGCATAAAATATCATAATTTCATTTAAACTTAACCACCTCCTATATTGTAAGTAACAGAAATATCTCATGTTAAGGGAAAGGTGGAAGAAATAAATAGAAAAGGAAAAAGGGAAAACAACTTGAAAGCAATATTTTAGAAAGACTGAAGATGTAGATGAAGATCAACTGGACGTGATATACTGTGACAAGTATCTGGCAGAACTATGAGAAACCAAAAATGAAACATGGCACCTGCAGTGGACAACATTTCTTCAGAGTTACGAAAATTCTTGGAACAGCCAGCCATGACAAAGCTGTTTCATCTGGTGTGCAAAACATATGAGACAAGGCAAACCCTTCAGACTTTAAGCAGAGTGTAATAATTTCAATATCAAAGAAGGCAGATGCAAACAGGTGTGAATACTATCAAACCATCAATTTTATAAGTCATATTGCAAAATATTTACATACATTATTTAGAGAAGAATGGAGAAATTGGTAGATGGTCACCCAGTAAATGTCTGTTAGAGATATGAAAAAAGGCAGGAACACATGAGGCAATAATCTGCCTATGACTTATCTGAGAAGATAGGTTGGAGGAAGCACACCTATGTTCATGGCATTTGTAGATGTTGAGAAATTTTTTGACAATACGAACTGGAATATACTCTATGAATTTATGAAGGTGCCAGAGATAAGATACAGGGAGCAAAAGGTTATCCACAATTTATACAAAACCAAACTGCAGCTATAGGAGTCAAAGGACTTGGAAGAGAAGCAATAACTGAGAATGGAGTTAGACAGGGTTGTAGCTTATCCACAATGTTATTCAACCCATATGGTGAGAAGACTCAAAGGAAACCAAGGAGAAACTTGAAAAGGGAATTTAAGTTTTGGGAGAAGAAATAAAAACTTCAAGGTTTTCCAATGACACTGTCATCCTATCAGAGACAGAAAAGGACCTGAAGAGCAGTTTAATGCATGGACACTCACAGATTTTTTCCAGTGAGTGTGGGCTAGGGGAGGTCAAGACTCTAAAACTGTCATTCTTTATAATAATGAGCTGGTCAGTTTTGATTCACATCATGCCATAAAACTAATTTTTACAGGTGGCACAAAATAACTTATTATATCCCAAAGAGTTAATGTTTGTCCAATCAATGTATGAATAAAATATCTGGATCCAGATCCATGGGGGAAGGGGGGTTTGGGGGGGGGGGGGGGCAGTACATGCCCCCTCTTACACCCTCTGCAGATGCCTATGGTGAACATAATGGATAACATCTAGAACAGAGATTATAAGATGAATATCAACAAAAATAAAGCAAGGGTAATAGAATGCAATTGAGTTATATCAGGAGATGCTGAAGGAATTAAATACGAAATGAGAAACTAAAAGTGGTAAATCAGTTTTCTGTTAGGGCAGCAAAACAACTGATAATGGCTGAAGTAGAGAGGAAACATAATGCAGACTTGCTACAGCATGATTCAGATTTTTCAAAAATTGGAATTTGTTAGCCTCAATATAAATTTAAGAGTCAGTAGTATTTTGTGAAGGTAGTTCTTGGAAGTGTGGCTTTCTACTGAAATAAAACGTGGATGATAAACAGTTCAGGTTTGAAAAGAATAGAAGCTTTTAAAATATGGGGCTGCTGAAGAATGCTGAATACTATATTGGTAGACCAATCTAGTTGAGGAGATACTCAAAGAGATGGGTGAGAAAAGGAATCTATGGCACAACTTGAGTAAAAGAAGGTATTGGTTGGTAGTACACATATTGAGCTACCAAGGAAGCATCAGTTTGGTAGTGGGAGGTTGTGTGAGTGGTTAAAATTGTAGAGGGAGACCAGGAGATGAATACAATAAGCAGCTTGAAATTGTAGTATGTACAGTAGATATTCACGGATGAAGAGGCTTGCACAGAATTAGACTAGTGTAAAGACTTGCATCAAAACAGTCTTCAGATGGAAGACCACAACAACAAAGTCTCATTTTTCTCTGCATTATAAGTGAGTTTCACTGTCTCTAACTGATATAGCAGGATTTGATAAAAATCCCCTGAGACATTTTTGTTTTCACAGCTTTTATACATGCTGCTGTTTTGGTGGTCAGTAAGTATATTGAACTCTTGTTTAAAATGTTGTTGCTGTTTATCTATACTTTGATACTACATAAAAGTCAACTGAATACATTTCGTAGATAATGTTCAGTCATTACTAAAAACTCTACATTGATATTATAAATATGTAAAATATACCTGGAAAAGCATTGGCCTATGAATTTAGAGAACAGCCATTGACCTCGTTAAGCTTGCTGATGTAGTAGTTATATGTAGCCACAAGAGAGTAATTAAATTATTTTAACTATGTTTAGTTATATTTTTAGTTATATTTGGTGTCTGCATCTCTGAAACACAATTAAGGTATGCTTATAAACTGATCACTTGTGTTGTGTTGTGCTGTGCATTCATAGAAGTGCAATCGCTGTATGTAAGACACGGTCACACTCTTCTCGAGCACTGTGTGCCAAGTCTCCAGCACAGCATAGATCAAAGTGCTCATAGGTGGGTGAGGCGGGGGGGGGGGGGGGGGGGGGGGGGGCACAGGAGATGCAGCAGTTGTACTGCTGGAATGGATGGAGCCATTAAGGATGCAACGCCACGTGATTACGTCAGGCTGTCATGGCCCTGAAGGGGAGTCATCTGGTGGATATCCTGGAGTAAGGAGCAGATCTTCTCTCTGTCATGGGTTGTTACTGTGATAGTGTTTAGAGGAGACAAACTTTTGCTACAGACATGGACACAAGTCATTACACTGAGTTATGTTTCATCTTGTTTTCAGAATAAATTTTCTAAGTTGTAATTAATTCTGACTTTCCATTTAGTAGTTTGTACCTGGGACACAACAACTTGTTGTTCCGATTTCATTAAAATTTGTATCTTTACTTCAGAAAAGTTGAAAAAGTTTCAATTAATAATTCTGCAACAATGTTTATTTCAACTTGTGTCTCCTACAATTACTGTCATGTGGAAATCAGTACAGGGGCAGCAGTGCAGATGTAGTAAGTGAAGTGGCATTCAGCAATATTTTTTTCTTGCAACAGTTTAAAAAAGTTTGTTTATCTACTATGAATGCTGGTTTTTACTCCAAACATATGTCCTTGTTTGTATGCATGACAACTTACAACATTTCTCTGCACCCGTGTTTTTCAAGACACAATGCTTATGAAGTGAACTCCCTATTTCATATGTTGATGAGAAGTAAACAAAAATTTTCACCAGAAAGATGTTCAAATGGCTTAATGATGATAAGGTCATTTTTACAGATCATTGTATACCATTTGTCTTTATTTTGTCCATTTCTTCAATTACAGCATCTGTCAAATAAAGTTTTTCTTGCTAGAAACATATAAAAACACACCTGAGAAATGTAATTTTAGAAGAGAGACTTTCTTCTTTAGCAAATAATTCAATTCAGAAAGAATTTATGGCACAGTAAGTAAAAAAAAGCCATTCCTTGAAGGCATCACTGAGAAATTGATTTGGTGTATAAGGAATAGGTAAGTTCAATTATTAAGATATGTTTGTGTAAATATGGGTATATTTCTCTTTCCTTCTAGTTCAGTTAACTTACTAGGCACGAGGCACTATGATACAGTTACGAGGTGTTATGAATAGAAATGGATGACTTTTTTCAAAAAAATTGTATCCTAAAAGAAATACAAGTAAAGTTGCATGTTCTGACCCTAGAAAGGCCAACTGGTAACAGCCAATTGTCATTCATCCTCTGCCAATGGCATCAGCAGGTGCGGTATGTAGGGGTATGTGCTTTGCACACCACTCTCCCAGTCATTGTCAGGTTTCTTCATCTACATTTACACTTTACTTCATAAGCCAAGAAATGGCACGTGGCAGAGGGTACTTCTGGTACCACTGACTGTTCCCCCTTTGCTGTTCCACTTGCTGATGGTACATGGGAAGAATGATTGTCAGTAATCCTCCGTATTGACTCTAAGTTCTTCAATATTTTCATCAAAGCCATTACCTGAGATGTATGTGGGAGGAGGTAACATGTTGTCTGATTCTTCCCAAAACTTGCTCTTCCAGAATTTCAATCTGCAAACCCCTCTATGATTCATAACACCTCTTTTGTAACATCTACCAATGGAGTTTGTTAAACATAACAGTAATTCTCTACTTCTGGCTAAACAATCCAGTGCTGAAATGCATCACTCTCCCTTGGATCTTTTCTCTCTCTCTCTCTCTCTCTCCCTCTCTCTCTCTCTCTCTCTCTCTCTCTCTCTCTCTCCCTCTATCTCACTCTCTACCTCACTCTCTCTCTCTTTCTCTCTTCTATCAGTCCTATCTCCTAAAGGTCTCAGGCTGATGAACAATTCTCAAGGAAGTGCCTTACTATCCACTTCCTCCATGGTTGAGTTACATTTACTTAACATTCTTCCTATGAATCTCGAATGACCTTGAAACCACTACTAAATGGCCTCACTAGGCTGAGTGCATCCCATACCACTTTTCCCACAAAGGCAAAATCACTGGAAGCCTAGCATACAAAGTAAAGGAAATTTAAGCAGCTATCTTATTGCCAAAAGCAGCAGCTGCAGAATAAGAAGATGGAAAGTCACTAAGGACTATGAAAGCTGAAGACATGAAAACCTAGGATTACGATGTCTGCAATGTGAAAGAAACAAAAATGTAACACAGAAAAGAAATTGAAACAAATTTTCCTTTCTGGAAATTAGGGTGATCTAGCAAGTAGTGATGTACTGCTCACTACCACTGTATTGACTGATATCAGGCCCTGCTCAAATTAGTGACTGGATTGCTTTTCACTGCCAGCCCAACAAGTTGTTATTTTGCCTTTCCTGATGGTTCAAATTGGAACTGTATAATTCATAGTTCTGCCAATTGCAAAGCCATAGATGTTACATGATTTTTGAGCACTTGGAAATTGAAACCTGCAGAAATTTACAGCCAGTAAAAGGAAATGTATGCTGGTAGAGTAATGAAGGAACAAAAAATGAGAAAATTTTGTTAAGCAATTGACAAAGAATGAACAAGTTTGTGTGATGGAACTGGACATCCAATGCTTGTCACCAACAATTTGAGGAATCAAGAGAACAACAAAATTGTGCAAGACTCACTTTTGAATAAAGCTCAAAGCTTTTCTGAGTGGGAAACATTTTGGAAGTGATACCAAGATGAAAAATGCAGTGTCTAAGTGGATTAATGGACTGACAGCAACTTACTGTGTGGTAGGGACTCCACAGCTTATGGACAGACAAGAAGAGATTTAAATAGTAGAGGTGATTTAAAATAAGAAGGGAAAAAACAGACAACAGAAGCATTACTTGCTACTGATGAACCAAATATCTTTGTAATAACAGAACATGGACTTGTTGTAAATGAAATACAGATGTACAATTTACAAGCTTATAATAGTGTGTCATTTTTTCCATGTTTCAACATAAAAGTGATGAGATAGACTGTATGTGGATAGTAATGAAAGTGAGTGTGTTCAGTGGCCATTTACAAACTGCAGAAAAATTCATTTTGAAGCATCAGTACTTCAAAGAAATTTGCAGGTGGTCAAGTGTCTTGTGATAGCAATTAGAGTTATACCACCGTCTGACTGCTTTGATTAAAGATTTCCTTGCAGAATTTTAAATACTATTTTACAAAGGTATTAATGAACTTCCTTTATGGAACAGCAGTTTCTGAGCTAAATATAAATACAATGAAATTGAGCAGTTGTTGAAAGTATTTTGATGATATTTTTAATACACATAACATGAAGCTGCAAGTAAATACGCAACAAGGAGCACTGAATCATCAAACTTGTTAATAGATAATATTTTTACAAATGTACATTTAAACAAATTAATGGGACACATAATTAACACACTTATTCCAGATCTCCATGGTCAGGTAATTGAACTACAAAATAATAAAACTGGAACTGGAAATATAGTTTGAGTGCAAATGCAGGAAAATGCTGAAACTCTCAACATATTGGAAATGTCACTTAGAGGACTGGAAATCTGCATAAAACAATGAGGTTTATCTACATGTAAATCCATTCTCTGAAGACCAGTATTTCTCATTCTACCACTTATTAACGGTTTTTCTCATTCCTTCATTTTCAGTTACATTTTTGTTTTCCGTTTCCAGTTCCCATAGCCTTCTTGAACAGACAACAGTACCTTAATCTCAGCCATGTCCAATTTCACCAACCACACTTTTTGAATTACAATCTTCTTTTTTTGTTTGCAACTGGTCCGTACCTTTCTGAATGACAGTCTTCTTTTTTTAAATTTATGATGTCAGACTGCTACCATGTCAAGAATGTTTATTTAGAAAAAAGTAAATGACATACATCGGTCTTGACACAGTGACCACATTAATACCACAGAACTAACTCAATAACTATTGTATAGTAAAAAGATAATAATCACTGTTGAGATCCCTATTGACACAGCCAATATTATCAACATAAATCAACCATGTTCCAACAGGTTAATAAGAATCTGAATGTATTTTTGGTAACAATGGTGAACTATGTGACAAAATATGTAAACCAATGTTTAAACAATGTGTTAAATGTTTAGATAACAATTTCAGTTAGATAAATTATCACTGTACTGCATTTTTGGTTAATTGTCTTTTCCCACACCTTGCAAAATCACATCACTGAGAAATGTACATGCAGAGAACATAGAGGACATATCTGCAAAAGTAATTAAACACTGATCACAGTATCCAGCAAGACGTCTGGTAAACATAGCAAGCTTGTTAACTGAGAAGCATCTGTCCCCCACGTGTCTGAATTCAGTCAAAGTAGCATCAGTATATAGAGGTGGTTACATTGGGATCCTGGAAACTATAGATGTATAATGGTTATATCCACTTTATCAAAAATTTTAGAAGCAGCTATTAAAAACAGAGTTATAAAACTCATAGAAAAATAAACATCCTGGATGAAGCACAGCACTGATTTGGGTAAGCAAAGTACAGAAAAACAGCAGTAACAAGCTCGATGGTAAACAGAATCAGTACAGGGGAAAGTTTGTTGTTTATTTCAGGATATCTCAAAAGCCTAAGACTATGTGTGCCATACTATTCACTTAGATAATATGTATAGATGAGATGTTATCGGTATGAAGCTGGTCTAATGAAATCGTTTGTGGAAAACAGAGTGTAATGTGTAGACTTAAAATACAAAAATAAACAATACAGTGAGAGCTTTTTAACCAAGTTTTAAGGTAGTAATGTACAGGATAGCACTTGACTCAATACTCAGTCCATAATATCTCCACTTTATGTGAATTATTTGACAGAAACCATGAGAGAAGCTCACTGTAAGTTATAGTTTGTTAAATCTTTTAGAAATAATAGCTATTACAGACACTGGAAAAGCAAACAAAAATTTAAGTGTAAGCAATCCACTTGTACATAAAAAGAAAACAAACTTCTTGGAAATACTTGCAAAGAGAAGAAGAAATGAAAAGGAAGTACACATTGGACATTGCAGAAGTTGATATTAACTGACAATGGATAGATTTATGTCTTGGGAAAATCATATGCAAAAGACCTGCTCAAAAGAAAGCAGCAGTGTATTTTAAATGAAGAAAATGTCACACACAGTTGATATAGATGCACCGGCAAAGCTGTACTATTGCAGAACTCGTCCACATTTATTGTATAATATAGTAATACAGGAGAGTGGAGCAAAAGTGCATATCAACAAATTGCTGAAGCTGCAACAAAAGCAATCAGGTATACTGGAAGACTGTCCTCTCAAAAGTTACTCAAGAAATTTAAAATTTTAACAGTCCACTCTATGTACGTATATGTGACACTCATGTATATCCAAGTAAATTTATGTGTTAGTGTTAAGCTCAGAACTGCACAATTACACAACAACAATCAAAGATGATTATTACATCAACTGCAGCTGACTACAGATTACCACAGTTGAAAAATGTAAAAGCTCTACCAATCTTCAAAATGAAACTAAGAGAATACATGAACGCACCATGTTTATACAATGTCAAGGAATACATTGAGACTAATCCAAAACAACTAGAAAGAATTGTGGTAAAAAGGCAAAATCCTATAACATGCTATATAGATGGTGCCAGTGAAAAACGCATGGAATTTTTCTTGTGTTTAATGGACAGTTAAGTGTTGGAGCAGAAGCTGAAATTTGATGCTGGTAACTAGCAAATTAGATTGGTAGCAAAGTTTTTAATTCACCTGTGTTTTCATTTGTTAAATCTATCCATAAAATTAGGCAAAGTCTTGACAGACTTTCTCATTTACTTGCTGACTGTCTCAGCATCACCAAGTCCAAACCACTGAGGGTAGGAACTTGAAATTTGTGGTGGGTGCTGATCTTACACTATAGGTATTGTTAAAGAAGAGAAATCTTGAAGTTCAACTCTTAGGGGGGTGAAAAAGGGGATGAAATATTTTTTCAAAATATAACACTAATAAGGCAATTTTGAAGACAGGTCTATGAAAACTGATATTTGGTTCCTTGATCAGAAATACAAAAACATGTGTTTCTGAATTTTTGGAAATTTAACTTCTATAGGAATGAAGTAATGGGTAAAATGTTTTGTGGGAAATAAATCATTATTAAAGAACTAATATGAAAACAACATCTATGAAATTTGGTTTTTGAATTCTCAGTTAGAAATAAAGGAATACCTGTTTCATCATGAAAGCATTTTAAGGCAAAATCTATAAATTTTTAATTTTGGTGCTCTGTAGGAAATAAAAAAATACACTTTTCACTGTTTTTAGAAATTCAACCCCTAAGCAGATGAAACATTGTATGGCCATTTTAAAGAAAATATTTTGTTACATAAAAAAATTTTTGAAGCCATTTTTATGAAAGTTGGTACATAGCTTCTTGGTTGAATATTAAGAAATATTTGTCAGGGCATGATAGTTTCTGTGGAAATATCACTGCCAGAATTCAAAAGGTATGGTTGACAAAAACATTGGAACCCATCTACCACAGTTACTTTTTGGCCAGAGATACATTCAGAAAAGACTAGGCTTCTAGGCCCTTACATAGTGTGAAACATTTAGAGGATGTTGCAGTTGTGAATAACATAAAGATTCAATTAAAGAGAAACAAAAATCTCTGCAAAGCATGCAGTCTACATGAGCAAAGCAGCAGGCAATAACGTAGTTTATACATATAAGTGTATGAAAGACTACTGTAAAATACACTCCTGGAAATTGAAATAAGAACACCGTGAATTCATTGTCCCAGGAAGGGGAAACTTTATTGACACGTTCCTGGGGTCAGAAACATCACATGATCACACTGACAGAACCACAGGCACATAGACACAGGCAACAGAGCATGCACAATGTCGGCACTAGTACAGTGTATATCCACCTTTCGCAGCAATGCAGGCTGCTATTCTCCCATGGAGACGATCGTAGAGATGCTGGATGTAGTCCTGTGGAACGGCTTGCCATGCCATTTCCACCTGGCGCCTCAGTTGGACCAGCATTCGTGCTGGACGTGCAGACCGTGTGAGACGACGCTTCATCCAGTCCCAAACATACTCAATGGGGGACAGATTCGGAGACCTTGCTGGCCAGGGTAGTTGACTTACACCTTCTAGAGCACGTTGGGTGGCACGGGATACATGCGGACGTGCATTGTCCTGTTGGAACAGTAAGTTCCCTTGCCGGTCTAGGAATGGTAGAATGATGGGTTCGATGACGGTTTGGATGTACCGTGCACTATTCAGTGTCCCCTCGACGATCACCAGAGGTGTACGGCCAATGTAGGAGATCGCTCCCCACACCATGATGCCGGGTGTTGGCCCTGTGTGCCTCAGTCGTATGCAGTCCTGATTGTGGCGCTCACCTGCACGGCACCAAACATGCATACGACCATCATTGGCACCAAGGCAGAAGCGACTCTCATCGCTGAAGATGACACGTCTCCATTCGTCCCTCCATTCACGCCTGTCGCGACACAACTGGAGGCGGGCTGCACGATGTTGGGGCGTGAGCGGAAGACGGCCTAACGGTGTGCGGGACCGTAGCCCAGCTTCATGGAGATGGTTGCGAATGGTCCTCGCCAATTCCCCAGGAGCAACAGTGTCCCTAATTTGCTGGGAAGTGGCGGTGCGGTCCCCTACGGCACTGCGTAGGATCCTACGGTCTTGGCGTGCATCCGTGCGTCGCTGCGGTCCGGTCCCAGGTCGACGGGCACATACACTTTCCGCCGACCACTGGCGACAACATCGATGTACTGTGGAGACCTCACGCCCCACGTGTTGAGCAATTCGGCGGTACGTCCACCCGGCCTCCCGCATGCCCACTATACACCCTCGCTCAAAGTCCGTCAACTGCACATACGGTTCACGTCCACGCTGTCGCGGCATGCTACCAGTGTTAAAGGCTGCGATGGAGCTCCGTATGCCACAGCAAACTGGCTGACACTGACGGTGGCGGTGCACAAATGCTGTGCAGCTAGCGCCATTTGACGGCCAACACCGCGGTTCCTGATGTGTCCGCTGTGCCGTGCGTGTGATCATTGCTTGTACAGCCCTCTCGCAGTGTCCGGAGCAAGTATGGTAGGTCTGACACACCGGTGTCAATGTGTTCTTTTTTCCATTTCCAGGAGTGTAACATAAGAGCTGAAGCTGCAATTTACCCTGTACCTGTGAACTGTAAGTGTGCTCTGCTATATCCATTATCACACTAAACAGTGATCCAATGCTGAATTAAAAAATAAATTTTCAGAAGTGAGTATTAAGAGTGCACAGTATATAAGACACTGCAGAGGTGAAACTCATACAGCTACTTTTGCAACACAACCTTTGTTTGTTGCCAGACCACATGGAGCACTGAAGATTTATCAGTCCATCATCTCACATATCACTAAGAATAATCAATTTTTAAAATATAATGTAACTGAACAGATATCAAAGCTATTCTGCAAGTGGCAGCAAGACAAAACACACATAAAGGTATTGAAATTTCCAAGATTTCTGTCCAACTGGGTTCTTCTTATGGTACAAGGGTTGGAGGGGAAGAGAAACTTACTAGGCAGATGCACTGACAACTGTGCCACGTAGACACAGTGGACGTTACAACTGCAGGGAATACCACCACACTCACGTTCTGCTGATGGCACTCCTTGCCCATTATTCTCATTCCTCAGGGCATTTCACTGAATCCTGTAGGAGTTTGAGCATACTGTGCATCTGCAAAGAGCAACAAATTTTGCTCTCTAGTTGATCTGAGTTTGCAATAGAGTGACAATCTGAAGAAAAGAGAACTTTCTAGTTTCCTCACCTTAATTATGTATATGGAGTTTATTCTATTCAACATTTCAGGCATATCCCAAGATAGAGGTGGACCCATTACACACTATCCTTGACTTTTGAAGTGTAGATTTGTTCCATAGACAAAATAAAGACAGATAACCTTCCATAATATGGAATGAACAAAGACATACATTGACAAAAGACAAAGAAATCAGAGAAATTAAGTCTATATTGACAATAAGCTATAACCATCTTGCCTAATGTTGTACATGTTAATGCCAGTCACATTAATCATTGATTTAAAAGTTAGTACTTTAAAAATACTGGCGCATTACCAGTTTCATCTCCTACTGGTAGCTTAATATTTACTTGGTATCACTGGTATTTTTCAAAGAAAATTGTTATGTACACCCCTAAATCTGGGTCTTGCTCACAGTACACTACTGCTTCACTAGAAAGACTGATACTTGCACTGTGGCAAACAGAACTTATCATTCCATGAATCAGGATATTCAGATAATTTGTACAATAAGTAGCTAATGAGGAATGTTTTCTATCTTCTTTTGAACTGGCTGGGACTCCTAGTTGTGAAATATCCAGTTTTTTATATTATCAACTCCAAGAGTCAGACAATGTGCTGTGCCTCGTGAACTAAATTTGACAAGAAGCACACAAAATGTATTGTAACTTGGGCAACTGATGATTATTTGTTCTGCCATCTAAAACATTTTCTCTGCTTGAAAAACACATCTTATCACCTTAACGGCTTTATTTCATCAGTCTCATGCTCTTTTTATGCTATTTGGCTGACTGAACTGATATGGAACAAAACGTATTTTGAGAATGACCCTCTTGAGGCTTGGCAACATAAAGCATAATGTAAGACCCACAACCAAGTAGATGAATGTAAGAAATCTTTCAAAACCACCCTCAAGTTGGCCTGTAGTAACCTCTATTAACAGCCTAGGAGAGAAACTAGTAAGTTCTCATCTCTTCAGATTGTTGCTATATTGCAAACTCAGGACAAATAGAGAGCAAACTTTGTTGCTCTTTGACTGCATTTCACACTGTGCTACAACTTGAAAGGAAAAGAAGTTCAATTACTGGAGAGGACATCTTTATGACCTTGAAAATTTACACTTTTTTCTCACTGCTCAAGCGTAAAATGAGATTTACTGGTTCAACTGAAACATCTGGACTCATACGATAAATAGAGGTGACTGTGTTCTCCAGAAACCACTGCAATACTTTTGCCATATAAAACTGAAAGTAGAATTTATCAATCAAAATCATATTACACATACAAGTTTCTGGAGCCAGTAACTCCTCCTAATGGCAGAAAGGATAAGGGGAAGTAATAGTGGTGACGGAAAAGGACTGCTTAGGTTTAGGAAATGGAGAACAGTTTGGAAAAGTCAGACAGAACTCTGGTTTGGAAAACTTGCTGGATTGGATGAGAAGGAAAGACCATAAGCATGGGATAAGCTTCTCACTCTGTCCAATAAATGTCCCCTGACTGGCTTTCTTGTTGACTTATCCACACTTTGCCTCATTCCCTGAACCTCACCAGTCCCTTTCCTACACCCTTCTTCAATGCCCGTCATCCATGCTGTTGGAAGAATGAAACACTGGATGCAGAAACTTGCTTACGTAATACCTTATTCATGTGTGATCTCCTGCCATTGCTTAGTAAGTAGGTTTTCTATCTGCCCAGTTGCATAATGAAAGTAGCATTTGCAAAGCATCACTGAGTGTCTTTGTCCACAGATGAACAGTAATCTAGTATTGAAATTCTATTGTGTATCCATGGAAGACAGCATACTTCAAGAAGCTGGGGACAGACACAAGGCATGCATAGGGCTGCTGTGCTTATGTTTTGCTGGAATCCACACCATAGCGTGTTGGGTCAATTCATTTCTCAGTTCAAAAAGAGCTACATGAGGATGAGATAGCAAAAACAGTGGTGACAACATTAGAGCACTCTCCTGTAGAGATTCGCATCCATATTGGCTGCAGATGACACTAGTGTAATAGTGAGTGATGTTAATGAATCTCTGTCCAACACAACTGATATAGACCTCAAGTCATTGCAGTTAAGGTTCAATGCCCATTAGCTGACCCATAATGTGAAGAAAACAAACTGTATACAATTTGGGACAGTTAATCAAAACCAAGATCTCCTTCTGGTACTGGGTGGAAATGAGTCAGAAAAGCAATCATGCATAAAATTTTGAGGAACGTATGTTGACCAAGACTTAATCTGGAAAGACTATGTAATCAAACATTTTCAGAGACTCGGTTCTGCATGTTTAGCTCTAAGAATTATTTCTAAGGCTTACTCCTCAGTTTGTGCCAGAATGGCTTATTTTGATTACTTTCTGTCCCTTGTAGCTTTTGGAATAGTTTTATGGGGTAAAATCAATAGTCTGTTAAATGAAATTTTTAGATTACAGAAAAGGGCTATTCAAATCTTGTCACAAAGTTCTGATACAGCTCAATGCCAGCCCTTAGTTAAAAAGCTGTGTTTGCTTACATATATAAATGTGTGTTGATGATGAGAGATAGATTTGATGACCTACAAACTAACTTCAGTTTCCACACTTACAATACTTACAAGTGTGGGTCCCTCCATATAGAACAAGGTAGAACAACCCCCCCCCCCCCCCCCAATCCCTCCTCCCCCCATCAAGTTCATGCAAGCCACTTCCATGTCATTCTTTACAATGCAAGAGGTTGGAGATGGAAGTGGCTTTTAGAGCAAAATAAAAATCATTTCTTTTAAGAGATGCCTCTACAATATAAAACAAAAATGAAAATGATCATATGGCATCAGTGGCCATGAGGTCCCTATTTGGGTGTGTTCAGCCACCAAGTGCGAGTCTTATTTCAATCGATGCAACACTGGATGACTTACGTGCTGCGATGAGGGTATAATGATGATGAGGACAACACAACACCCAGTCCATGAGCTGAGAAAATCTACAACCTGGCCAGGAATCGAACCTGGGCCTGCATTCATGGGAGGTGAGTATGTTACCACCCAGCTAAGCATATATGAAAGAATATTTTAGCTTATAGACATACTAAGCCCTCATTTCTTGTTGAGTTCTTTTGATTCTCTTAACTGATGTACTATCTATGTCCCTGCAGAGAATGTTCCTCTGTTGCTTTTCTGTGGCCTCTGTTCAGATGCAATGCAGTACACCTTCTCTGAAAAGGAATGTGATGCCTGCCTAGTTGTGGCTGATACAGTCTCAGCAGGTGTATGAGCATTATACTTTCTGGCAGTGTTACATAATGTTTCCAACATCTTTTTTTCTGGGTATTTTTAGATCAATCTTACATGATGTACCATCACTGATTTACTTCTTGTGCATTTCAATTTACAACAGGGGGCAGCTGTGTGAGAAGTAGTGGTCATGCTCACTTGCTACCTGGATGGTGAGTGCTCATAGTGAAATGTGTCTGTCAGCCATCACTATGTAGTGTGGGGGAAGTGCAAAGGGTGCACTGTCTCAAGAAGAATGAGAGTATGTTAAGCCTGCCATAGTTTTATACACAAACCTATAGTTAATGGTGCAGTGCTTAAAGTGGAGAGTAGTTCTTTTAAAATGTAATGAAAAGCAGCAGCACGGTCAGGTTAGGAGCTTCAAAACAGAGGTCAGATGCACCAGTGTCACATTATAACAGATTAGTGCAGGGTGTCTAACTACAGTTAGAACTTATAGTGTTGTATGTGACTGCAAGTTGAGTATTGAGATTTGTAAAAAAATAATTCTCGTCGACCTATATAAAAACTTTTTCAACACAAGTTTCCACAACTTCACCAGTTTAAAGCTAAAGTTACGTCAACGCCAGCACTTATATGTTTGTGTGAGCAACATTTCCCCCCACGAAAAGAGTGACATCTATTCACAGAAGCTTGTTGACAGACCAAACTTAAGAGCTTATGTTCAAATCAGCAGTGCTAAAAAAAGTGGTTCCTGACATTAATTCCTTATCGAAAAGCAAAATAAGCAGTATTCCCTGACAGGTAGTGTTTCTATATTTATTGTGTGAATAAAGTAGTAACAAAATAGAAGCAGATATCAATTTAAACTTCATCTGAAACTGACATTCATCATACAGCTGCATCTGACTTAACAAATGTCATATCTAGTATATAACTGCTCCGTGTTCTTTGCCTCAACAATAAAAGGAAATGTAAGTTTAATTTCATCATAATTTCTCACCAGTACAACAGCTTTAAGATATAAATCTGTAACAAAAGGTGTTAATTAGCCACCTAGAAATTAACATCTGCTTAGAACTGATAGAGACAGCAGGATAGCCTCTTTGACAACAACTTTTCATGCTGAGCTGCCTAGTTCCAATTTGTTCTTCCCTCCACAGCTCTAGCCCTACCAGTACTTACTGTGAGTCAGCTGGTAGCTCACTACTGAGGTACAAGCATGAGCCTGCTTGCACAAGCAGATAGGTGAATGGGCCAAATGTAGACTACATATTTCTCACCCCCTTTCAATCATGTACCATGTGAGGTGGCTACACCAGTCTTAATGCACTGGATTCACACTTCAGGACCACAGTTTATCCCCTATCTGACTATCCTGACATGTGTTTTCCATGGTTTCCCCATGTTGCCAAGGCGAATACTGGGTATGGCACCATTGATTAGACCATGTGCCCTGTTCTCATCTAATCCTATCCCACATTGTTAATGTTTTATATCCCTACATATATAATTTCTGTAATGTATCTGACATGTTTGATGCTTTTGTGCAGAATAGTCTATGAATGAATGAATGAATAAATAAAACCAAATAGAGCCAAAACTGCCACCATGCAAAGGAAAAACATTATTTTCTTGTGATCAACATGAAAACCAAAATATTCCCAAAATAGGCAGTCATTGCTAAAGTCAAACTATTTTTCATTTTGCCAAGCAGCATTAATCTGCACATTAGTAGCTTTATAAATGTTACTGCCAGAAATTCTAGAGAATTCTGTACTGAGTTATGTACTGAATTAAAATGCTGTACACAGATTCTAGGATGGGGCAAGTGCCTTTTCTTGCTCCACTCTGCAGTTGCCTATGCTGCAATACATAACTCACCATTGAACCCAAAACATTGAGGCAAAGTCTAATGAAAAATGATTTTGTCATGTACTATCCTGACATGTGTTTTCCATGGTTTCCCCATGTTGCCAAGGCGAATACTGGAAATGAGAAATTGGAGCTCAGCTGAAATTTGATTCTTATTGCAGGCAACAAAAACTGTTAAGGAGCAGGCTTATATGTATATTGAAGTTAATGACATTATTCCAAGATTCTCAAAAGGACTTCTACAACATGTTTGGTTATCTACTTCATACTATATTCTCTTTGCCCACTTCTAGTGAATGAACACTTTATTAACTTGAGGTGCATGCCCAAGAAGATAATTCCATAAGACAAGAAGGAGTGAAAATATGCCTCTAGAAGCAAAACATGCTGAACTGAATTTCTTGGCAAGTTTGTGTACGTGTTTACTCAATTTAAATTTGTTTCCAAACACAACCCTAAGCAAAAGCCACCTGTTTTGGCATAACTTAATTTCACTGACACACATTCTTGGTGTCACAGTTTTCTGAAGCTGTAGTGTACAATTTTCATCTACTGACAGTGAGAGACTGGCCATAGTAGATTTTATATTGTACAAAATGGAGTATGATGTAGTTCTATAGCACTGAAGGGTGAGACCTCACACTTCTTAGCAAACCATTCCACACTGATGTAATTCCCTGAACAGTCTCCAGATGGAAAAAGTTTGTAAGAAAATTCTAGAGCACTAAGATCTTAGTGTGAGGTACTCAGCAAACAAATTTTACTGAAATGTGTTCCAAAATTGCAACCCATTTGTGCTGCCAGTACTTTTGATACAATATATCATGGCAGCCTATTACACTATTAACTGAACAGCTTTTTCAGTGACACAATGCAAGCCTATAAGCAACTCCTATAACATTCCTATATGTTCAATCTTACTTAGGCTAAATACTATACCGTAGTTTCATTTAAACTTAGCCGACTCATATTTCAAGTCACAGATATGTCTCATGTCAAAGGAATGATAGAAGGAATAAACAGAAGAGTTGTATAAGAGGAAAGAAGCTGACAGAAATATTTTACCAAGCGGGAAAGCGCCGGCAGACAGGCACAATGAACAAAACACACAAACACACACACAGAATTACTAGCTTTCGCAACCGATGGTTGCTTCTTCAGGAAGGAGAGGGAAAGACGAAAGGATGTGGGTTTTAAGGGAGAGGGTAAGGAGTCATTCCAATCCCGGGAGCGGAAAGACTTCCCTTAGGGGGAAAAAAAGGACAGGTGTACACTCGCACACACACACACACACACATATATCCATCCGCACATACACAGACACAAGCAGACAACCATCGGTTGCGAAAGCTAGAAATTCTGTGTGTGTGTGTGTGTGTGTGTGTGTGTGTTTGTGTGTTTTGTTCATTGTGCCTCTCTGCCGGCGCTTGCCCGCTTGGTAAGTCGTGGAATCTTTGTTTTTAATATATATATATATATATATATATATATATATAAACACAGACACAGAATTTTGATCGTTCGGCAACCGGCGGCTGCTTCATCAGGAAAGAGGGAAGGAAAAGGAAAGATGAAAGGATGTGGGTTTTAAGGGAGAGGGTAAGGAGTCATTCCAATCCTGGGAGCGGAAAGACTTACCTTGGGGGAAAAAAGGACAGGTGTACACTCGCACACACACACATATCCATCCGCACATACACAGACATATATGTCCGCTTATGTCTGTGTATGTATGGATGAACATGCGTATATGTGTGTGTGCGCGAGTATATACCTATCCTTTTTTCCCCCTAAGATAAGTCTTTCCGCTCCCGGGATTGGAATGACTCCTTATCCTCTCCCTTAAAACCCACATCCTTTCATCTTTCCTTTTCCTTCCCTCTTTCCTGATGAAGCAGCCGCCGGTTGTGAATGCTCGAAATTCTGTGTGTGTGTTTGTGTGTTTTATTCATTGTGCCTATCTACTGGCGCTTTCCCGCTTGGTAAGTCTTGGAATATTTGTTTTCAATATATTTATCCCATGTGGAAGTTCCTTATATATATATATATATATATATATATATATATATACTCCTGGAAATGGAAAAAAAGACCACATTGACACGAGTGTGTCAGACCCACCATACTTGCTCTGGACACTGCGAGAGGGCTGTACAAGCAATGATCACACGCACGGCACAGCAGACACACCAGGCACCGCGGTGTTGGCTGTCGAATGGCGCTAGCTGCACAGCATTTGTGCACCGCCACTGTCAGTGTCAGCCAGTTTGCTGTGGCATACGGTGCTCCATTGCAGTCTTTTAACACTGGTAGCATGCCGCGACTGCGTGGACATGAACCGTATGTGCAGTTGACGGACTTTGAGCGAGGGCATATAGTGGGCGTGTGGGAGGCCTGGTGGACGTACCGCCGAATTGCTCAACACGTGGGGCGTGAGGTCTCCACAGTACATCGATCTTGTCGCCAGTGTTCGGCGGAAGGTGCACGTGCCCGTCAACCTGGGCCCAGACCGCAGCGACGCACGGATGCATGCCAAGACATTAGTATCCTACGCAGTGCCGT
The DNA here is from genome assembly GCF_023897955.1 of Schistocerca gregaria. Lineage (NCBI taxonomy): Eukaryota > Metazoa > Arthropoda > Insecta > Orthoptera > Acrididae > Schistocerca > Schistocerca gregaria. The sequence goes on from NC_064930.1 coordinate 55,352,801, forward strand.
AGGGGACCGCACCGCCACTTCCCAGCAAATTAGGGACACTGTTGCTCCTGGCGAGGACCATTCGCAACCGTCTCCATGAAGCTGGGCTACGGTCCCGCACACCGTTAGGCCATCTTCCGCTCACGCCCCAACATCGTGCAGCCCGCCTCCAGTGGTGTCGCGACAGGCGTGAATGGAGGGACGAATGGAGACATGTCGTCTTCAGCGATGAGAGTCGCTTCTGCCTTGGTGCCAATGATGGTCATATGCGTGTTTGGCACTGTGCAGGTGAGCGCCACAATTAGGACTGCATACGACTGAGGCACACAGGGCCAACACCCGGCATCATGGTGTGGGGAGCGATCTCCTACATTGGCCGTACACCTCTGGCGATCGTTGAGGGGACACTGAATAGTGCACGGTGCATCCAAACCGTAATCGAACCCATCGTTCTACCATTCCTAGACCGGCAAGGGAACTTGCTTTTCTAACAGGACAATGCACGTCCGCATGTATCCCGTGCCACCCAACGTGCTCTAGAAGGTGTAAGTCAACTACCCTGGCCAGCAAGATCTCTGGATCTGTCCCCCATTGAGCATGTTTGGGAATGGATGAAGGGTCGTCTCACGCGGTCTGCATGTCCAGCACGAACGCTGATCCAGCTGAGGCGCCAGGTGGAAATGGCATGGCAAGCCATTCCACAGGACTACATCCAGCATCTCTACGATCGTCTCCATGGGAGAATAGCAGCCTGCATTGCTGCGAAAGGTGGATATACACCGTACTAGTGCCGACATTGTGCATGCTCTGTTGCCTGTGTCTATGTGCCTGTGGTTCTGTCAGTGTGATCATGTGATGTATCTGACCCCAGGAATGTGTCAATAAAGTTTCCCCTTCCTGGGACAATGAATTCACAGTGTTCTTATTTCAATTTCCAGAGAGAGAGAGAGAGAGAGAGAGAGAGAGAGAGAGAGAGAGAGAGAGAGAGAGAGAGAGGGACAGAGAGAAATAGCATGATTTATATTTTTAACAATTAAAGGAAATAACATTTTCTTAATTACACTTTAATATTTTCGTAATTACACTTTACATATTTTGTCTTCTTTTTACATGGAAGCTGGAAAAAATGAAAGTTTATGCAGAAAAGTCAGAAGATGAGCAATGTCTGTTTTGATAGCAAAGAAATTCATCAACATTATAGAAACTTTGACCTAATAGTAGCCTCCTTAACTCTTTTATAAATATATGTAAGTTTTGTATGCTTTTTATTTCTTTTGGTAAGGCATTTCGTTTAGATTAATTATTCATTCCATAGACCCACAAAAGAGGGGATCCTCCTGGGTGTGGGATGTGTCAGATAATCATATTACAAAAATGTAATTAAGAATTTGAGTTTCATTAATTTTAATGATCCTCAGTCCATCATCAACATCATCATCATTTAAGACTGATTATGCCTTTCAGTGCTCTGTCTGGAGCATAGCCCCCTGATAAAATTCCTCTATGATCCCCTATTCAGTGCTAACATTGGTGCCTCTTCTGATGTTAAACCTATTACTTCAAAATCATTCTTAACTGAATACAGGTACCTTCTCCTTGGACTGCCCCGACTCCTCCTACCCTCTGCTGCTGAACCCATGAGTCTCTTGGGTAACCTTGCTTCTCCCATGCGTGTAACATGACCCCACCATCTAAGCCTGTTCACCCTGACTGCAACATCTGTAGAGTTTATTCCCAGTTTTTCTTCGATTTCCTCGTTGTGGACACCCTCCTGCCATTGTTCCCATCTACTGGTACCTGCAATCATCCTAGCTACTTTCATATCCGTAACCTCAACCTTGTTGATAAGGTAACTTGAATCCACCCAACTTTCGCTCCCATACAACAAAGTTGGTCGAAAGATTGAATGGTGCACAGATAACTTAGTCTTGGTACTGACTTACTTCTTGCAGAAGAGAGTAGATCATAGCTGAGTGCTCACTGCATTAGCTTTGCTACACCTCGCTTCCAGTTCTTTCACTATGTTGCCATCCTCAGAGAATATACATCCTAAGTACTTGAAACCGTCCACCTGTTCTAACTTTGTTCCTCCAATTTGGCACTCAATCCGTTTATATTTCTTTCCCACTGTCATTACTTTTGTTTTGGAAATGCTGATCTGCATACCATAGTCCTTACATTTCTGATCTAGCTCTGAAATATTACTCTGCAAACTTTCAGTCATATCTGCTAACACAACTAAGTCATCTGCATATGCAAGACTGCTTATTTTGTGTTCACATATCTTAATCTCACCCAGCCAGTCTATTGTTTTCAACATATGATCCATAAATAAAATGAACAGCAGTGGAGACAGGTTGCAGCCTTGTCTTACCCCTAAAACTACTCTGAACCATGAACTCAATTTGCTGTCAACTCTAACTGCTGCCTTACTATCCATGTAAAGACCTTTAATTGCTTGCAAAAGTTAGCCTCCTATTCCATAATCTCGTAGAATAGACAATAACTTCCTCCTAGGAACCTGGTTATATGCCTTTTATAGATCTATAAAGCATAGATACAATTCCCTGCTCCACTCATAACACTTCTCCATTATTTTCTGTAAGCTAAAGATCTGGTCCTGACAACCTCTAAGAGGCCTAAACCCACACTGATTTTCATCCAATTGGTCCTCAACTAATACTCACACTTCCCTTTCAACAATACCTAACAAGATTTTACCCACAGTGCTGTTTAAATAGATACCTCTGTAATTGTTACAATCTTTTCTGTTTCCATGTGTAAAAATTGTTGTGATTACTGCTTTTGTCCAGTCTGATGGAACCTGTTCCAACTCCCAGGCCAATTCAATTATCCTATGTAGCCATTTAAGACCTGGCATTTGAAAGAGAGTATTCCAGTCAACATTGTCAAAAGCTTTCTCTAAGTCTACAAATGCTAGATATGTAGGTTTGCCTTTCCTTAATCCTTCTTCTAAGATAAGTCGTAAGGTCAGTATTGCCTCACGTTTTCCAGTAATTCTACAGAATCCAAACTGATCTTCCCCGAGGTCAGCTTCTACTAGTTTTTCCATTCGTCTGTAAAGAATTGGTGTTAGTATTTTGCAGCTGTGGCTTATTAGAACTTTACACTCCCAGCTCCTCCTATTTCCATGTCCTCATATTTTATACACACACCAGAAGGAAATCTCTTGGAAGTTCTGAACTGCATATAGTGGGTCTTTTCAAAGTTTAATGACAGTGAATTGACTATGAACCACTTATTAATGGCAGTAAAAATTTTATCTGCGCTTTCCAAATTTATATTTGATTTACTATTTATTGCAATGTTTGTATCATCTGCAGATAAGAAAAATGTGGCATCTGGTAATATAACAGATGATAGGTCATTGATATATACAAGAAAAGGTAGTGGAGCTAATATGGAATCTTGGGGAACATCACATGTAATTTCTTCTGATTGCCTACTGCTGAAGTGTTATGTAATGACACTCTTTGTTTCCTGTCAGTAATATATGACTGAAACCACCTCGCAGCACTAACAGTTCTGCCATAATATTTTAATTTATTTAAAAGAATGCTGTGATTCACACAGTCAAAACCCTTTGACAGGTCACAGAATATGCCAGTTACCTCTAATGTGTTGTCTAATGCATTAAGGACATTTTCACTGTAAATGTAAATAGCCTTCTCAATATCAGAACCCTTAAGAAACCCAAACTGTGACTTTGACAGTATGTTATTTCCACTAAGGTGCTTAAGTAAGCACTTGAACACAACCTTATCAAAGATTTTTGAAAAAAACTGGCAAAAGTGAGATCAGTTGGTAATTTGACAGTATGTCTTTGTCCCCTTTCTTGTGGAGAGGTATATTTAAGCCAGTCTGGAAATGTTCCTGTGAAAAGTGCTTGATTACACAAAGAAATTAAGATATGACAAAGCTCACATGAACACTCTTTATTAACTTTGTTGATATGTTATCATAAACACTAGAATGCTTTGATTTCAACGACTTTGTGATGGATTCCATTTCAATGTGTGAAGTAAGTGTCAATTCAATTTTACTGAGATGGTTTGCATGCACTGGTCTCAGATATTCCATTGCATTATTTACTGAACCGGACTACCCCATGCTACCAGTAACAGAGACAAAATACTTGTTTAAATGGTTTGCAACACAACATGCATTTGTTACGAGGGTACCATTTATTTTTAGAGCTATTTGTGCCTCCTCATTTCTGGTCTTACCTCTTTCTGACTTAACTATATCCCATACTGTTTTTATTTTATTGTTGGACGTGTTTATTTCCTTCTCGTAATGCAGGTGTTTAGCTTTCTGGATAACCTTTTTCAAAATTTTGCAGTAATTTTTGTAATGAGCTATAATGGTGGTATGAAAGGCGTTCCTACATATAAGATAGTTTCCTTTTTGTCTCACATGATATCTTTATCCCTTGTGTGATCCATGTTTTCTTATTACACTTCTGCTTAACTTGAGTTACCCCCAGGGCAAAACAATTTTCAAGAAAGGTGCTAACTCTATTAATGAATGTTTTGTATTTTCCATTTGTGTCTTGGATGCTGTAAACATCCATTCAATTAATTTCTTTGAGAAATCTCCTTAATTTCTCAGTTTCTGACTGTTTTATTGGCCTTATGTAAACAGTTCTGATAGATTTTTTACCCTGACAATTTTCGAATATAATGTTAGGTGTTGCATGTCATGGTCAGATAAACATGTGGCTTAGTTGCCTAGAATTGTCTATGAAGATATTATCAATGACAGTCTTAGAACATTTGTATATACTAGTTGGAAAATTTTCAGTAGAAATTAAAGTGAATGACAATGTAACTGATTTTAGTAACTGTTCCCTGACAGTGTTTTTCAGGACATCTACATTAAAATCATCAGCAACCACTAGTTCTTTGTTTTTAATTTTAGATTAGATAATAAACCTTAAAGACCATTTTTAAACAGGTTAAAATTTCCTGAAAGTGCTCTGTATATGGCTACTATTATAAAGAACCTATTATGAAATTCTATCTGTGTTGCGCATGTTTGTAAGTGCTCCTCTAAGCTTAATTTATTAATGTCAATATTCTTCATTTAAAACTGTTTTTAACAAATGTGGCAACTCCTTGCTCCATAAATTGTCTACAGAAGTGAGAGGCTAACTTAAATTCTGTAAGGTTTAACATATCTATACCAGTGGTCACATGATGTTCAGAGAGGCAGATTATATCAACTGGGATCAATGACAAATTCATCAATGCACATAGGTAGTTTATTAATTTTACTTCTAAGTCCTTGAATATTTTGATGAACTAAAGATAGTTAGCATTTCACATTTACTGAGATAAATCGAGTGGAAATAAAATTTCTGCTGATTGCTGTAAATTTGTAACCAACAACTGATCCAATGTGCAAGGATTGAACGTTATTTTGGGTAGATACATCACACTATTTTGCTACAGGGATTTTGAATGTATGTTTCTAGGGAAATCATGCATGTTTCTGGTTCGATAGTCGTGTACTTTACTGTACAGAGAAGAGAATTCTTGATTTGACTTCAGAAAATTGACTTGTTCATAGATTAATAAACTAGGGAAGGTCAAAATTTTGAACTCCTTAAAGAGTCCTCTACATGGATCTCTCTAGGCAACACCCTTCAGAATACGAATAGCTCTCTTTTGGAGCTTAGAACGACTTTTTGTGAAGCCTGTATTCCACCAAAATATAATACCATATCTTAGATTGCTATGTATATACGAGTAGTAGGCACATAGTACTGTTTCAAAATTGCAGTTTGCTTTTAGTTTCCTTAATACATAACAGTATTTACTAAGTTATTCACTCAATAGTTCAACACGTTTTTCCCATCTCAAGTTATTGTCCAGCCATACACCTAAAAATATCGTAAAAGAAGTTTGTTCTGTCAGATATTTCCCGATCTCTACTCTTACGTTACATATTACTTTGTTCCTTATGTGCCTAAAGTTCATCCAAGTGGTTTTTTTTTACATTTATAATTAAGTAATTGTCCTTCAACTGCCTCATTCAGTGTTAAAGCTATTTTTCCTTGTAGTTCAGCTTCACTAACTCCCTTAATAAAAAGGCTCATATTGTCTGCAAACAGTACGGATTATGCTCTCGATAGATGGTTAGGAAAATCATTCATAAAAACTAAGAAGAGCAGAGGGCCCAGAACAGACCCTGGGGTATATCACAGTTGACTTTCAGATATGTTGAGTAATATTTTGTAATATTATGTATTATTTCAACATCTTGGTATTTGTTGCACAGATGCAATTGAAACCACTGTATCCTTTTCCAAGTACTCCATAGCAATACAGATTCTCTTGCAAAATATCATGGCAGATGAGGTCAAATGCCTTGGATAGATCTAAAAATATTCCACAGTTTTAAGTCCTCATTATCCATTGCAGTTAAAACCTGTATCAAGAACAGCTGTTTTTGTGGACCTCATTTTCCTGAACCCATTCCATGCATTGGTTAGAATTTTGCATTTGTTTAGGAAACTCAACAGTCTCTCATACATAATCCTCTCAATTACTTTATGAAAACCTGACAGTTGTGACAATGGTCTATAATTTTGTATGGTATATGAACAGTATTTTTTTTAAGTGGCTTTATTATTGACTTTTTAAGTGCAGAAGGGAATTCACTAGTTTTAAATCTGTATTGGTAATATCAAGTAGTTCAGTTATTATTTTGTTTGCACTATGTTTCATGACCTTATCAAGAATACCATCACATCCACAGGACATTTTATTTTTCAGCTTATTAATTGCATTTCTTACTTCTGAATGCGTAACTGGGTACAAAAATGTTGTCTTTCTATTTGCTGGAACTTTTAACTTACCACATTTTGAGTTCCCCAGGTTCTTAAATAAGATTTTGAGCACTGATAAGGTAGTAGTCATTGAACATATTGGCAACACAACAAGGGTCTTCAACATTTCCTTCCTTTTTTATAATAAGATTATTGTTTGTCACTTTGGATTTACCAATGTTATGGTTTATGATCTAACAAACTGATTCGATTTTATTGCTGCCTTTTCTGATAATTAAATCATTGTCCAGTTTTTTTCTGCATGAATAACTTCTTTTGTAGCATCTGCTGCATTATGCTTTGAATGCCAACCCAAAATTTCTAAAAATCCCTGCAGATTTCTTCATTCCCACAGTTAACAATGGATTAGATTTGGGAGGGATTATTACTTTTTTGAGGGGGAAAGTGACATCAAAGCAATATTTGTAATCAGAGAAGAATGACTCATATTTAGGGTCTACAGTTTTGAGTCTCTGTCCCATTCAACAGTATGCAACATGCTATGAAAATTCCAAAGGCTACTTTCATTAATGTATCTTGTTCCCATATAGTTTCCACTGCCATGTTTGTCCTAACCATATTTTTTAGTGAGAGCTTGATTGCCATGTGGTCAGAGAAATCAGTATCTGTTACTTCAACCTGATAACTACAGGTCTCTTTGTTAATAAACACCTTATCAATTGTTGTCTCACACCCATCTCCATACCTGGTGATATCAGTTGGTGAAGCTTGTAAATTATATGAGGTGAAGAGATTTGTGTGCATTACTATTACTTCTAAAATTGATGTTGAAATCATGCAGTAGAACTATTGAATTTGACCTAGGTCTCAATTCATTCAGTTGATCATCAAGATATTTTTAAAATAAAGGAATATTCCCAGAAGGTGACCTATATACACAGACAATTACCAAACCACAGTCAGTCAGTTTGCAGACACAGTACTCAAATTCTTTTTCTATACACTTTTCTTTTCTTAACTCTACTTATTTAGAATTAGGATTGTCTCTAACATAAATAAAAACACCTCCACATCTGTACTTTTCCCTGCAAAAAATGCTTATGATTATTAATTTGGGAAGGGCTGCTGTACATATTTGGGAGTTTTGTACTACGAGATGAACATAACTGCAGCTATTATAGTCAAAGGACATGGAAGACAAACAGTAAACGAGAAGGGAACTGGACAGGACATTATCTTATCCTCGATACTATTCAATCTATATAGGAAGTAAACTGGCGAAGAAACCAAGGAGAAATCTGAAAAAAGGAATTTAAGTCCAGGGAGAAGAAATAAAAACCATACCAGAAATAGAAAAAGACCTGAAGAACAGCTGAATGCATGGACACCCCCAGGAATGTTTCCTGGGAGAGGGTTTAGCAAGACTCTACAATTGTCATTTTATATATAAATGAGAGATCTGTTACACTAAATATAAATTTAAGTGTCAGAAATATTTTGTGAAGGTAGTTCTTAGGAATGTAACTTTGTACTGAAATGAAATCTGGATGAAGAACAGTTCAAGGGTGAAAGGAATAAAAGTTTTAAATTGCACTTTGGCAGAAGAATGAAAAATATTAGATGGGTAGATCTAGTAACTATTTGATTTGATTTGATTTATTATTGGTCCTGTAGATCACACAATTTGTACAGCAAAGCACATCAAGATATAGGGCAAGTCAATTTGAAAAAATTATGTTAAGATGGTATATGATGAGAGATGACAGTAGTGGCACATAACTCACATAACAGAATACATATAGGATATATAGACAAAATATAAATAAGGTGTTGTGTGATGAAAGATGACAGTGGTACATACTGCACGTAGCAGAATACATATGAGATACAGACAGCATATGAGTAACAAACAATAATTAAATTATCTTACTAAGTAGAAATATCTACAAGTGAATGTACAGCTTATTACAAGTAATTAAAATATTCGGTACACAGTTCACATAGTAGAATACATATGAGATGTTATTGTTGTGGTCTTCAGTCCTGAGACTGGTTTGATGCAGCTCTCCATGCTACTCTATCCTGTGCAAGCTTTTTCGTCTCCCAGTACCTACTGCAGCCTACATCCTTCTGAATCTGCTTAGTGTATTCATCTCTTGGTCTCCCTCTACGATTTTTATCCTCCACGCTGCCCTCCAGTACTAAATTGGTGATCCCTTGATGCCTCAAAACATGTCTTACCAACTGAACCCTTCTTCTGGTCAAGTTGTGCCACAAACTCCTCTTCTCCCCAATTCTATTCAATACCTCTTCATTAATTATGTGAACTACACATCTAACTGTCAGCATTATTTTGTAACACCACATTTCAAAAGCTTCTATTCTCTTCTTGTCCAAACTATTTATCGTCCATGTTTCACGTCCGTACATGGCTAAATTCCATACAAATGCTTTCAGAAACAACTTCCTGATACTTAAATCTATATGCGATGTTACCAAATCTCTCTTCTTCAGAAACGCTTTCCTTGCCATTGACAGTCAACATTTTATATCCTCTCTACTTTGACCATCATCAATTATTTGGCTCCCCAAATAGCAAAACTCCTTTACTACTTTAAGTGTCTCATTTCCTAATCTAAATCCCTCAGCATCATCCGACTTAATTCGACTACATTCCATTATCCTTGTTTTGCTTTTGTTGATGTTGATCTCATACCATCTTTTCAAGACACTGTCCATTCTGTTCAACTGCTCTTCCAAGACCTTTGCTGTCTCTGACAGAATTACAATGTCATCGGCAAACCTCAAAGTTTTTATTTCCTCTCCATGGATTTTAATACCTACTCCAAACTTCTCTTTTGTTTCCTTTACTGCTTGCTCAGTATACAGATTGAATAACATCGGGGAGAGGCTACAACCCTGTCTCACTCCCTTCCAAAACAGTGCTTCCCTTTCATGCCCCTCGACCCTTAGAACTGCCATCTGGTTTCTGTACAAATTGTAAATAGGCTTTCGCTCCCTGTATTTTACCCCTGCCACCTTTAGAATTTGAATGAGAGTATTCCAGTCCACATTGTCAAAAGCTTTCTCTAAGTCTACAAAAACTAGAAATGTAGGTTTGACTATCCTTAATCTTTCTTCTAAGATAAGTCATAAGGTCAGTATTGCCTCATGTGTTCCAATATTTCTACGGAATCCAAACTGATCTTCCCTGAGGTTGGCTTCTACCAGTTTTTCCATTCGTCTGTAAATAATTTGCGTTAGTATTTTGCAGCAGTGACTTATGAAACTGATTGTTCAGTAATTTTCACATCTGTCAACACTTGCATTCTTTGGGGTTTAGAATTATTATATTCTTTTTGAAGTCTGAGTGTGTTTCGCCTGTCTCATACATCTTGCTCACCAGATGGTAGAGTTTTGTCAGGACTGGCCCTCCCAAGGCCGTCAGTAGTTCTAATGGACTGTTGTCTACTCCCAGGGCCTTGTTTCGATTTAGGTCTTTCAGTGCTCTGTCAAACTCTTCATGCAGTATCATATCTCCAATTTCGTCTTCATCTACCTGTTCTTCCATTTCCATAATATTGTCCTCAAGAACCTCACCTCTGCATAGACCCTCTATATACTCCTTCCACCTTCCTGCTTTCCCTTCCATGCCTAGAACTGGGTTTCCATCTGATATTCATGCAAGTGGTTCTCTTTTCTCCAAAGGTCCCTCTAATTTTCCTGTAGGCAGTGTCTATCTTGAAACTTCCTGGCATATTAAAACTGTGTGCCTGACCGAGACTCAAACTTGGGACCTTTGCCTTTAACAGGCAAGTGCTCTACCATATAAGCTATGGAAGTCTGACTCATGCCCAGTCCTCACAGCTTTACTTCTGCCAGTATCTCATCTCCTACCTTCCAAACTTTACAGAAGCTCTCCGACAAATCTGGTAGAGCACCTGCCCGTGAAAGGCAAAGGTCCTGAGTTCGAGTCTCGGTTGAGCACATAGTTTTAATCTGCCAGGAAGTTTCATATCAGTGCACACTCCGCTGCAGAGTGAAAATCTCATACTTGAAACATCCCCCAGGCTGTGGCTAAGCCATGTGTCCGCAGTATCCTTTCATTCAGGAGTGCTAGTTCTGCAAGTTTCGCAGAAGAGCTTCTGTAAAGTTTGGAGGGTAGGAGATGAGGTACTGGTAGAAGTAAAGCTGTGAGGACTGGGCCTGAGTCATGCTTCGGTAGCTCAGATGGTAGAGCAGTTGCCTGCGAAAGGCAAAGGTACCGAGTTCAAGTCTCGGTCGGGTGCACTGTTTTAATCTGCCAGGAAGTTTCACTCTGCTGCAGAGTGAAAATCTCATTCTAGTACCTATCTTACCTCTCTTGTGATAAGCTTCTACAGCCTTACATTTGTCCTCTAGCCATCCCTGCTTAGCCATTTTGCAGTTCCTGTCAATCTCATTTTTGAGACATTTGTATTCCTTTCTGCCTGCTTCACTTATAGCATTTTTGTATTTTCTCCTTTCATCAATTAAATTCAGTTTTTCTTGTGTTACCCAAGGATTTCTACTAGCCCTCGTATTTTTACCTACATGATCCCCTGCTGCCTTCACTATTTCATTCCTCAAAGCTACCCATTCTTCTTCTACTGTATTTCCTTCCCCCATTCCTATCAATTGTTCCCTTATGCTCTCCCTCAAACTTTGTACAACTGCTGTTTCTTTCAGTTAACCAGGTCCCATCTCCTTAAATTCCCACCTTTTAGCAGTTTCTTCAGTTTTAATCTACAGTTCATAACCAATAGTTTGTGATCAGAGCCCACATCTGCCCCTGGAAATGTCTTAAATTTAAAACCTGGTTCCTAAATCTCTGTCTTACTATTATATAATCTATCTGAAACTTTCTAGTATCTCAGGGTTCTTCCATGTATACAACCTTCTTTTATGATTCTTGAACCAAGTGTTAGCTAACATCCAATTTCCTTACCCAGTGCTCACTTACAAATTTCTGACTCATTACTATTTATTACTTCCTCAAAATTCTCTGGGCTATCAGCACTACAGAAGTTTTTAAAAGAGAGTTACTCATGACACAATCGTTAAAATCAATCAGTCATTCTATGTTCTTTAGTTGAGTTTCTCAACGTTGGTTCCTGTTCTAGTTTATGATTGCTTGTACAAATTTTGATACCTCTTGCTTCCATTTGCACATTTACTGATTCTTTGTATATGCCTTTCGCTCAGAACCACTAAAATATTCACAACCTTATTCAGAGTCCTTAACATAAATATATTTGACATCATCTTCTGCAACATCAACATGTCTGGAAATGATAACCCTTTTTGTAAGTCAATACTCTGCTTCCTACATTGCTATACCCTATTAAAATTCGTTAGTCTAATTTGTAATTCCAAATTGTCTTTCCCAGATGTTGTGGCAATGTACAAAAACCCTGCTTCAACACTATTCAAGTTGATGATGGTGGGGGGAGAAGGGGAAGGGAAGAGAAGCAACTAATGATATCAGCTGCAATGGGACAATGAATGAAAATGTAAGCCAGCCTGGGACTTGAATAGGAAATCTACTGATTACTATGTGGCAACATTAGCTGCTGCACCATCTAAGTGCAATGTTTACCACAAATGCGTTGACTATTTTGACACACTCCCAGACCAACCCACATTCCCATTTAGCACCACATATCCGCAACCCCATCCACTTCCCTATGCTCACCAATTCAGTATAACTTTAAATATTTAACATTAGGTTTCTTTGCAGACAATATTTCACAAGAAGTTTTCCTTTCTATAGTATTAGGTAAAGTTCTGTTTTTGAGATATGGAACTGCACAAACTACTTCATGGCAAGTCTCCTGTCTGCTCTTGCTTCAACTAACAAGAGTCCTGATATATCTAAAACTGACATTTTTAGCTTTCAGTTGCACTATTTAATTCGTGTACACAAAGAGGACATGCATTTAAAATTATTCCTTTCTCTCTTATAAACTGTTACAGACCTGAATTTTAATATTAGTTCCCATTGTTAAATCTCAATTTGGTAATATTTTTTCCTAGGTAAATTTGCAGTTTCATTAACATATTCCACAAAAAAATCACAAACTTGATATTTAAGTTTGAGAGTGTAGAGTCTAGCTGCTTTACAATAGTCATAAATAAAAGTGAGAAAAATCTTTCACCAAGCAAACCATGAATTGAGTGAGGCCTATTCAGATAAGTATGAATAACCTCTAATGTTTCTTTTGCTTTGAGGCATTGTTTTCAAAAGATAAATTGCACATTTTGTTTTTGCTACAAATTTGATTTCTTAAATTCTGATTCTAAATTTCTTAGTAATCCATCAGCTAACTGATGTTTATGCAATGTATTCAAATAGTTAAAATCTACATGTTGAGGAGCACAATGCCATTTCTCCTTTACAGACATGCTACCCTTACTGCTGACACTGTGATGAAACAAGCTGGGATCTCTTTGCTTCCTCTCTTGTTTTGCAATCTGGCTCCATAAATTCATTTTTTCATTTTTGACTAATTAGCAATAACATACATGAGTATCATCTGCATCTCCATAAAAGAGAAAGGTTGACCACAGTCTTAAAGAATATAGCAGACTAGGTCTAATTTTGTGCTTAGTTTTGTGAATATAATTAAATTTCTAATTTATTTTGACCCTTCCTAGTTATTATCTTTTTCTACAGATCATTATAGGGTGACATCAGTTATTATTTCATGATTTAGATTCTATTGTTGGCTTATACACAAATATAAATTCTGTACTAGTTATAAACATTTGGAAGATGAAGAACTAGCCTTTTTAAAATATTTATTTGGGTCTATTCAGAAACATATTAGCAAAGCCAGCCCTTAATTAATTCCAAAATAATTTACAGATTTGTCAAAAGTATTGTTTGTATAACTATATCAGATAAGTTCATTATTTAAAAAAATAATTCAGCTTAACCTTTCAGTAGAAGGAACCGTTATAAGGAAGGAATTTTTTGATGTATTAATTTAACTGAATGAGTGACATTTTAATTGTAATTTCTGTAACTTAAACATCAAATAATGTATAGTTTTAGTGCCTAGTATTGTGAGGATATATAAAGGACCAGTTTTTTTCCAGAGACAGGCAGTCCATGGCTGATTTTCAGATATGAAACATTTACTGGTTAGATTAACAACAATGTATCAACTTAAAAGTGGAATAAGTGTAACTCAAATAGGCCACATGTTACAACAACCAGTGACAGTGTCTGTTAAATTTATTTGAAAAATAGTGTCACATGTATCATATTATTCTGCAAGAACTGTGAACTGTGTGCTTAGGATTTTACTGCTCATAGATGTTCAACAACAAACTAATGTAGCACTGTGCTGATGTTGCCTGCAACCTATTAATGAGCTTATCAACATTTACCAATCAATGAATCCTGGGCCAAGGTTATAGTTGCAGGCATTACAAATGTTTAATGCAGCAGCCATTCTTGAATGAAGCCCATTGGAGCAGTCATTATGAAGGACAGCTGCAGCAGCCAACCAGGAATCAAGCTCATTGGATCAGCCGCAGCAGCCAATCAGGCTGCCAACTGGACTCAACTCACCTGATATAAACAAGTGGATTCTGGATGAGTGGGAGTAGCTGAAGCAGCACTGGGAGACAGGTGAATAAAAATAAGGTAATTAATAGCAAAATCCATTTTATATTAAATGTTTCATAAGGAGTGGCCTTAAAAACCAAGACAGTGTGATGGGGGAGAATAGACAACAGAGGTTACGTTTTTTAGTGAACAGAAAGACTTAATGGGAACTGATTTAGTATATGATAGTGGTCATAAATCAGACATGAATGTAACTTTGAATGATTGGGACAAAGGTCATATTGTAGATATGATGCTAAAAGCATCATCTACATTGTGTGGTGATGTGAGCAACAATGATGTAAACAGTGCTGAAGTGGGTGAAATTGTTAAGGTTGAGGAGGAAGGATCTAGTAGAAAAAGCCAGAAAATGCAGTAGTTTATGGCAGGCAGAAAATTAGAAGCTATGTTAAGGCAAATTATGAGTAGTTTGAGTAGTATGACTGTGAGAGAAGATGATAGTAGGGTGGAAAATAAAACTGATAGCATTAAAACTGTCCTGTCTAGCTTAAATGATGAATTGAAGAAAAAATTAAAAAGGAATTAAGGTATTCAGCTCTAATATTTCAGAAATAAATAAGAAAGTTTTGATGGTAGTGAAAGATTGTGATGAAAGGGCAAACAAAACAGTACAGAATACTAATGAGAAATTAACATTAATGAGTAGTAAATGTATAGAAGAGAGAAGTAAACATTACAGATAAACAAAGGGAAGAATTAAAAGCACCAGTAAGGCATTTTCAGACAGCCCATGTTTGGTAAAAGATTTTGAGTGCAAATTAAAATTTAAGGATCCTCAACCATTTTTTCAGAAAACCTTATATTAGTCCATTTTCAAAAAAGGAAGCAGAGAGAAAAGAAATCCAAAAGATGGTCTCTCATGGGGGATTATTGAAATGTCAACTAGCAGGTATAATAACCTACTTGTGGTTGTAAAGAAGAAGAATGGTGGTGTCAGGTTGGTTCTGGATGCCAGGAAATTAAATGAAATCATTATTGGGACGAGTGGTAGACCAGCCAACATAGATGACATTTTCCAAAGTTCCATGGATGTAAGTTTCAGACTTCTTTTGATGTGACTTGTGGCTATTGGAATATCAGTTTGGCCAAGGAATCTAGGCCATGTACAGCAATTTTATATGAAGTTAAGTGTTACGAATACTGTGTGATGCCATTTGGTCTGAACTTGTCTGTGTGTGTGTTTATCAGAGCTGTTTACAAGGTGCTATGTGAGATATTAACTAATGAAATAACAGTCTATGTTGATACTGTCCTAGTAGCGAGTGCAGAATGTTTGAAGCACTGTAAGATTCTGAACGAAGAACTGAGGGCTATGTATAGAGGAAGCACGAAACTAAAATTAAGTAAATCCGAATTTGTAAAGAAGGAAATTTCATTTTGGTTCACAGGATTAATGAGGAAGGTATACATCCTGATGCAGAAAAGTTTGCTGCCATTGCAGGTTTCCCACACCCCCAAAACAAGGAGGATCTTAAAGCTAGGTTTGGCTTGTATGGCTTCTACCGAAATTTCACATCAGACCAGTCATTTAACTATCCTTGCCTTGGTAATTTGTTGAGAAAGAATGTGGGGTGGGATTGGACAGAGGAGTGTGAGGATGCATTTAAGAGTTTGAAAAACAAATTAGTAAATAATAAAATGCTAGGACTTCCAAATTTTTCACTGACTTTCTGTATGCAAGTGTTTTGGTTTGGGGGTAGAAATTTTCCAATTAGTACCTACTGGGATGGGAGCTGAACACAAAACTATCCCTTTTGCTAGTAGAACATTACAGCCACACCAAAAGAACTATTCCATTTCAGAATTAGGCTTTGGAAATTAAATTTGGATTTCAAAAGTTTGAGTACTATTTGCTTAGACATAAGACCATAGTGTATACAGATCATAAGGTTTTGAGTTACCTTCAGAAGTGCAGGCTGAAACACACCAGGTAAACTAGGTGGGCTTTGTATTTCCAACAATTTGATTTGGAGGTAAGGTATGTAAGACAATATTGTGCCTGATGTGTTGTCTAGGATACCAGCAGGGAAGAAGGATACTGACAGTACTGAGAACCATGAAGAACAAGTAAGGTTGCTTTATTTGCAGGGAGTGAAGAACAAGAAAATGAGGAAAATTTGCAAGCAAATGAGAAGGTACCAGAATGAGGATACAAATTTAAGGTTGGTTAAGTAGTATTAAAACATTCCAAAGGTGAAACAGTACTATAATATACACAAAGGGTTGTTTTAGGAGGAAAAATTTGAATGATCAGGACTGGAAGGTTATGCTTCCCTACCAACATGTTGATAAATTTATTGACTACTGACATGAGAGCTATGGATATTATGGGATCAGGAGAATAGTCGCTAAGATACAGGAAACAGTAATATTTAACAATTTGTGGAGAAGGGTTAATCAGAGACTAGAAAAGTGTGATAAATGTCAGAGAGTAAAGACAACCGTTGTGCTATCAAAAGGCTTAATGCAGTCTGACCTTCCTAGCAAACTTAAGAGATTATAGCAGGTGACCTTCTAGGAGCATTGCCTACATCTACTGGAGGTTTCAAGTATATTTTCATTGTGTTGGGCACATTCTCAAAATATGTAAATCTGTATCCAATTAAGAAGGCAAATAATAATACTATAATGGACAAGTTGACATCTGATTACCTCTGCAATGTAGTGGTACCAAAATCACTTTTGCCTGACAATGTCCCACAATTTGTTTCAGAGAGGTTTGAACACTGTATGGCAATACACAAGATAAAACAGAAAGATTTCTACCTATTTTCCACAAGGTAACATGAGTGAAAGGGTTATGAAGGGAATTAATAGACCGTGCAGGATTTATTGCAGTAAGAAACACACAGCCTGGGCAGGTCATATTCGATATTTTGAAAATATTATCCACATTTTATGGAACAAATTGACAGGATTTGCCACATATGAGCTTATGTTCAATGCGAGACCCAGCAACATCATCAGATCAGAAGTGGATTTCCCTCAGGTAAGACTAAAAGACAAAACTGGCTAAAGAGATGATGAAAAAAAAGCAGCAGGAAGGAAGAGAAGAAATGACAAAGGAGTGAATCCAGTGCGTTTTAGAGTAGGTGACCTTATCGTCATCAAAACCAAAGAAAAATATAACAAAGGAAAAATTTGTACACAAACCAAATGGCAGTTATGAGAGTCGAGGGGCATGAAAGGGAAGCAGTGGTTGGGAAGAGAGTGAGACAGGGTTGTAGCCTATCCCTGATGTTATTCAATCTGTATATTGAGCAAGCAGTAAAGGAAAC
The DNA here is from genome assembly GCF_023897955.1 of Schistocerca gregaria. Taxonomy (NCBI): domain Eukaryota; kingdom Metazoa; phylum Arthropoda; class Insecta; order Orthoptera; family Acrididae; genus Schistocerca; species Schistocerca gregaria. The sequence goes on from NC_064930.1 coordinate 55,370,526, forward strand.
AAAAGAAAAATTTGGAGTAGGTATTAAAATCCATGGAGAAGAAATAAAAACTTTGAGGTTTGCCGATGACATTGTAATTCTGTGAGAAACAGCAAAGGACTTGGAAGAGCAGTTGAACGGAATGGACAGTGTCTTGAAATGAGGGTATAAGATGAACATCAACAAAACCAAAACGAGGATAATGAAATGTAGTTGAATTAAATCGGGTGATACTGAGGGAATTAGATTAGGAAATGACACTTAAAGTAGTAAAAGAGTTTTGCTATTTGGCGAGCAAAATAACTGATGATGGTCAAAGTAGAAAGGATATAAAATGTAGACTGGCAATGGCAAGGAAAGCGTTACTGAAGAAGAGAAATTTGTTAACATCAAATATAGATTTATCAGGAAGTCGTTTATGAAAGTATTTGTACATATTGTAGCCATGTATGAAAGTGAATCATGGACACTTAATTGTTTGGATCAGAAGAGAATAGAAGCTTTCGAAATGTGGTGCTACAAAAGAATACTAAAGATTAGATGGGTAGATCACATAACTAATGAGGAGGTAGTGAATAGAATTGGGGAGAAGAGAAGTTTGTGGCACAACTTGACTAAAAGAAGGGATCAGGTGGTAGGACATGTTCTGAGGCATCTAGGGATCAGAAATTTAGTATTGGAGGGCAGTATGGAGGGCAAAAATCGTAGAGGGAGGCCTAGAGATGAATAAACTAAGCAGATTCAGAAGGGTGTAGGCTGCGGTATGTACTGGGAGATGAAGCAGCTTGCACAGGGTAGAGTAGCATGGAGAGCTGCATCAAACCAGTCTCAGGACTGAAGACCACAACAACAACAACAACAACATACTTTAAGATTGAGACTGTCGAGTGGGAAGGTAAGTGTTCAACTGATACACGTAGCCCAATGTGTAGTATATCTGAATAATTTAGAGACAAGATCGAGTATAGTGCAAATTTTGTGGAAATGTCCATTGTGGGTGTAAAGATAAGAGGAGCTACAGGTAAGCAATGTGAATTTATAAAATCTCAGGTACTTTCAATGTTTAGTATAGAAAACAAAACTTTTGAACATGGATTTTAAGTGACCCCTAGCCTGGAGGAAAATATAATTCTCGATATTGGTTGAATAGTGAAAGTTGAGGCTTGTTTTGGATGGGCATTCTAAGAAATTAATACTTATGTGAAAACAAATTTCTGTATTTTAAACTGTGGGAAAAGTTGTAACTGTTTGCAAAACATTGTGAACCAAGGTGAGTACCAGGTGTTTGATGAGACTGAGGATCAAGATCTTGAATGTATAGTAGATTAGTAAGAAAGGGAAGCTACAACTCTTAATGAACAAGAACTTAGGATTTTGTTATTAGGATTTAGAAATGTGCTTAGTAAATAACCAGGGAAAGTGAAAGGCTGTCAGTGAATGCTCTACCATATAGATCATCAACCTGTCTTTCTCAAGCGATGAAATATACCATTTTCAAAAAGAAAAGTTGTAGGGAAAGAGCTTCATAAAATGGAGACATGGGGTGTAATTGAGAGAAGTAGGAGTGATTTCAATAATCATTTACTTGTGATAAGTAAGAGAAATGGTGGAGTAAGAAAAGTTTTGTACTCTAGACATGTTATTACATTTCTTATCAGAGAGAATGACCATCCTTAGAACATGGATGAGCTGATACACAAATCTGATTATGTAAAATACGTGAGTATCTTGGACTTCACCTCTGGATTTCACCAGATAGCACTTGAAATTAATTCTGCAAGGAATACAGAATTTTTGTCTGGAGGTAAGTGGTTTCAATACTGTGTTGTGCCATTTGGGCTAAATGTATATGCAGCTGAATTCATAAGAGCCCTGGATTCTGTCTTGGATAGTGAAGTGAGTTCAAAATTAATTGTGCATGCTGATGACATTCTGGTCATTGTAATGACTTGGGAACAATTATTTGGTGGTATGGCTGTACCCTGCTGGACCAGTCAACTTACAAGAGATATTAGATGCTGAGTAATGTACTCATGCATCTCTCAACTACATCAGTGTTGTGACTGAGATTTGTAAATTGTTAGCCAAGACTGCCAAAGAGAGTGGTATCCCACATATACAGACGTTTCTTTTTAAGTAGAGGGACTGACATCCCAATACATTATATAACTTTCAATCAGTATGGTTTTCCCTTTATTCATGTTTTTCTTTTTTTACCAATTGTAAATTATTCTATTAGGCCTTTACATAAGTAGGTTTGTTTTTATGAACAACTAGCAAATAGTATGGAAGACATTACTAGTATATACAATATAATATGATACAGATATGTCAGCTTTCATACACTGATTTTTGTCCTCAAGCTACTCGATTATGTCATCATTCAGAAGCTAATTATGACTCTGTTCACCTGTTTTTTATCGTGAGTATTGCACTATTGTGTCTGACTGAAACTTTAATTGTGGGCAAACTCATGCTTAACTCTGTTTTGTGTACCCTTTGTCATCACAACACTGTGTGTGTGCTCAAGGAGAGCATGCAACTATTGATTGAGGCTAGATGCTTCTTATAATTATTCTTTACATATGATTGAAATGATTGTGAACTTTATTCATTTAGTTGTGTTGAAAGATTTTTTGCTGGTTTGTACATGTGTGGTTTGAATTCATGGGTTGGTCCCTAAATTGTATGCCTGTTGTTGTTGTTGTTGTTGTTGTTGTGGTCTTCAGTCCAGAGACTGGATAGGCCCTAATATTTTATGATTAATTTGTCCTTTCGTAAATTGACATACGAGGAGCATTTGAGAAGTCCGTGCAAAAATAAAAACTACTTACATCTGTGGGGAAAACTTTTTTAGTTTTCAAAATAGTCTCCTTTTAGACTTATACACTTCATCCAACACTTTTCTAATTTTTTGATCCCTTTCAAATAATAGAAATTGTCCAAGTCTGCAAAACAGATATTAGTTGCTGCAGTCACCTCATCTGAATAAAATCTTTGTCCCGCCAGCACTTTCATCAAATTGAGAAACAAATAGTAACCTGAGGGACTGGAGAATAGGGGGGATGTGAAACGAGTTGGAATCCTATGTCCATTAATTTTGCGACCACAATGGCTGAGGTGTGTGTTGGGCATTGTCGTGATGGAAAAGGACTTTTCACCGGTTCAATCTTGCAGCACATTTTTCAAATGGTCCAATAAAGATGAATAATATGCATCTGTAATAGTTTTATCCCTTTCCAGATAGTCAATGAGGATTATCCGCTGCAAATCCAAAAAGACAATTGCCATAACATTTCCAGCCAAAGGAATGGTCTTCGCATTTTTTGGTTCAGATTCTGCCTTGGTAACCCGTTGTTTAGATTGTTCTTTGGTCTCAGGAGCATAGTAATTGATTCATGTTTCATCCACAGTGATGAAAAGGTGCTTAAAGTCCTGCGGATTCTTCCTGAACAGCTGCAAACTATCCTTGCAGCACTTCACACGTTTCCATTTATGGTCAACCGTGAGCAATCGCGGAACCCACCTTGCGGATAGCTTTCTCATGTTCAAATGTTTATGCAAAATATTATGTACCCATTGATTCGAGATGCCCACAGCACAAGCAATCTCACACACCTTAACACTTCTGTCATCCATCATCATATCACGGATTTTATCAATTATTCCTGAAGTCATAGCTTCCACAGGGCGTCCAGAACATTCAGCACCACCTGTGCCCAAATGGCCACTTCAAAAATTTTGAAACCATTAATAAGTTGTTCTAAACAAAGAAATATACCAATGTGGCTGAAACTTGTTGTGCGCTCTCTCCAAAGATGCTACTAACTAAACATAACCTCGATACGTGCCGGTGGTGCCAACACTCAGACTTTGCATGGACTGTTCATATGCCCTTTGTATCCTTAAATACTCGGCTTCATGTGGCTGATTGATTTTGTCCTACATTCCTTCTCATGATTAAGTATATTTTTCTGATCTGTACCCATCACTGTGTTTTTCGAGTCTCCTCACTCGTCTTACAGTTAGGCTCTGAATTTTTTCTCATCTCCTTTGAAGATTTGAAGGTTTGATATTTATGGATGTAAACTTGGAATTTGTAATTCTAGTAATTTATCTTGTCTCTGTATTTGTTTCTACAGTTTAGTGTTGTAATGTTGTAGTTTTGACTTTGCATTATTTGTCTTGGGGGCAGTATGTTCCACAGATCAGAGAATTGGAATACCATATCCTGATATATGTATAGTAGATATTTCTTTTAAGTGTTCTGAGGTGTGTTACATATAAGATACTTCTATACAACTGTATTCTGGGGCAGTATGTTCCACAGATAAGAGAACTGGACTACCATATCCGGATATATGTATAGTAGATATTTCCTTTATGTTTTCTGTAATGTGTTACATATCAGATACTTCTATACAGCTGTATTCTATCCTTTGGCATCATTCTGTCACTATTTGGAAAACCTTATGGTCTGTCACAAAATATTGTAAAAACATTGCTTTCAAATTTTGTGAGGAGGATATTGTAGAGGGACAACCTCCTCTAGCATTACTTTTCTGAACAGAAGTAATCAATATCAGAAATAATTACATTTTAAACTGGTCAGTATTATCTCAGCTGTTTTCTGGAAGAATTACCCATGATTTTGTGCATGATATGTTATATTTCAGACTAAAATGTGATCAGACATTTTTGTAATAACAGTGTAATTTCTGATTTTGAATTGTAGATTGTAAAGACAGTGAAAATGTAAAAGAATAACAATTACAGAAGAAAAAATTTCTGCTCAGGCAATACTTCAGCATTATTTACATCAATTGGAATCATGAGAACCTACAATGTCAAAAATTTCAGCTTCAGGAATGAGCCCCTAGACATGAAGAATTGGAACCAAGTGTGAGCAAATGAGATATGTAAAAAGGTTATTGTAAGTCTCATTCCTCTCAAAGCTTATGAAAAGAGTTGATTATAAAGTCAGTTATGTAATGGAGGGGCCGGCCGCGGTGGACTCGCGGTTCTAGGCGCGCAGTCCGGAATGTGTGTGATGTGTGTGATGTCTTTAGGTTAGTTAGGTTCTAGGGGACTGATGACCACAGAAGTTAAGTCCCATAGTGCTCAGAGCCTTTTGAACCATCTTTTTGTAATGGAGGAATGAATTACAAGACTGGTGTGGTGCTGAAGAGGCATCGCAGAAGAGACTACATTAATCAGGTTGTTAGGGTTACAGTTCTTGGGCATTACAGTGGGCTTAGTGTGGGTGACAGAAGCATGGAAAATGAAATTGAAGCAGCTGCACTGTTACAGAGAATGTCAAAAATCATAAATATATTTTTGCACTGTATGCCAGACACAAATACTGAAGCATTTGCACAGTCCTGAGAGAAAATTGACCACTTTTTAGCATAATGAACTAAGGACAGAATATATATTCTTGGTGACATAAATACTGGTTTAAGACTAAGGCAAACACACATTTTAGTTTTCTTAAAATGCTAAGATTGGGTAACTTTTACTGCATTAAGAGTTGGTAACAATTTTTCTGTCATCAGCATTCATTAACGATACTTCACGTAATGGCAGAGTTACGACTACCTCTCATTGTGTCCTGGAATGCTTCCGGATGCCATGAAGGGCACAGGTTGCTGCCAACTGCAGGTGGTGGCTCATGTCGGTACCAATGACGTGTGTCTCCTTGGATTGGAGCAGATTATGTCTGTTTTCGGGCAGCTGGTGGAAATGGTAAAGACTGCCAATCTTGCTTCCGAGATTAAGGCGGAGCTCACCATCTGCACCATTGTTGACTGTGGTCCTTAGCTGCAGAGACGAGTGGAGGGTCTGAATCAGAGGCTCAGGCGGTTCTGTGACGTGTAGGCTGGTATTGTAATTGTAAATTGTCGTAGCTGTGTTGGAAAAGAACCAGAGCTTAGAAAGCACTGAAGCTCAAATAATTGTAGGTTCAGAGAGCTGGCTAAAGCTGGAATTAAGTTCAGCCGAAATTTTTTCAAACGATCTAACAATGTTCAGAAAGGATAGGTTAAATACAGTTGGTAGTGGAATATTTATTGCTGTCAGAGGTAGTTTGCCTTGTAGCGAAATTGAAGTAGATAGTTTGTGTGAAATAGTAAGGGATAGAGGTTATACCTGACAGTTGGACTAAACTATTAACTGGATTGCTTTACCGATCCCACGTCTCAGAATATATAGTTTCTGAGCGGTTCAAAGACAACTTGAGTCTCATTTCAAATAAGTGCCCTGCTCATATAATTAAAGTCGGGGTGACTTCAATCTACCATTGTTATGCTCGAAAAATTATAAGTTTAAAGCCGGCGGCAGGCATAAAACGTCATACGAAATTGTGCTGAATGCTTTCTCAGATCATGTAAGTGTAGAAAAGTTGTGGAATGTTTTCAAAGAGATAGTTCAAACGGTTCAAATGGTTCTGAACCCAATGGCACTTAACATCTATAGTCATCAGTCCCCTAAAACTGAGATCTATTTAAACCTAACCAACCTAAGGACATCACACACATCCATGACCGAGGCAGGATTCGAACCTGCGACCTGTAACGTTCCCTCTTTCTGTTTATTTAGGTTTGATTTGTTTGATTGTTATTCTTTACTTCTATTATTCGGAATCTTTTTTTTATTAAATTGAGCCTGAAACTTACGTAATAAATACATCGCGTGAAGTACGATTTGCAGCATAAACAAAAATTAATTTTGGAAATGTAATCAACTGAATATTAAAAGTAAAGCTTTTGAACCACGCGCGTGACTGACTAGATACATTCAGAGGGTACGTACATTCGCGTGCGAGTGGTTGTGGTCTGATGAGAAATTTTCATTTTGAAATAATTTCGTCGTATCACACTCGGAGATTGCGAACGTACATTCAGAGTAGAGGCACGTACGTTCTATCATTCCCCGTGGCCTGGGTAAAAGAATGGCAATTATTTAAATCTAAGAGTATTTATTTTGCATCGGACTAGTATTTTTATAAGAAAAAGAAGATTGCAGGTTCTGAATGTCTCGGCAAAACGAATCGGAAGTAATTTTAGCGGCCACGAAAGGAAAGTAGAGAGCAGAATCACGTACCTCTATTGTTGAGCAGCGCCGGTTTGAAGATCTTTGGTTCCATCTAAAACTCGCCTTCTCTGCTTAACATAAATACTCCATAGGCATGGGAATAAGGCTTGTTGTGCGATGAAAATAATATAAAACACATCTTGCGTCTTTTAACTCATTCATTTACCACACACACACACACACACTAGTAATTAGACAGTATGACGTCCCACCAGCCCATCAGAACAAAAGGTAGTCGTTCATACAAGAAATAAAAAACGAAGGGCGAAATTGTTCCTATGTCTCTCAAAGATAAAAAGTTTACCAGATATTTCTCTGGTGTGTCACTGGAACAATTTTTCAGCACCTCTGCGATCAAATCACAATATTTTCAGTTCCTTTACAGACCGTAGCGATCACGAGGTTCCAGACTGAATCGCCTATAACTGCACGGCCGAAGAGATAATATCGACAGCATTTGAGAGATATATACCTAATAAATTATTAAGTGATGGTGCTTATCACCCATAGTACACAAAACAGGTCAGATCGTTGTTGCAGAAGCAATGAAAAAAGCATGCTAAATTTAAAAGAACGCACATTCCCCAAGATTGGCAAAGTTTTACAGAAGTTCGAAATATAGCGCATTCTTCAATGCAAGATGATTTTAATAATTTCCACAACGAAATGCTGTCTCAAAATCTGGCAGAAAACCCAAAGAGATTCTGGTCATACACAAAGCACACCAGTGGCAAGATGCAATCAATAACTTCACTGCGTGATAACAACGGTGAAGTCACCAATGACAGTGCCACTAAATCAGAGTTATTAAACGCGGTTTTCCGAAACTCCTTCACCAAAGAAGACGAAGTAAAATATCCCTGAATTCCAATCAAGAACAACTGCCATGATGATAAACATAGAAGTAGATATCCTCGTGTAACAAAGTAGCTTAAATCACTTAATAAAGGCAAGGCCTCTGGTCCATATTGTATACCAGTCAGGTTCCTCTCATGGTATGATGATAAAATAACTCCATATTTAGCAATTATGTACAACCAATCCCTCACAGAGAGATCCGTACCTAAAGACTGGAAAATTGTTCAAGTCACACCAGACCCAAAAAGGGAAGTAGGTGTAATTTGCTGAATTACAGGTTTATATCACTAACGTCGATTTGCGGTAGTGTTTTGGAACATATACTGTATTTGAGCATTATGAAGTACTTTGAAGAAAACCATTTATTGACACGTAGTCAGCACAGATTCAGAAAATATCGTTTTTGTGAAACACAACTAGCTCTTTATATTGATGAAGTAATAAGTCCTGTCGACAGAGGATGTAAAATTGATTCCATATTTTTAGATTTCCAGAAGGCTTTCGACACCGTTCCTCACAAGCGTCTTCTAACCAAACTGCATGCCTACACAGTATCGCCTCAGTTGTGCGACTGGATTCGTGATTTCCTGTCAGGCAGCTCACAGTTCGTAGTAACAGAAGGAAAGTCATCGAGTAAAACAGAAGTAATTATCCAGCGCTCCCCAAGGAAATGCTATAGGGCATCTATTGTTCCTGATCTATATTAACGACATAGGAGACAATCTGAGTAGCCATCTTAGATTGTTTGTAGATGATGCTGTAATTTACCTGTCTTGTAAAGTCATCAGATGATCAAAACGACTTGAAAAATGATTTAGATTAGATATCTGTAAGGTGCGGGCAGTTGACTCTGAATAAAGAAATGTGCGAAGTTATTCACATGAGTACTAAAAGATATCCGCCAAATTTTGACTAGGCGATAAGTCACACAATTCTGAAGGCTGTAAATTCAATTAAATACTTAGGGATTACAATTAGAAGTAAATAAATAGGAACGACCACATAGATAATGTTGTGGGTAGAGCGAATTAAAGACTGCTATTCATTGGCAGAACACTTAGAAGGAGCAACAGGTCTACTAAAGAGACTGCTTACACCACACTTGTTCACCCTGTTCTGGAGTATCGGTGTGTGGTGTGGGAACTGCATTAGGTGGGACTGACGGATGACATCGAAAAAGTTCAAAGATGGGCTGCTCGTTTTGTATTGTCGCGAAGTAGGGGAGATAGTGCGACAGGCATGATACATGAATTGGAATGGCAATCTTCAAAACAAAGGCGTTTTCTGTTGCGACAGGACCTTCTCATGAAATATCAGTCACCAGTTTTCTACTCCATTCGGGAAAACATTTTATTGTCACCCAACGGCATAGGGAGAAATGATCATCACGATAAGATAATAGAAATCAAGCTCACAGAGAAAATTTAAGTGCCCGTTTTTCCCGCGAGCTGTTGGAGAGTGGAATGGTTGAGAGACAACTTGGAGGTTGGTAATTGAACCCTCTGCCAAGCACTTTTTTGTGAACAGCAGAGTAATCACATAGAGATAGATCCTCCGCAAGCCACTTAGGGCGATTAGCGAAGGGTACCCAGTACCACTTTTAGTAATTTCCTTTCCTACTGCACTCGCAAACACAGAGTGGGAAAACAACTGTGTACATGCCCCTGTATCAGCCCTAATTTCTCCTGTCTCATCTTCCTGCCTCCCTCCCTACTCTTCCCCCCCCCCCCCCTACTGCAATGTATGTTGGCACAGTAAAACCGTTCGGCAGCCAGCTTCAAATCCCAGTTCTCTAAATTTTTCCAATGGTATTTCTCGAAAAGAACGACATCTTCCTCCAAGTATTGCCATTTGAGTTCCCAAAGCAGCTCCATTACACATACGTGTTGTTCGAATCTACCTGTAACAAACGTAATAGCCGTGCTCTCAATTGTTTCGATGTCTTCCTTTAATCCGACCTACTATGTGTCCCGAACACTCCAGCGTTACTCAAGAATAGGTCGCAGCAGCGTCTTATACGTGGTCTCCTTCACAGATGTGCTGTTTGTTGTCGGAGGTTAGGGAAGAGACAGACTGCTAGGGACTAGATTATTCAAGCTTCTTTTCTTAAATTCTGTACTAAAATGATTTAATACAACAAAATACATTTGATGACAAAAAATTATTTTTCTTTGGAAGATTTATTTTATTTAGTGTAGCTGTCTGATTTATGTAAAGGTAGTAGTAGATCATCAATCACATTGGTAGGTATCTTTGCGCGAAGAGTAACTTAACGTTAGAAATGTGAGTAGATTTGTGAGGAAATAGATAACTATTTCTGGTTGTTCGTGTTTATCTCTGACCACACACAACTTACGCTCTTCTGCTGGGATACTTAAAAATAAAAACATTGCGGCGTGCTTTTTTCTGATGTTTCAAAATTGAATGTAGGTCTCGTAAAATCAACTATGTTTGCTATCATCGTCGGTTTTATGAACCGTTCTTTAAACAATTGATGGGGGAATTCCAGCAATGTTTGTTGACTTTTACGTTTTTATAGATTATGGTGCACTATTAGGCTTTGCTCGGGCATGGTTTGGACAGATAGGGATTAATAATTGATGGGACAACTGCGCCGCCCACGTGTGTGCAACGTTTTACTGCCCACATAAATGAAAGATGCATGTAATCGTCAGAAGAGAGACTATTGTGCATTTAAAATTAGTTGCGACTTTTGACGTTTGGCTCAGCATCGAGGACGAGACGCCGTTGCCCAAGTAAGAGCTAAGGCGAGCCGAGCCATCTTTGCCTACCACGCTACCAGCAATTCGGTTGGTAAAACGCCCCTGTTGCCACGCCGACGGCAAACAATACGAAGTGGTGTCGCGCATCAGAGGCACCAATGTTCATTAGCTCTCGTTGTGAAGTGATATCTTCTGGCGTTGAAGTGTTCTATAGTCGTCAGGTACTGTGAATGAGTGTTTTGTGCCAGTGCTGTGTTAATGACAACAGTGCAGTATGTCTGAAAACTCAATATTCACAATAAAAATGGACGTTCAAGAAACACATTCACTGGCAGTGAAAATAATGTTCTGCTGCCAAATATGTCTCTGAATTCGAGAATAATAGTGGACGCTGAGCCATACCACTCTGTTGTCAAGGATAAAGTTACAACAACGCAGTAGATGAAAGTGGATATTTGGTTCTAAGTACAAAGAAATATTCCACTGGATAGAGTTGAACATAGCATGCATAAGGTGAAGTTAATGGAGCTTTAAATGCTGTACGAGCAGAAAGCCCCACAGTACCAGGGTGACAATCTGGCTGACGCCAAAGGACATAGTTTAATCTTCCTTTATCCATATCACGCTACTTTAAAAGCGACTGAGAATATGCTCCATGAGGCTAAAATGCTGAAAGAAGAAGCCATTGGAAATGTTACACCACTGGTCACGTCTCTAGTTGTCAGTCATACCAAGTAGGTAGTAGAGGAGAGATGGATTCACAAAGAACTATGACCAGTTTTGAGTAATACATAACTTCTCTTGTTGCTATGTTAAACACAGCTTCTTTTGTCGAAACACAGATTAGTTTACAAATATTCATCTCACTAACATTCTAATACAGTTGAAATTGCGACAGAATCATGAAACAGAGTGTCATTAAACTAGTAACTGAGGGCAAGTCAGGTCAACAGATTAGAAAACAACCCGTTCTCAGAATAGCATAAACGCCAAAAATCTTTACTTATTTTGTCAGAAAACCCACAGAAATTCTCGTTTCACCGGATATGGATGGTCCTTAAGAATTACATTATTGCATTGAAAAAATCTTAGTTGCTTCATTGTCGCACCAGATGTGAAAGTTTCGCATAATAATAATATGGCAAAATACTCTGATCTTTGTGTGCTATGATTTGTCAAAAATCTTGTTCCGAAAGCTCGAACAGTTTGTGAGATATGTGGGCCTTATGCCTAATTCTTTCTGGTTTTTTCTTTGGCACGTACTTTCATGACGGAGTGGTTTTTATAGAATCGGTTTTCTCGAGACTGCAGACAGATCACTTCCAGTTTAAAAAATAATTTAGTATTTGTTCTGCCCATGATACGAAGCAGGGTATGATGTAACTTGCACGAAACGCAAATTCACCGCGGCTTCTACTTTTTTACTGCAAGCCTTAACAATTCTATGCCTAATATCGAAGCATTCATAGTTCATTATAAAATTGACAAATTTACCTACATGATCATGCGAGAATCTCATGATAGTTCCTTTGCAAATATCGGGCCCCAAACGAATGTCAATGGCACATAATGATTTCAGCTCTGCTTGTCCTGTTTATAGGGCTCGTTGACCCTCCAAATATTGTCAAACATTTGAGAAAGGAAGCGGGCTACATGCAGCGCAATACAGATGACTTTTTTTTTTTTTTTTTTTTTCCTTTATTGTGATTTTAATACCTGTGACAAACAGGTAGGCCGGCAGCGGACCAGGTATGCCGCTCTTCGGCCTCAGAGTATACACAGAACAGAGATGAGTAAGATATAAAAACAATCAAGACGGCGGGGTACAAACAGTAGACAAAACAGAGTTAAAACGGAGTCGGTCACGTGCGTAGCACAATGGATAAAAGCGGAGAAACACGGTGCACAAACGCAGATGGCAGATGGCCACACGTGAACCAGCGGAGCACAAACGACGAAACACAAACACACTGCAGGAGAGTCGAGGCACAAACACATGCGATGGTCTTCGGCGTAGGACGATGAAAGTAACAGATGGAAGACAGCAGAGTCGTGGCCTGCCAAGGGGAAAAGGTGTGGGGAAGAGGAGAGAGAGGGGGAGGGGAAGATGCCAGTGGAGGAGAGGGATGGAGGAGAAGGGGGAGGGTAGGGGGAGTGGAAGCCCAAGGAGAAAGGGGAGGGGAGGGAGGGAGAGAAGGGAGAGAGGGTGCCCACAGGAAAAGGAGAGGAGAGGGAAGGTAAGGCTCAAAGTTGGTAGGAGGGGTAGATGGAGGGGAGGAGGGCATCATCAGGGAGGGGGAGTTGACGGAAGCCACCGAGGGAGAGGGTGTGGAGGGTGTAAAGATGGAGAGCAGGTGGGATATAGGAATGCAGGCGCGGCAGCGGGTTGGGGTGGGAGAGGATGGGAGAGACAAGAGGGTGTGGAGGATCAAGCTTGCGGGAGGTGTAGAGGATCCGTAACCGTTCGAGGAAAAGGAGGAGGTGCGGGAAGGGAATCAGGTCATAGAGGATCCGCGTGGGGGAAGGGAGACGGATGCGATAGGCGAGGCGGAGCGCATGGCGTTCTAGGATCTGAATGGACTTGTAGAAGGTAGGAGGGGCAGAGATCCAGGCGGGATGAGCATAGCAAAGGATAGGACGGATGAGGGACTTGTAGGTGTAGAGGATGGTGGAAGGGTCCAGACCCCATGTACGGCCAGAAAGGAGCTTAAGGAGGCGGAGGCGGGAGCGTGCCTTGGCTTGGATCGTCCGGAGATGTGGGTTCCAGGAGAGGCGACGGTCGAGGGTGACACCAAGGTACTTGAGAGTAGGTGTGAGGGTGATGGGACGGCCATAAATAGTAAGATAGAAATCAAGGAGACGGAAGGAACGAGTGGTTTTGCCTACAATGATCGCCTGGGTCTTGGAAGGATTGACCTTGAGCAACCACTGGTTACACCAAGTGGTGAACCGGTCAAGATAGGATTGGAGAAGGTGCTGGGAGCGTTGCAGGGTGGGAGCGAGGGCAAGGAAGGCAGTGTCATCGGCGTACTGGAGAAGGTGTAGGGGAGGTGCAGGTGGAGGCATGTCTGCCGTGTAAAGGAGGTAGAGAAGAGGGGAAAGGACGGAACCTTGGGGCACACCGGCGGAGGGGTAGAAGGTGTAGGAATCAGTGTTGTGGATGGTGACATAGGAAGGACGGTGGGAAAGGAAGGAAGCGACCAGACGGACATAGTTGAGAGGAAGAGCAAAGGTTTGGAGCTTGAAAAGGAGACCGGAATGCCACACACGGTCATATGCGCGTTCGAGGTCGAGGGAAAGGAAGATGGCGGAACGACGGGAATTGAGTTGTTCGGAGAGGAGGTGAGTGAGGTGAAGGAGGAGGTCATCGGCTGAGAAGGACGGCCGAAAGCCACATTGGGTAGGGGGGAGGAGGCGGTGTTGGTGAAGGTGCTTGTGTAGGCGGCGGGTAAGAATGGATTCCAGGACCTTGCTGAAGACCGAGGTAAGGCTGATGGGACGGTAGGAGGAGACAGCGGAAGGCGGTTTGTCGGGCTTGAGGAACATCAGGATCCGGGAGGTTTTCCACAGGTCGGGGTAGTAGCCGGTGGACAGGACCACATTGTAGAGCCTGGCCAATGTGGAGAGGAAGGAGGCAGGAGCTTCACGGAGGTGACGGTAAGTAACACGATCGTGACCGGGAGCAGTGTTGCGTTTAGGGCGAAGTGTAGCAATGATATCTTGAGTGGTGATTGGGGTATTTAGTTCTGTGTGTGTGATGTTGTCCAAGTACTGGAAGCCAGGAGCAAGCGGGGGGACAGAGGTATCAGTTCGATCACGGACATCAGGAAAGAGGGAATAATCGAACTGGGGATCGTCAGGGATGGTAAGGATATCGGAGAGGTAGGAGGCGAAATGGTTGGCCTTACTAAGGGCATCAGGGAAGGGGTGGTCATCATGAAGGAGAGGGTAGTAGGGAGAGGGTTTAGATCCGGTAAGGCGGCGGAAGGCTGACCAGTACTTGGACGAGTTGATAGGTAAGGTGGCATTAAGACGGGTGCATGTCTGTCGCCAGTCCCGGCGTTTCTTTGCCGTGAGTAAGTTCCTGAAGTGTCGCTGTAGTTGCCGGTGGCGTCGTAGTGTGTCCTGGTCACGTGTGTGAAGGAAGGCACGGTAGAGCCGGCGGGATTCACGCAGGAGAAGGACGGCCTGTGGGGGTAAGGTGGGGCGGTGCGGATGGATGGCAATGGTAGGGACGTGGGCCTCCACGGCCTCAGACAAGGTCTGCTGGAGAAAGGAGGCAGCACGGGTAACGTCATCAGGTTGGTGGTAGGTGAGGGGGTGGCTATCGACCTGGAGAGCAAGGGAGTCCCGGTAGGCATTCCAGTTGGCACGGGAGTAGTCATGGACATATTTCGGGGGAGGGTCATGGCGCGGGTCGGGACGGGGGCGACGACCGTCTGATACAGTGAGGAGGACAGGGAGATGGTCACTGCCAATGGGATCAAGGACGTCCACCGCTATGCGGCCAAGCAGGGTGGGGGAGGCTAGGACGACATCGGGAGTGGTATTGGATTCAGGGCGGGTGTGTTGGGGAATTGGAAGGACGTCGCCTTGGAGGGTGGCAAGGAACCGATGCCACCGCCGTAACTGGGCGGCAGAACGACTATGGATGTTAAGGTCGGCGGCGATCACGTAGGAGGAGAAGGTACGGTCGATGTGGGAAAGGAAGTCGAAAGGAATAGGTGCAGCGGGGCGGACATAGATGGTGGCACAGGTAAGGGTAAGGCCGGGGAAGAAGAGACTAAGGATCAAGTGTTCTGTGGGGTCAGGAAGGAGGGGTTGGAGCCGGACAGGGATCTGGCGGTGGTGGCCAATGGCAACTCCGCCACGCGCTATCTGGAGTGGATTGTCAGACCGGTGAAGGAGGTTACAGATGACCGTACAAACTATTTTATATAGACGCACGATTTGGTGATTTGAATGAGTAGAGATGTTTTCCTGGTCCTTCAGTCATGGCATATGTTTCCGTAATAGTAAATACAATCAACAATATATATATGAATTATAATTTCCTGTCTTACATTCAGCAATTATTTGCGCTTTCTCTATTTTTAAATTCTATACGGCATTGTAACACTGAGCTACCAGTGGCGCCTTTCAGCGGCTGGAAAGGGATTTATTTCGGCGCCAGATCGATGCGCCGAGTTTTTATACTGAGCTACCATTAGCGCCGCTCAGCGGCGGGAATGGGAGCTATTTCGGCGTCAGACTGCAGCGCCGAGTCGCAGAGAAGATACACGCTTTGCGTCAATGCCACCTAGAAACAAGGCCTCATATCGTGAGCCTGTGACGTCTGAGAAGCTAGATACCGACACAAGTGATTCGTAGCATATCCATATTGTATTCTGTGCATTTCGTGAGTAGTTATTTGATCTATACTCACTGACGATGCCCCGAAGCTGTTGTATGCCGAATTGCATGGGCAATTACGATAATGGACCTAAAGTCAGTGTATTTTATTTTCCATCTGACGAGGCTGGACACCGAGTAAGAACTCTGTTGTAGGTATCAGAGTATTTGTTTGGTTAGTGTGTGGTAGTTGCTTGAAATGTAGTCCACCTGAACAAAATACAGTAAACAGAAGAATGTATTTATAATCTCATACTGTATGCTTGTTTTTAGACATGTGAACTGCATTTGAACAAGGACGATATTGTAAGCAGTACCAGCATGTATGACCCAAAAACTGGTATACTCTTGACAGCACCGTTGGATCGTCGACGCTTGAGAAAAGGTGAGTTACGTAACACGCTCTTAGTAAAGTACAGTGGCATAAGAACTATCTGTATTTCACTTATATGCTGTGAGATCGGTTTCATACTTCGTCATTAATTTTTCAGATGCTATCCCATCGAAGTTGCCTGGCTGCCCATCTTACTTGTCGAGTCATCAAACTGCAGTACGAGAGGACCCAGAAATTCGTAGGGGGCGTTTAGGAAATCGTGCTCTTCGAGTTGCTATCCAAGAAAGTGTGGACACACATGCGAAAATGATTGATGCAATATCGTTCGATAGTTTAGAACAAATGAGAACAAAGTTGAGTGAGTGTGAAAACCACAGTGACTGGGTAGTGATAAACAAATCTGACAGTGTGAGCATAGTGTTACTAAATCATAGTCCTTACCCAAGAATTTTTTGCCAAGTAGTTATAAGCACTGGTTTATTACTCAGTGTCTTCAATAATGATATTGAAGTGAAATGTATTGGAAACATGAAATTTCCCAAGAAAGTAAGTAACATACAGGTGGTAAGTGACGTTCTTAAGAAGATTTATCTTCTGTATAATAGTTCTGAGGCTCCTGTGGATAACATTTTGTCTTTAATTGACCAGTTACTGCAAAATTTATTAGAGAAGTTGCCAGGAAACGAAACTAAAATTACATTTTTGAAGGAACAGATTTCAGTCTTGAAGTGCAGAAGTTCAACTCAATTTAGGTATGATACTAACTCCATGATAATGTGGTCATTAGTACATGCTTACAAATTTTTGAGGAACACTGACTGTTTTTCTATGCCTAGTCCTAACACCCTTTCAAGGCTTTGTAGTAAACTCTCAACAAATCCCATCATTGAACAACAGGGTCATCAGTTTATGAGCTACATCACAAATAAAGTATGTAGTTTATCCTCAGATGATAAAACTGTGCTCCTGTTGATGGATGAAACTCATCTGAACTCTCATCTTGATTACAAAGCTGGAAATGTTGTAGTATGTGCCTTTAACACTGAAAAAATTTTGTGTGCAACCAGCGCCTATGTTTTTATGGAAGGATGTGGTATCTATTCTGCCAGTTCATACTATTTAGAGTGATGTTCTGTTCTCTTACATTAAAGCAGTCATTCTTAAATTAGAAGCAGTTGGATTTGAGGTGGTTGGTATAGTAGCAGACAATAATGCAGTTCATAAGAAAGCAGTGTCATAAGTTTTCTACTCCTCCAGATGGGAAAGTAAAGTACAATCACCCTGTACAGTCTTCTCCAAATAGCCCATTGTATTATTTTGTGGACACTGTCCATATTTTGAAGTGTATATGCAATAACTAGTTTAACCAAAAGGAGCAGATCTTGTGTTTTCCTGACTTCAGTGACAGTGTGATGGGAGGTTTGTCTTGTGTTGGAGCACTGAAAGAATTGCACTTGATAGAAAAAGATGAACTACTGCAATATGGCAGTTCCTCAACTTTGAAGTCTCTATTTTCTAACTCAACTGAGCGCCAAAATGTCAAGTTAGTGTTGCGTATTTTCAATGATATGACAGTTGTTGCTTTGGACACATTAGGTTCAAAGAAAGCAATTAGCAACTGGGAAAGTACTGCAACATTCATAAAAATAATAAATCGTTGGTGGAATATTGTAAATGTAAAAACATTACTCAAGGGACAGAGGTTAAGAAATATTTTCCAAGAACCAGTGACTAGTAAATCCTGTCGCATGCAAGAATTCTTACAGTGCTTCATCTCATGGTTATGTTCTTGGGAAGAGTGTAGTGATGAAAGAAAACTTACTCGAGACACATATGTTGTCGTTGTTATGGTCTTCAGTCCTGACACTGGTTTGATGCAGCCCTCCATGCTACTCTATCTTGTGCAAGCTTCTTCATCTCCCAGTATGTTCTGCAATCTACATCCTTCTGAATCTGCTTAGTGTAGTCATCTCTTGGTCTCCCTCTACAATTTGTACCCTCCATGCTGCCCTCTAATACTAAATTGGTGATTCCTTGATGCCTCAGAACATGTCCTACCAACTGATCCCTTCTTCTAGTCAAGTTGTGCCACAAACTCCTCTTCTCCCCAATCCTATTCAATACTTCCTCATTAGTTATGTGATCTACCCATCTAATCTTCAGCATTCTTCTGTAGCACCACATTTCGAAAGCTTCTATTCTCTTCTTGTCCAAACTAGTTCTCGTCCATGTTTCACTTCCATACATGGCTACACTCGATACAAATACTTCCAGAAATCAATTTGTTATCACAAATTCTCTGTGAAACCCCAATCTCATAAAATTAGGGGAATAGTCTTTTATGTTCATCAGTAAATATATAATTAGTGCTGCTCCTGCTGTGTGGTTGACAAGTTTTTGTATATTTTTTTGTCCAGTCAGTAAATTAATTATTTTCACAAGGAGAACAATTCATTGCTAGTATTAGCATGTTAGTCTGCCATCATCATAAGTAAAAATTAATCTGCAGAGCAGGTCCAGTCTGGCACAAGTGAACTATGGAGTGCAACGGTGAACACTGAACACTAAACATGACGGCACACACGAGACACTAATGGCGATGATCTCCGGCGCGTGAAAGTCCACATAGCATGTGCGAGTCCAGGGACCTGCCGAGAGGGAAAGAAGGGCGGGAGGGGGGGGTGGAGAGGGGAGAACAAAGACACCAGTGGCTGAGGAAATGGAAGGAGGAGTAGAGGGTCAGGGGAGGGGAAGCCCGGGGGAGGAGTGGGAAGAAAGGGAGGAGGGAGGGAGGGTGCCCAAAGGAACAGACACAGGAAGAGGAAAGGAGGATCAAAGTTGGTAGGAGGGGTATATGGAGGCAAGGAGGACATCATCAGTGAGGGGGAGCTGGCGGAAGACACCTTGGGAGAGGGTAAGGAGGGTGGAGAGATGGAGACCGGGTGGGACGGGGAATAAAGGCGGGGGCGGGAGAGGATGGGCGAGACAAGCGGGTGAGAAGGGTCGAGTTTGCGGGAGGCGTACAGGATCCATACCCTCTCAAGGAAAAGGAGGAGGTGGGGGAATGGAATGAGATCATACTGGATCCGTGTGGGGGAGGGGAGACGGATGCGATAGGCGAGGCGAAGAGCATGGCGTTCAAGGATTTGGAGGGATTTGTAAAAGGTAGGAGGGGTGGAGACCCATGCCAGATGTGCATAACAAAGGATAGGGCGGGTGAGGGATTTATAGGTGTGGAATATGGTGGAGGGGTCAAGACCCCACGTACAGCCAGAGAGGAGCTTGAGGAGACAGAGTCGGGAGTGTGCCTTGGCTTGGATTGTTCGGAGATGTGGGGTCCAGGAGAGTTGACGGTCGAGGGTGACGCCAAGGTACTTGAGGGTGGGGGTGAGGGCGATAGGATGGCCATAGACGGTGAGATAGAAGTCAAGGAGGCGGAAGGAAGGGGTGGTTTTGCCTACAATCTTCGCCTGGGTTTTGGAGGGATTGACCTTGAGCAACCACTGGTTGCACCAAGCAGTGAACCGTTCAAGATGGGATTGGAGAAGGTGTTGGGAGCACTGCTGGGTGGGGGCAAGGGACAGGAAGGCGGTGTCATCGGCAAACTGGAGATGGTGGACGGGGGGTGACGGCGATGGTATGTCCGCCATATATAAAAGGTACAGAAGGTGAGATAGGACAGAGCCTTGGGTCACACTGGCGGAAGGAAAAAAGGTGTAGGAATCCGTGTTATAGATGGTGACATAGGAAGGACGGCAGGAGAGAAAGGAGCCAATCAGACGGATGTAATTAATTGAAGGCCAAAGGTTTGGAGCTTGAAGAGGAGATCGGAATGCCATACGCGGTCATAAGCACGTTCGATGTCCAGGGAGAGGAAGATTCAAGAGTGATGGGAATTAAGCTGTTCGGAGAAGAGATGAGTGAGGTGAAGCATGTTTGAGGTTCAGTGAGAGGAAGATTGAAGAGCAACAGGAATTAAGCTGTTTGGATAGGAGATGAGTGAGGTGAAGGAGAAGGTCGTCGGAAGAGAAGGATGGCCGAAAGCCACACTGGGTAATGGGAAGGAGGCGGTGCTAGCAGAGATGCTGGTGGATTCTGCAGGTGAGGATAGATTCCAGGACCTTGCTGAAGACCGAGGTAAGGCTGATGGGACAGTAGGAGGGGACGGCATACGGCGGTTTACCAGGTTTAAGGAACATCAGGATACGGGAGGTGTTCCACAGGTCAGGGTAGTAACCGGTGGACAGGACTACATTGTAGAGACTGTCTAGGGTGGAGAGGAAAGAGACAGGAGCTTCACGAAGGTGACGGTAGGTGACACGATCGTGACCAGGAGCGGTGTTGGGTTTGGTGTGGAGTGTAGCAATGAGATCCTGTGTAGTGATAGGGGCATTGAGTTCCGTGTGTGCAATGGTGTCCAAGTACTGGAAACCTGGCACGAGGGGAGGGACAGAGGTGTCAGTTCGATTGCTGACATCCAGGAAGATGGAGTAATCGAACTGGGGATCGTCGGGGATCGAAAATACATCAGAGAGGAAGGAGGCAAAGTGATTGGCCTTAATAAGGGAGTCAGGGAAGGGGTGATCATCATGGAGAAGAGGATAGTAGGGGGAGGGTTTAGTTCCAGTAAGGCGACGGAAGGCGGACCAGAACTTGGATGAGTTGATAGGCAGGATAGCATTTAAACGGGTGCATGTCTGCCGCCAGTCCCGGCATTTCTTGGCCGCGAGGAAATTACGAATGTGTCGCCGGAGTTGCCAGTGGCATCGTCGTGTGTCCGGGTCATGCGTGTGGAGGAAGGCACGGTAGAGACGACAGGATTCATGGAGGAGGAGGACGGCCTGTGGGGGTAAGGTAGGACAATGGGGGTGGATGGCGACAGTAGGGACGTGGGCTTCCATGGCCTCAGGCAAGGTCTGCTGGAGAAAGGTGGCAGCATGGGTTACATCATAAGGGTGGTGGTAGGTGAAGGGTTGGCTATCAACCTGGGTGGAGACGGTATCCCGGTAGGCATTCCAGTTGGCACGGGAATAGTCATGGATGTACTTTGAGGGAGGGTCATGACGAGGGTCGGGGTGGGGGTGACGACCATCGGAAATGGTGAGGAGGACACGGAGATGGTCGCTACCTATAGGCTCCAGGACATCCACCGTTATGCGGCCAAAGAGGTTAGGTTAGGAAAGGATAACATCGGGATTGGAGTTGGATTTGGGACGGGTGTGCTGGGGGATGGGGTGAGGTCCCCTTGAAGGGAGGAGAGGAACTGATGCCACCACCGTAACTGGGCGGCGGAAGGACTATGAATGTTGAGGTTGGCGGCGATCACGTAGGAGAAGGTACGGTTAATGTGGGAGAGGAAGTTGTATGGAATGGGGACGTTAGGGCGGGCATAGATGGTGGCGCAGGTAACGGTAAAACCAGGGAAGAGGAGACTAAGGATCAGGTATTCAGTGGGGTTGGGAACGAGAGGTTGGAGCCGAACTGGGATCTGGCAGTGGTGACCAATGGCAACTCCGCTACGCTCAATCGGGAGAGGATTATCGGAGCGGTGAAGGAGGTAGGGCAATGTGTAGTCAATGTGGTGGGGTTGGAGGAACGTTTCATTGAGGAGGAAAGGTTCACGTGGTGGGTGGCAAGGGTGTGCAGGAAGAGGTTTTTGTTGGGGGGGAAGGCAGCAGATGTGGTAGAATAGGATAAGGTGCAACACGGGGGTTGTGGTTGGCGGGTTGGAGATGGAGAAAGAGCAGCGGTGAGGGAAACATTGCGGCCAAAACAGGGGATGGTGAGGTGGGAGAAGATGTCAGTATGGATGGTAGGGCTGGGGGAGGAGATGAGAACGAAATCCCGTCTGGGAGTGAGGAGAGAGATGGGGGCACCAGGGACGTGTTTACAGAGGAGGAGGGAGAGATTCCGGGCCTCGAGAATGGAAGGATCTGGATGAGAGAGGAGGTATTTGTATAAAGAAGGGGGGGAGGAGGAGGAGGAAGCGGAGGGAGCTGGGGCAGGTGGGGAGACATCCGTGGCATCCTGGGAGGGGGAAGGAGGACGGGGCAGGGCCTTTTTGGGAGCAGAGGAGGTGGCGGGGCCACTAGGGCGTTTAACGGCGGGAGAAGGCTGGGTGGTGATATGAGGGATGGGAGCTATAGGGATATGGCGGGAACAGGCAGGTCCTGGCGTGGACACAGCAGACAGCGCCAGAGATGGTGACGGTGAACGCGACAGTGGTGGCAGTGATGGCGAAGGCGATGGGGAGAGTTGGGTGTGGGCAGCGGCCCTACGGGCCACCACCCCAGCTGGAGCTGCAGTGACAGGCTGGTGGAGTGGGGGGAAAGGATCAGAGGGAGAGGAGCAGGAGGAAGAAGCTGGAGAGGGGGCAACAAAAAGCGAAGGCGAAGGGAGAGTGAGAAGAGGAGGGATGGAAAGAGGGGGGGGGGGGGGTGTGACTGGACTCGCCATGTAATGGTGGTGGTGGCGGCAGAGGGGGACGTGTAAACTGTGGCTGTGGTGGTAGTGGTCATAGTGGTGGTGGGGCCTGACATGACGACAAGGATAAACAAAAAGACACAGGACAAAAAGGAAAGGGGAAGAAGAAGAAGAAGGAAAAAACTTGGGACAGATGAAGACGGATGAAGACAGACGACAACCAGAGTCCCACACTGCTGGCGCAGAAGCTGAGGCCGACGATGACTGGCAGGAATGGCGCTGCAGCTGCTGCTGCAGCAGCTGATTCTGCTCAGCTGTACCTCTGGCTGGCTGGCTGGCTGGCTGGCTGGCACCTGAAAAACTAGCGCTTTGATTAGTGCTGGAATGGCACAACCGAAGGTCGGTAACCTTGTGGAGTACCGCAGGAGAGTGTACACGTCACTATAGTCTTCACGCTATATATACCCGCAGTAAACACTTCAAACATTACTGACGCGTTCTAGTTCTTCGGATTACATTTAGAAAGAATCACCAGCTCGCTATTTCGCTATTCAAATGGGAACTGCCTGATTCTTGCACGTGACGCTGCTTAAAGCAGTCCAGCCCTGTACTACTGGAGAAGTCTGGTATTTTCTCAAATGAAGGTGCTTGTATCGTTGATACAGGATGCGCAACATGCAGCGACATCTGTGGACCGACCTTGTCAACATAAACCTGTTAATAAATATATCTCACTGACAAGGGAAACTCCAAATCGCACGTCCGGCAGATTTAGTGGTAAGATGACCCAGTGAACAGCCTGTTAAAACTTGGATGCAGATGAAGCATGAGAACAAGGAGGAGGTATACCAATCTTAAGAGAAAAACGCAAAATAGAAGTATTGGACGCTCAAAGGATAAGACATGCAATAGAGAGTCGCTCTGTATTCAAATTTGTCCTGTGTTGTGGTGTAACGCCTGTTTACAACAGTGAGCTGTAAGGAAGGGACCTATAACGACAGCTGATTCTACACAACTACTCTATTAGCAACCAAAATGTAGTGGCTTTCAAATGGGAACCGCAAACCTTTGATGACAAGGCAACAAGTCAACCAAGCCCTCTGCCATGAAACACATCTGGTATGTCATACACACCACTAGTGAAAATACGTGTGTCACATGACAGGAATCTCTTACCAACACACCTAATTTGTACACTTGGTAAGTGAGTGAGGTGTGCCTCCTTATCCAATTTAGGTGTTCATCAGAATGTGAGTGTAATCTTTCTCAAGGAAATGATGAAAACACAATTGTTCGTCACATAAACTGCAACAGATGAACGTAACAGTTGCACAATCACACAGTTTCTCCATGCTCTATATTTTAACGTTTTGCCGCGCGGGATTAGCAGAGCGGTCTGAGGCACTGCAGTCTTGGACTGTTGCGGCTGGTCCCGGCGGAGGTTTGAGTCCTCCAGTTATTGTGCTTCTAAGATATTTAAGTTCATTTACTTGGCTAATGGTAGAATGTCCTATTTTAATATTGGACAGTCTGCGTCTGGTACTGATGACCATATTCTTTGTTTTTGCTGTGTTTATTTACATCCCATATTCCACACAAGCTTCATTCTGATCTTTCAGCATGTTATTCACTGTCCGCTCCCTTTCTGCCACTAAACCATGTCATCAGCAAATCTGATACATTCTATCCTTTTTCCACCAATAGATATACCTCTTTTCCCATCTAAGCTTTTAGCAAAAATCTCTTCAAGGTATACGTTAAACAACAGTAAGGAAACGCAACAACTTTGTCCAACACCTCATCAAATGCTGCTTCCTTCTGACATTTCATTTCCAATCCTCATCCTTACTTTCTGGTGTAAATATAGATGCCATATCAGTTGTCTGTATTTCCAATCTACTCCTTTCCTCTTCAAAATACCCATCAGCTTGTTCCACTGAACTCTGTCAAAAGCCTTTTCTAAATTTATAAAAACAGCAAAGATTTCACTATCATGTTTCATATATCTTTCCCCTATAGTTCGTAACAGGCCAATAGCATCTCTTGTTCCTTTTCCTCTTCAAAATCCGAAGTGATCCTCTGCAATCCCTCTATCCAGTTTGCCATATAACATCCATATAAAAGCAACTAAAGAAGTAACGAATGTTTCAACTATGCTGCCAACTTTTGCTGGGAAACCTTCACACAACCTCCATACAGTCCCAAACTCTCCCCATGTTGTTTCCATATTTTTTAAAGTGCTGAAGAAAGACATTCTTGGCCATCCATTTGCTTCACACCAAGAGGTGCTCACATGAGTACAGTCATGGTTCTGTAGGCAACCACAAACATTTATCTGTGAAGGGATTGACCAAGTATCTCACAGTGGCATAAATGTATTCACAACTATGGTGATTACTTCTTAAATAATACACAGTTAACTTAACTCTTCAATTAGTTTTGTTTCCATTTGACTGCTGGTTATACATGGGGCTTTCATGTCGTGTACTGTTTCAGAAGTTTTTCTTATCAGTGCAACCAAATATATTACGACAAAAGATGAATGTGACAGGGTTCAGATCCCATGCAGAGCCAATCACAAAATATTTTGATTTCATTGATTACTATCAAATTATTTTTAAATTCTGTTATATTGGCTCAATGATAAATCTATACTAACAGATCCCTCTACCTCCCCATTCCTGCAACACACAGAAATTCATAAGATCAATTTCTTTGATCAGTCTCTTTGGGTGGTTGTGGCGAGCAAGGACATAACTGACAAAAGACATATAAAACAGGTCATTATAACAAATCCATAATGGAGATTGTTTTACTTCTTCAAGATCATGTCACATACAAAAGGTCAAACCAAACTGATTATTACTAGGAGAAACTGTTGTAAATAGTGTTCATTTTTATAGCCCATTATATGCTCTCACAGACTGATCAATCTGAAGTCAGAAGCAGAGAAGAGGTGATGTGTGGAAAAAAGACTGTCACAAATATTCAGCCAAATATAGCTTCCTTATCAAGAAGTCCCTTCCACACAGACTAGCCACTCGTGGAGGTTGTATCTGCATCAGTCCCTCTCAAAACATGCTGAGGGTGTCACCGAAGCCTTCACAAACTGTAATTATCCTCCAACATTGCACAAAAACAAATCTCATGCGCTTTATGTTTCCAGTCTTCCACCACCTCCCAAAGTCCCACCATCTGGCCACAGAGGAGTATTCCCCTCATAGTTCAGTACCACCCAGGACTGGTGCAACTGAATTACATTTTCCGCCAGGGTTGCGACTACCTCTTCTTGTGCCCTGAAATGAGAAATTCCCTGTCCACTCTCCTTCCCTCCCCTCCCAAAGTGGTTTTCTGCTGTCCACAGAACCCACACAGTAACTCATCCACCTCTACACAACTTCTTACCTCATGGATCATACCACTGTATTAGACCTAGATATAAGACCTGTCCTATACATCCTCCCACCACCACTTATACCAGTCAGGTCACAAACATCAGCTATCCCATCAAAGGCAAGGCTAACTGTGAAGCCAGCCATGTGATCTACAAGCTCAGCTGCATTCTATGTGGGAATGATGACCAATAAGCTGTTTGTCTGACTGAATGGTGACCAACAAACTGTGGCCAAGAAACAAGTGGACTGCCTTGTTGCTGAGCACACTGCCAAACACGAGATCTTTCATTTCAATGACTGCTTGACAGCCTGTGACATATAGACCTTTCCCACCAAAATCAGCTTTTCTGAATTGTGCAGGGTGGGAAATTTCCCGGCAATATATCCTACATTCTCATAAACCTCCTAGCCTCAAAGTTAATCAGTCATTGTCCTCTCCCATCCAACCCCTTCTCAGTTCCCATTCCAGCACTACACTGCCCTCATTCCTCCATCGCACCCAGTCTTTTAACTTCTCTCCTTTCCCACTATCCCTCCCCCTCCCTCTACGCTGCCTCTATCCATCTCATCCCTGAGCACTCCCCAACAGCATGTCACTGTCCACCACCCATACCCTACTATCCCTCCCCCTCCCCGCCCCAGCCTGCTCCTTATCCCCACCCAGTCACCACCCCCATCATGCACTGGTGGTGCTCCTCACAGTGTGGCCTCAGTTGCTCGAGACAGCAGTCTTGTGTGTGATTTGCATTTGTATTTGCATGAGCATGTATGTGTGTGTTTGTCATCTAATTCTGACGAACACCTTACTGGCAAAAAAACTTTTTGTTGTGCCTATTTGCAAGTCAGCATCTCCACTATATGGTGAGAAACAACTCTGCTTTTCACAATATTATTACATTCCACGTCTGCCCCCAGTAGCTGAATGGTCAGAGTGACAGAATGACAATCCTCTGGGCCCGGGTTCTATTCCCGGCTAGTAGGAGATTTTCTCTGCTCAGGGAGTGGGTGTTGTGTTGTCCTAATCTTCATCATTTCCTCCCCATTGATGTAAAGGTCGCCAAAGTGGCATCAACTTGAAACACCTGCACCCATAAAACCGTCTACATGACGGGAGGCATTAGCCACATGACTTCATTTCATTACATTCCATCCTGGATTTTCCATTGTTTGAATATTATAAACAGATGCACAGTGAGTCTTTGATAAGTTTTCCAGGAGAGATGAAAATTCAGTATTTCTTCATCCAATTCATGTTCAGATTGCTTGAAATTAACATCTGATGGCAAACCTAAAACTAAATGGAATATTGTCTCACAATAAGAGATAAATGCATGTTCAAGTTGCTGACTAGCAGAAATTGTCATGTGATTCTTCAGTTTCTCCCAGCGTACTTCTTGCTCAAACAGTCCACAGGTGTATTGTAAGTCCATGGTGTCCAACAGGCACAATATTTCGCCGATCAGACATGTCGGCATCATCATGTGTGCTGACGAACTGAGCTCGTGAGGATGGGCGGCCATCTTAAATCACCTCCCCTCACGATGCGTTCTCTCCACGCTCCGTGCCCGCGTGTCAGCGGTCGGTGAGACACTGCCGTTGGCATCTGTGGTGGCATAGGT
Source organism: Schistocerca gregaria (assembly GCF_023897955.1). Classification (NCBI taxonomy): domain Eukaryota; kingdom Metazoa; phylum Arthropoda; class Insecta; order Orthoptera; family Acrididae; genus Schistocerca; species Schistocerca gregaria. The sequence goes on from NC_064930.1 coordinate 55,398,340, forward strand.
ATAATTGCCACGTCTGCCCGAGTCATCTGTTTGTTTCCTTTGCTGAGTGTCTTTTTAATTAGACTCAATGCGGGTTCCCATGCCCTGCAGAAGTTGTAGCCGCAATCTCGGTTGCTGAGTCTCTGCTTGGTACAAATTTCAATAGCCTCTCTAACGACGCTTAGATGTCTGTGCCAAGACCCTGGTATGTTGGTAGTCCATTTTGTGGTTTTTGGATGAACAGAGTCATATGACCGGCTACTTGTTGGGGTACCCAAGTCGAGTGTGCCTCTGATGTTCTCGGCAATGATCTTCAATGGTGCGCACTGTATGTCCAATGTTAGACTTCCCACACTGACACGGAATCTGGTATATGCCGGCCTTCCACAAACAGAGATTGTCTTTTACACTTCCCAATAATGCTTGCGTTTTATTTGGTGGGCAAAAGACAGCTCCTACTCGGTGTTTCCTCAATATTCGTCCTATTTTTCCCGATAGTGTGCGAGTATACGGTATATAGGCAGTGGCTATCTCTTTCTCCGTGACTTCTTCTGTCTCTACACGCTGTACTGTAGAGGAGGGGTGGAGAGCACATCTGATCTGCCGTTCCGAGTACCCGTTTTTGTGGAATGCAGTTTTGAGATGTACCAGTCCTTGGGGCAGACTCTCTGCATCAGAGATGGTGTGTGCCCTGTGCACCAGTGTTTTTACCACCCCATTCCTCTGCACAGGATGGTGGCACCTATCCGCTTTGTAATGTACCCTCTTTCGTCCAGGGTGAAAATCAAATATCAAGCGACAAAATTTCAATTCATTTAAATGCTATTTCAAACCCTGAGATTATGATGATCAATTGACGATACCCCGCCAGCTTGGGTGGTCGGTATCTACAACAGACGATGTTAAGCTTAATATTTAGACAAAAGAATGATACATCACAGAATACTAAAACTAATTAAAATACCTTACATTTAGATGCTGAATTTGGTCTCATTGTCTTGATTCTCGCCATGGTGCGTTCCATCCATCTAACATTGTTAATATTAGGTCCGGGTCTTTGTGTGGCAATGAAAACTGGTACTCGCTTTTTGTTTTACTATTGATTCTTGATTTTTATTAATTTAACTTTTTCACAATAATTTCCATCTTCATATCACATACTATTTATAGATACTCTCCATATAAGACGACAGACTTCCTTCCGTACTCCCATCAACAGTCCACCTCACAAAAAATACGCTCTCCCCACAACAGTCCAACTAACTCACTCCAACAGTCACCTTAACAATGTCCGACTCTCTACCTTTCACACAAGAATGTCTTTGGCTCACACTGGTGCCAACATATTCTCCAGAAATAAACAAATAAGGTTCACATTATAGAATAATATAATAAAAAAGATTTGGGCAAAATTAAATACTACATACAATAATATTAAATAAAAGAAGTCATAGAAATGAAATTGCAAGGGCAGATGCGACTATAAGGGTGTTATCGCACTCTTCAGTATTCCGTTACATTACAGCTTGCAAATATAGGTTGGTGTGTGTTTTCTTCCTGTACACCCCGTGGTGCAGGGTGCCATCTGGCTGGCAGCAATGTGCTCGCAATAACTACTGACTTTTAGGCACCACACGATTTTCTCTGGAGTAGTAGGATACAGAAAGCGGAGAGCCAACTGTTGCCCTGTCCACCACCCCTACTGATGAACTTCCCACTGATGTTGACAACGACGTTAGTAAAAATAATCTGAGCATATGTTTTGCTCCATTTGCATTGTGTGTGCTGCTGTTGTGCAGTCTAAGTATGTGGAATGTTGTATACAACCAGCAACCCTGTGATACCAGTTGTTTGTCATCCACTAAGTTATTATAATAAAAGTTTAGAACAAAACATAGTAATCATTTGTCACTCAATCTTCCAAAGGCTCATAAAATCATTCAACAAAAGCCACAAAGGTTTTATGTTATTTCCCTACTAATATATTCTGACATTAACCAACACAATTTTAAAACTTTAAGGTCTATCCCTCATATATGTGGGACAATGTGAGTGTGATGAATAAAGGTTTTCATAAATTACAGCAACTGGCCACCTTTTCCATTATTTTTCAATCTTTATTTACCATGACTAGTTTTGTATCACCATTATCAGATGGTACATACTTATTGCATGTTTGCAGCTTTGTTGGAGTTAGGCAGCTGTGGCCAGGTGTGAACTGTACATACTTCTCACCACATTCAATGTGCACATGTTTCGTTCTCCCATCTTGCTATAACTACAGGATCCACCAATGTAAAATACACCATTTTGATAGAAGCGGACCAATGATCCTTGGAACATAGTATTACTTTTAAGTGTTCAAAACACACACAAACCATATCTGAAAAACAAAATGAGTCTATATAAAGGGATCTCTGCTGTAGCTATTATAAAAATAGAGTGGCATAACTGAAGGTCATGACTTGAATCGAGTGTTTTAAGTAGTAATGTCATCAACATGGTGTACATATCCATTTCAGAAATGTACAATATGGTGACCATGAAGCCACTTACTACACCAGCGAGCAAACATGAATAACATGTGATATTTAACACCAGCAACAGAATGAAACTTAAAAGGCTAGTGAATGAAGAAGTGGGTTTCTGATGGGGACAAATGAAATATATGACAGTAAGAACAATGATATCACTACAAAACAAATATTCATCCAAAAACCAAGTGCACAAAATCTTTAAAATTTAACACAAAAGAATTGCAAAAATGAAAACTATGTGTGTTGTAATTTTTGCATGGTCTATAGATCTGAAATGAAGCCCACAATACCAATAACCCATATACAACTCAGAAACTTAACACCACAATTTTCACCTGACCTATGTATTTCCAACAAAGCCCTCCATACCAGGAAAAAACATACAACTCTAAAACATTGTGTTGCGAATTTTACTTCATCCATATAGCTCAAACAAAGCCCTAGATACCGTGAACTGGGACACAAATCCAAAACTCGATGACACAAATTTCACTTGACCTATATGGCAGCAAAATATGAACCCCACTGTACAAAAAAACCGCCTCTAAAATTCTAAAATCCATTATCCACACTTTCACTTACTCTGGATAAAGCAAAGTCCACAATACAACAAACCAAATCATGCTCACACGATCAACTACAGAAATGATTTCTTACCAACGATGGTACATCAATAGCCATGATACCTACCAAACACAATCCAACACAATGACAACACTCAAACAAGGAACACCAGAAAATTATGGAATGTTGCATCATCACTATTTTCCAAATACATCACCAGTTTCAATATATACAAACAACTATACTCAAGAAACTCATACCATACACAGAATATATAACAAAAAACACAGAAGCACTTGACACCCCCCCCCCCCCCACACACACACACACAAAAGAAGTAAAAAACCAAAACTGTTCACCATCAGTCCAACTATCTATAGGAACTCTGACATAGCTATGATATCATCACCCATTGCAACATGTAATCACCTACTCACAAATATCTGTATCTTATACACAAATGAAGAACAAACAAAAATTTAAATCTGAATCCATCAGCCACAATATGCAAATTCAAAGTAACTCTTCAGAATGCCAGCACAAATTCTTCCAACAGCCATCTGAAACATTCAATTCATGTCAAACAACTCACTAACAAACATCCAGCATGAGAGAGTGGCACCAAATACTACATGACACCAACTACAAACACAGACAGACTCAAAAACATCCACCCTCACCATGACATTACACACCACATTGTAGTTGTGACATGCATCTCTGCAGATGGATGTGGTACCAATATCTGATCTTGTGCGAATAACCTTACATTAGCCTCAGGCAGTAAATAGTGATGAGACTATGACCGCCAAATAGCAAAAAAAGAGGAATCAGTTGCCTAGAATGAAGTTTAATTACTGTTGGAACATTTGTTCAGAGTGTTCGCCTTCTTGGCACAACCTAAAAATGTTAGTACTGCCTGCTTTGCACTTAGAAATCCTTCCCCTTTACTGGCTGACAAAGAGGAAAGACAGCATACTTTTATTCAGTCTGTCCTGTAGCATTGTCTTTTTAAGCAGTGCACCGAAGATCTAAAAATTTTCCATTCTGACACCAAAATTCTTATACTTACATCCTAAACCAGAGCTCAAATAATCGCAATACAACACATTACACTAAGCACATACACACAGACTACTAGAGGGACCATCAAACACAACAAGATGACATCTACAAACACAACCAACCCATAAACTCCACGGTGTAATGACGTGACAAACAACACCCTTACGTCACGAGTCAAAGGATATGGGTGGAATCTGACACTTCCGTAATCCCGCCACCTCAACTGACGATAAAGAGAAACCTGTCACAAAGGTACGACAATCCCTCTAAAGCTGTAAAACACTCCTATGGCACAGAAGCAGCAATTTCAACTCTCCATATATCAGTGCCAGATTCATATAAATCGTCAACACAGACCTGCTTTGACAATGAAGATGTAAAATTACGTGTAGTTATGAACCACGGACCTTGCTGTTTGTGGGGAGGCTTGCGTGCCTCAGTGTTTCAGATGGCCACGTCGTAGGTGTAACCACAATGGAGGGGTATCTGTTGAGAGGCCAGACAAACGTGTGGTTCCTGAAGAGGGGCAGCAGCCTTTTCAGTTCTTGCAGAGGCAACATTCTAGATGATTGACTGATCTGGCCTTGTAACACTAACCAAAATGGCCTTGCTGTGCTGGTACTGCGAATGGCTGAAACAAAGGAGAAACTAGAGCCATAATTTTTCCCAAGGAGATGCAGCTTTACTGTATTATTAAATGATGATGGCGCCCTCTCCGGTAAAATATTCTGGAGGTAAAATAGTCCCCCATTCGGATCTCCAGGCAGGGACTACTCGAGAGTACGTCATTATCAGGAGAAAGAAAACTGGCATTCTACAGATTGGAGCATGGTACGTCAGACCCGTTAATAGGCCAGGTAGGTTAGAATATTTAAAAAGGGAAATGGATAGGTTAAAGTTAGATATAGTGGGAATTAGTGAAGTTCAGTGGCACGAGGAAAAAGAGTTTTGGTCAGGTGAATACAGGGTTATAAATACAAAATCAAATAGGGGTAATGCATGAGTAGGTTGAATAATGAATAAAAAAATAGGAGTGCGGGTAAGCTACTACAAACAGCATAGTGAACGCATTATTGTTGCCAAGATAGACACGAAGCCCACGCCTACTACAGTAGTACAACTTTATATGCCAACTAGCTCTGCAGATGATGAAGAAATTGATGAAATGTACAATGAGATAAAAGAAATTTTTCAGGAAGTGAAGAAAGATGAAAATTTAATAGTCATGGGTGACTGGAATTCGAGAGTAGGAAAAGAGAGAGAAGGAAACATAGTAGGTGAATAAGGATTGGGGATAAGAAATGAAAGAGGAAGCCACCTATTACAATTTTGCAAAGAGCATAACTTAATCATAGCTAACACTTGTTTCAAGAATCATGAAAGAAGGTTGTATACATGGAAGAACCCTGGAGATACTAAAAGGCATCAGATAGATTATATAATGGTAAGACAGAGATTTAGGAACCAGGTTTTAAATTTAAGACATTTCCAGGGGCAGATGTGGATTCTGACCACAATCTATTGGTTATGAAGTGTAGATTAAAACTGAAGAAACTGCAAAAAGCTGGGAATTTAAGGAGATCGGACCTGGATGAACTGACTAAACCAGAGGTTGTAGAGAGTTTCAGGGAGAGTATAAGAGAACAATTGACAGTAATGGGGAAAGAAATACTGTAGAGGAAGAATGGGTAGCTTTGAGCGATGAAGTAGTGAAGGCAGCAGAGGATCAAATAGGTGAAAAGACGAGGGCTGGTAGAAATCCTTGGGTAACAGAAGAAATATTGAATTTAATTGATGAAAGGAGAAAATATAAAACTGCAGTAAATGAAGCAGGCAAAAAGGAATACAAACGTCTCAAAAATGAGATCGACAGGAAGTGCAAAATGGCTAAGCATGGATGGCTAGACGATAAATGTAAGGATGTAGAGGCTAGGGGTAAGATAGATACTGCCAACAGGAAAATTAAAGCGACCTTTCTAGAAAAGAGAATCACTTGTATGAATACCATGAGCTCAGATGGAAACCCAGTTCTAAGCAGAGAAGGGAAAGCAGAAAGGTGGAAGGAGTATATGGAAGGTCTATACAAGGGCGATGTACTTGAGGACAATATTATGGAAATGGAAGAGGATGTAGATGAAGATGAAATGGAGATACGATCCTTCATGAAGAATTTGACAGAGCACTGAAAGACCTGAGTTGAAACAAGGCCCCGGGAGTAGACAACATTCCATTAAAACTACAAACACCCTTGGGAGAGCCAGTCCTGACAAAACTCTACCAACTGGTGAGCAAGATGTAGGAGACAGGCGAAATACCCTCAGACTTCAAGAAGAATATAATAATTTCAATCCCAAAGAAAGCAGGTGTAGACAGATGTGAAAATTACCGAACTATCAGTTTAGTGTCACAGCTGCAAAGTACTAACACGAATTCTTTACAAACGAATGGAAAAACTGGTAGAAGTCGACCTCGGGGGAGATCAGTTTGGACTCTGTAGAAATGTTGGAACACGTGAGGCAATACTAACCTTATGCCTTATCTTAGAAGAAAGATTTAGGAAAGGTAAACCTACCTTTCTAACATTTGTAGACTTAGAGAAAGCTTTTGACAATGTTGACTGGAACACTCTCTTTCAAATAATGTGACTTTTCCATTCCTAATCCCTACAAGTTGTTGCATTCATGTATATGTATTAGTTGACAGATTCCTGAGATACAGAACATGGAACTGAGTAACTATTGAAAACATGATGGTTGAATGAGTTGTACAGCAATATGTGTGACCAGTAATGACAACTTTACACCCAGGTTAGCTCATGAAGAGCTGTCAAAAAAAGTGCAAAAAGAAAAAAAAAATGTCTGTAAACCTCGTCAATATCAAGGAGCCTGTTATCAGCCTAATATTCAGAAAAATGAGCTTATAGCTGTTTTGTGTGTGTGTGTGTGTGTGTGTGTGTGTGTGTGTGTGTGTGTGTGTGTGTGTGTGTGTGTGTGTGTGTGTGTGTATGTGGGTGAGTGTGTGATTGACTTTGTCAACATTTAACTGTACTGTTCAAATTCTAGTTCATCTATTGAAGAAATGCAGGTAAAATAAATCATGAAACTGCGGGTTACCCATCAGCTAAACTGAAAAAGTGAAAACAACCCAGATAAAACTTAAAACCTTCTCCCTAACAATTTAAAGAGAAAGTCAGACAATGTACTATGATTGAAAAGCCACACATTTACCACCTCACCAACAGCTACACTCCTGGAAATTGAAATAAGAACACCGTGAATTCATTGTCCCAGGAAGGGGAAACTTTATTGACACATTCCTGGGGTCAGATACATCACATGATCACGCTGACAGAACCACAGGCACATAGACACAGGCAACAGAGCATGCACAATGTCGGCACTGGTACAGTGTACATCCACCTTTCGCAGCAATGCAGGCTGCTATTCTCCCATGGAGACGATCGTAGAGATGCTGGATGTAGTCCTGTGGAATGGCTTGCCATGCCATTTCCACCTGGCGCCTCAGTTGGACCAGCGTTCGTGCTGGACGTGCAGACCGCGTGAGACAACGCTTCATCCAGTCCCAAACATGCTCAATGGGGGACAGATCCGGAGATCTTGCTGGCCAGGGTAGTTGACTTACACCTTCTAGAGCACGTTGGGTGGCACGGGATACATGCGGACGTGCATTTTCCTGTTGGAACAGCAAGTTCCCTTGCCAATCTAAGAATGGTAGAACGATGGGTTCGATGACGGTTTGGATGTACCGTGCACTATTCAGTGTCCCCTCGACGATCACCAGAGGTGTGCGGCCAGTGTAGGAGATCGCTCCCCACACCATGATGCCGGGTGTTGGCCCTGTGTGCCTCGGTCGTATGCAGTCCTGATTGTGGCGCTCACCTGCACAGTGCCAAACACGCATACGACCATCATTGGCACCAAGGCAGAAGCGACTCTCATCGCTGAAGACGACACGTCTCCATTCGTCCCTCCATTCACACCTGTCGTGACACCACTGGAGGCGGGCTGCACGATGTTGGAGTGTGAGCGGAAGACGGCCTAACGGTGTGCGGGACCATAGCCCAGCTTCATGGAGACGGTTGCGAATGGTCCTCGCCGATACCCCAGGAGCAACAGTGTCCCTAATTTGCTGGGAAGTGGCGGTGCGGTCCCCTACGGCACTGCGTAGGATCCTACGGTCTTGGCGTGCATCCGTGCGTCACTTCGGTCTGTTCCCAGGTCGACGGGCACGTGCACCTCCCGCCGACCACTGGCGACAACATCGATGTACTGTGGAGACCTCACGCCCCACGTGTTGAGCAATTCGGCGGTACGTCCACCCGGCCTCCCGCATGCCCACTATACGCCCTCGCTCAAAGTCCGTCAACTGCACATACGGTTCACATCCACACTGTCGGGGCATGCTACCAGTGTTAAAGACTGCGATGGAGCTCCGTATGCCACGGCAAACTGGCTGACACTGACAGCGGCGGTGCACAAATGCTGCGCAGCTAGCGCCATTCGACGGCCAACACCACGGTTCCTGGTGTGTCCGCTGTGCCGTGCGTGTGATCATTGCTTGTACAGCCCTCTCGCAGTGTCCGGAGCAAGTATGGTTGGTCTGCCACACCGGTGTCAATGTGTTCTTTTTTCCATTTCCAAGAGTGTATATTAAAGGGCTGATCAGCTGGTAAACTAATCCCTACCCTTCTGTATGAATGTGAACTACAATCAGTTAAAATGTTGTGTGCTGAAATATGAATGTATCAAACACTCTAATAACTGCTACAATGTTAAGTACCCTCTGGCAGATCAGAAAACCATGTGTCCTGAGCTCAATGTGTGGTCTAATGAAGCACGCTTTACCTGCCTCAGAAGTAGACAGCAAGAGGTGTGACTGAGCCAACTGTTTCTTTCTGTCTGCCCCTTCCAGCTTGTCTTCCTACAACCAACATGAAACTCTGTAGCACAGCAGAGAGGACATATAGGGTACAGCACACTGAGTTGTGGGATCTTGAGTACATGCTTCTTAGGCTGTCACACTTAATAATTCAATTGCCTGAATTAAAAGAGTGAAGGTTTGGGCTGGCACTGGATACAACAGGTGATTATCTCTCCTATGTATCAAGAGAAATTTGAATACCAATATCTACATTTCTTACTGAGTATTGGAAGTAGTTTCTGTGACTGAATCCTGGATGCCTTTGTAGACAATTTTCACCTTGTTCTTGTTAATGGGACAAAATTAACAGCTGTAAAATTAACTTTGGGAGTGCCCTGAGCTAGTGTTGTAGGCACATTATACTTTACCCTTGATTTGTGAAGTGTAGATATAGATGTAGATCAGAGTAATTAGACAGCCCAAGCTGCTGTTATACTTAGCAACTGTGGGTGTCATACATCAGCAGGGCAATTCCTGAACACAAGCAGTGAGGAAAGTGCAGGAATCTCAGAAGAATGATGCTTTTCACTGCTTTCTGCAACCACACACTCTCCTGGTGTGCCACTGATACAGTACATGTGAGACGAAGCTGATTCACAACACATTCACAGCAGTTCTCCAGAAATCACTGCCAATACTTGCTGGACACATATTTGAACCATGTCAAGGAGGTCACAAGGAACACTAACTGAGCTCCTACAATTGCACACCATAATGTTTGGAGACATATTAAGGCTCACACAGTACTGATGTATCAAATTCTCAGATGATGTACCCATCTTTGCTTGTAACTATCTGTGTTTGGTTAGGTATCCAATCAGTTTATTCATTCATTCAGTCATTCATCCATCATGTTCCATAGACCAAAAAACTTTATGTTCTGTAGACCAAAAGAAGAAGGGGGCTCCACAGGGATATGAAATGAATTAAGGCATACGTAAAGCACAGACAAGCAAATCACAGAAATTTGGTCCATATACCACCCTGTACCAACAATAATACATAACCATACTACCTGACATTACAAATGCTAATGCCACTTAAATTTAGTCACGTAATTCAGAAAGAAAGCTGCTACTTCAAAAATACTGTTGCATCACTAGTTTGATCTCATACTGGTGGCTTAAAATTTACTTGCTATCATTGGTGTTTGCATGCAACTGTAAATACTGTGTCCTTTTTTCAGTACATTACTTCTTTACTGTGCAGATTGCTACTAGCACTGTAGCAAACAGAAATTTTCAGGCCTTGAATATAGACATTTAGATAATTTATACAAGAAGTGGCTAATGAGGTAAGTTTTCTATCTTCTTTTGAACTGACTGGGATTCCCAGTTTTTTGCTTTATGTTAGATGAGAGCTTCTTGAATACTTTTGCGTATCTTCAGAAATTTTTCCAAGAGGTAACAAAATTCTGAAATAGCAAGGTTTTTTATGTTATTAATTCAGTGAGACAGGACACGTTTTGTGACTAAGCAACTAAATTTTACAAGAAGTGCACAAACTTTATTATACCTCAAGCAACTGATAGTTATGTAATTAATATTTTTAAAATAAATTACTTTGCTATTTTAATGTACTGCTAACCATTTTGAATTATATATCTAAAATACTTTCTTTATATTATTAATATTAAAATGGATGCTACTTTTTTCATTTTACAATCTAAACTTTCAACCTCATATGATTAAATTCACCATATCCATGAGTTAAGAAACAAAGCTTTAGAATGTTTGCAGAACATGTATTTATAGTTGCACAATGTATGAAATGAAAATAAAAAATCTGGAACATAAAAAATTACAAGAACTGAGAAAACACAGTTGAATATAAAAAATAACCAACATTAATACTCCCGAAAGCGCAAATTTGAAAAAAAAGGCTCTTTAGGTGTTCTGCCTTCTACAACATTTTCTTTGCTTGCAAAACACATCTGATCATCTTAATGGTTTTATTACATCACTATCATGCTTCTTTTTGTACTGATAGGCTGACAGGACTGAAGTGGAGCAAAGTGTATTTTGATAACTATGCTTTTATGACTTGGAAACATAAAGTGTAATCTAGGGCCTGTAACCGACTAGAGATATCTACAATAGGTTACAGTAAGAAGAGGACCTAACTCAGCTGCCTGTCCTGTATAGAATTTGAAAGCGGTTACATCAGAGCCTGGAGCTTTGTTCAATTTCAACGATTTCAGCTGTTTGTTAACACCACTGACACTAATTCTTATTTCATTCATCTTTGAAATTGGTGGAATTCTCCTGAATTTTCCTTTGTAAAGAGACATTTGAAAACAGAGTTAAGACTTTCAGCTTTTGCTATTCTACTCTCAATTTCAGTTTCTGTCTCATTCACTATGAACTAGACACTCACTCTGGTGCCAGTGCATATCCATCTACATCTACCGCTATTATGAAAAGGAAGGTTGCCACTCACCAAATAGTGGAGATGATGAGTCACAGATAGGCACAACAAAAAGACTGTCACAAATAAGCTTTCGCCCAACAAGGCCTTCATCAAAAATAGACTAAAGCACACAATTGCCAGAGACCGCAGTCATGTGTGTGGGAGTTGCATTTATATATCTTGGGGGAAAAAAGCACAGGTGTACACTCGCACACACACACACATATCCATCCACACATACACAGACACATGCATCGCAGGGTTTTTTTTTCCACACATACACAGATACATGCATCGCAAGGTTTTTTTTGTGTGTGTGTGTGTGAGAGAGAGAGAGAGTGAGTGAGAACCCTTGCTGGCAGAAACTTTACTTGTGACAGTCTTTCTGTTGTGCCTGTCTGCGATTTAGCATTTCCATTACATGCTGAGTGGCAATTTTCCTTTTCATAATGTTGTTACATTCCATCCCAGATTTTACACCTTCATTGACACAGGTACTCCACAAGCCACCATACGGTGGATAGCAGAGGGTACCCTGCAGCAATACTTGTCATTTGCCCTCCTGTTCTACTTGCAAATAGAGCAAGGAAACAATTGCTGTCTATAGGCCTCCATATGAGCCCTAATTTCTCATATCATCATCTTCATAGCCCTTACACACAATGCATGTTTGTGGTCTTTACACGTGACCAGAATTTCCTTGTATTTTGTGAGGGCATCACACACTGCTTTCTTGACAGCCAAAAATGTTTCATTCAGCATCTCTCTATATTTATAGCCCTACACTTTGTTTTACTGTCCCCTGCTTCCTCAGAAATGCTATCTCTCATGAACGAACCACAGAATCTCAATAGCAGATTACTGTTCATGTGTCGAACAGGAAGACTAGTGATACAATTCAAGTTCTAATTTCATAATTTAATCAGATAGATAAGAAATCTGCTCACCATGAGGCAGCAGGGGAACACACATAAAAAGTATTACCTATGCAAGGTTTCATAGCCAATGGCTCCATCTTCTGACACAATGGTTGATAGGCAAGGAAGATGAGTTAAAGGAAAGGACTGCTGAGGTTTAGGAAAAGGGTTTGAGTTTGGAAAAGTCCCCTGGAACCCCAGATCAGGGAAACTTACCAGACAGAATGAGAAGCTTATGACATGCTTATGGCCTTTCCTACTCATCCTGTCCAGTAAGCCTCGCTTGGTGTTTTACCATAGTGTGAAGGACAGTCATAGAGCAACAAATTATACTGTGTAGTTGTCCAGCTTGCACAATAGTGTGTTGGCCTAGGTTCTGTCCTAGGCTATTAAAAATAGATTGTCCCAGCCAATATGACGGTGTTTCTGGTTGATTTGTCATATTCATCTAGTTCAGTTCTTGGAAAAGGGATCAGGTTACACCTGTGTACAAGATACACAGGAAGTGATCCACAAAACTGTCATCCAGTATACTTGACACTGTCTTGTTGTGGAATCTTAAAACACGTTCTGAACTCAACTATAATGAAGTTCTTTGTACAGAATGACCTCCTCAATGCCAACCAGCATGGTTTCCAAAAACATCAATTGTGTGAAGCCCAACTCACACTTTTCTCAAATGACATACTGAAAGCTGTGGATCAAGGCAACCTAGTGGGTGCAGTGTTTCTTGATTTCCAAAAAGAATTTGCCTCAGAACTGCTCCTATGCTTAATGTCAAAAGTACAATCATATGGGGTATCAAGTGAAATTTGTTACTGGATTGAGGACTTTTTGGTATGGAGGACACAACATGTTATCATTTATGTATTTATTTATTTAGCCATCTGTGGAAATCTTAAAATGTATGGATGTTGTCATCATCAGCTGTAGAAGTAACTTTCGATGTGCCCCAGGTGAGTGTGTTGGGGCCCTTGCTGTTCACGTTGTTTATTAACGATCTTGCAGAAAATATTAATAGTAAAATTAGTCTTCTTCCAAATGATGTAGTTACCTATAACTAAGTTGTAAAGGGACACTCTCCTCTAACATCACCTTTATTGAACAGAAGTAATCAATATGAAAAATATTTTCAAATATTGTATAGGTTGATAATATCTCAGTTGTTTAACTAAAATAATTTCATATTATATTGTATATGATGTCATACATTTAAGGCTAAAATGTGTAAAAAGAAATTACTTTGTTACAAGTAATATGTACTAACTCTGTATGTACAGTTAAAATTACTCTTCTTTTGAAAACATTTGAAATTACAAAGTATATGGTGCACTTAAAATTCCTATTATTAATCACGCAATCTGACACTAATTAATAAATTTATTTCTGGATTTATTTACAAAATAATGATGTAGCTTGGTGAAGATTCTTCTTTTGTCAAGTAAGTCTGTAAACAGTTTTGATTTGAAAACTCTTTGGAATATTGTTAATACCTCAGAATGCGGTAGTAGCAGGCATGCCTCTGAAGTGATCAGAAGTTTCTTTTATGTTTAGCAATAACAACGTAATTTGTGGTGATATAGAAGTGAAAATTGTAAAGACAGTGTGATATAGAGGAATGTGACATAACGAAAAAGGAAAAAAAGAGAAATATGGAGCAGGCTTACTTAAACATTATTGTGTCATATGGAAACTAAAATGTCATAAATTTCAGTCTCATGAATCAACCTCCAGACATAACAAACTAGAGCCAATGACAAGAAAAGAAGATAAGTAAGAAAGTTTATTTGTAAATCTTACTCCTCTCAAAACTTATGAAATTAGAATTAAATAGGAAATGAGAAACTAAAAATGGTAAATTAATTTTCTGTTTGGGCAGCAAAATAAATGATAATGGCTGAAGTATAGAGGAAACATTTATGCATACTTGCTATAGCATGATAAAGATTTTTGAAAAATTGGAATTTGTTAGACTCAATATTAATTTAAGAGTCAGTAGTATTTTGTGAAGGTAGTAACTGGGAGTATGCCTGTACACTGAAATAAAATGTGGATGATAAACAGTTCAGGTTTGAAAAGAATAGAAGCTTTTAAAATATGGGGCTGCTGAATAATGCTGAATACTATATTGGTAGACCAATCTAGTTGAGGAGATACTCAAAGAGATTGGTGAGAAAAAGAATCTATGGCACAACTTGAGTAAATGAAGGTATTGGTTGGTAGCACACATATTGAGCTACCAAGGAAGCATCAGTTTGCTAGTGGAAGGTTGTGTGAGTGGTTAAAATTGTAGAGGGAGACCAGGAGATGAATACAATAAGCAGCTTGAAATTGTAGTATGTACAGTAGATGTTCACGGATGAAGAGGATTGCATAGAATTAGACTAATGTAATGACTTGCATCAAAACAGTCTTCAGATGGAAGACCACAACAACAAAGTCTCATTTTTCTCTGCATTATAAGTGAGTTTCACTGTCTCTAACTGATATAGCAGGATTTGATAAACATCCCCTGAGACATTTTTGTTTTCACAGCTTTTGTACATGCTGCTGTTTTGGTGGTCAGTAAGTATATTGAACTCTTGTTTAAAATGTTGTTGCTGTTTATCTATACTTTGATACTACATAAAAGTCAACTAAATACATTTCCTAGATAATGTTCAGTCATTACTAAAAACTCTACATTGATATTCTAAATATGTAAAATATATCTGGAAAAGCATTGGCCTATGAATTTAGAGAACAGCCATTGACCTCGTTAAGCTTGCTGTTGTAGTAGTTATATGTAGCCACAACAGAGTAATTAAATTATTTTAACTATGTTTAGTTATATTTTTAGTTATATTTGGTGTCTGCATCTCTGAAACACAATTAAGGTATGCTTATAAACTGATCACTTATGTTGTGCTGTGCATTCATAGAAGTGCAATCACTGTATGTAAGACACGGTCACACTCTTCTTGAGCACTGTGTGCCAATTCTCCAGCACAGTATAGATCAAAGTGCTCATTGGTGGGGGTGGTGAGGGGGGGGGGGGGGGGGCACAGGAGATGCAGCAGTTGTACTGCTGGAGTGGATGGAGCCATTGAAGATGCAACACCACGTGATTATGTCAGGCTGTCATGGCCCTGAAGGGGAGTCATCTGGTGGATATCCTGGAGTAAGGAGCAGATCTTCTCTCTGTCATGGGTTGTTACTGTGATAGTGTTTAGAGGAGAAAAACTTTTGCTACAGACATGGACACAAGTCATTACACTGAGTTATGTTTCATCTTGTTTTCAGAATAAATTTTCTTACACTGAGTTATGTTTCATCTTGTTTTCAGAATAAATTTTCTAAGTTGTAATTAATTCTGACTTTCCATTTAGTAGTTTGTACCTGGGACACAACAACTTGCTGTTCCGATTTCATTAAAATTTGTATCTTTAGTTCAGAAAAGTTGAAAAAGTTTCAATTAATAATTCTGCAACAATGTTTATTTCAACTTGTGTCTCCTACAATTACTGTCATGTGGAAATCAGTACAGGGGCAGCAGTGCAGATGTAGTAAGTGAAGTGGCATTCAGCAATATTTTTTTCTTGCAACACTTTAAAAAAGTTTGTTTATCTACTATGAATGCTGGTTTTTACTGCAAACATATGTCCTTGTTGCAATAAGAAGCTTTCCTCTCTCATGGCCCAGACTCATGGTTGGAACCACAGGCCAAACATGTATGGTATGCTATGGCTATTGTGACATCACCTGCTTGACTTTGTCTGTGGAGGGATCATGCAGTGATATAGATAGAAGTTTTATTCCCAGCTACTTCTGGTTCCAGATGGCAGACTTTAAAGCAGTGGCTGTGTGTACTTGGAGCATGCTTCCATCTGTAGAGTGTTTAGTGCTGTGTGTTATAAATATGAATCCTGCTAATGTGCTAGTCTGTATTTTTTTTAGAATTGAGCTTTCCTCATTGTATTGAGCTTTGTCAGGAAATTCTGGATCACTGCTTGATGGCAATGTAAGAGAGATGTGATTCAGTTTGTTCACCTTGCTTATACCACAAAACAATTTAAAGAATACCACACATTTTGTTTCTAGTGCACTTGAAAACTTACAGAATTTCTTTGTGCCTGTGTTTTTCAAGACACAATGCTTATGAAATGAACTCCCTAATCATATGTTGATGGGAAGAAAACAAAAATTTCCACCAGAAAGGTGTTCGAATTGCTTAATGATATACTATTCTTCTTTATTCTGTTCATTTCTTCTGTTACAGCGTCTTTCAAATAAAGCTTTTCCTGCTTGAAGCTAAAACACACCTGAGAAATGTAATTTTAACTTACTAGGCATGGGCAATATGATACAGTTATGATGTGTTATGAATAGAACTGGATGACTTTTTTCAAAAAAATTATAGCCTAAAAAAACAAATGTAATTAAGTAAGTAAAGTTCCATGTTCTGACCCTAGATGGGCCAACTGGTCCCAGCCAATTGTCATTCATCCTCTGCCAATGGCATCAGCAGGTGCGGTGTGTAGGGGTATGTGCTTTGCCCACCACTCTCCCAGTCATTGTCAGGTTTCTTCATCTACATACTTTACTTCATAAGCCAAGAAATGGCACGCGGCAGAGGGTACTTCTGCTACCACTAACTATTCCCCCTTTGCTGTTCCACTTGCTAATGGTGCATGGGAAGAATGATTGTCAGTAATCCTCTGTATTGACTCTAAGTTCTTCAATATTTTCATCAGGGCCATTGCATGAGATGTATGTGGAAGGAGGTAACATGTTGTCTGATTCTTCCCAGAACATGCTCTTTCAGAATTTCAATCTGCAAACCTCTCTATGATTCACAACACCTCTTTTGTAACATCTACCAATGGAGTTTGTTAAACATAACAGTAATGCTCTACTGCTGGCTAAACAATCCAATGCTGAAAAGCATCACTCTTTCTTGGATCTTCTCTCTCTCTCTCTCTCTCTGTCTCTCGCTCTCTCTCTCTCTCTCTCTCTCTCTCTCTCTCTCTCTCTCTCTCTCTCTCTCTCTCTCTCTCTCTTCTATCAGTCCTATCTCCTAAAGGTCTCAGGCTGATGAACAATTCTCAAGGAAGTGCCTTACAATCCACTTCCTCCATGGTTGAGTTACGTTTACTTAACATTCCTCCTATGAATCTCGAATGATCTTGAAACCACTACTAAATCGCCTCACTAGGCTGAGTGCATCCCAAACCACTTTTCCTACAAAGGCAAAATCACTGGAAGTGAAATTGAAGCAGCTATTCTTATTGCCAAAAGCAGCAGCTGCCGTGTAAGAAGATGGAAAGTACTATGTAAGCTGAACTATGTAAGCTGAAGATATAAAAACCTTGGATTATGATGTCTGCAATGTGAAAGAAATAAAATTGTAACACAGAAAAGAAATTGAAACATATTTTCCTTTCTGGAAATGAGGGTGATCTAGCAAGTAGTGATGTACTGCTCACTACCATTGTATTGACTGATATCAGGCCCTGCTCTAATTATTGATTGGATTGCTTGTCACTGCCAGCCAAACAAGTTGTTATTTTGCCTTTCCTGACGGTTCAAATTGAAACTGTGTAATTCAGAGTATTGCCAATTGCAAAGCCATAGATGTTACATGATTTTTGAGCACTTGGAAATTGAAACCTGCAGAAATTTACAGCCAGTAAAAGGAAATGTATGCTGGTATAGTAATGAAGGAACAAAAAATCAGAAAATTTTGTTAAGCAATTGACAAAGAATGAACAAGTTTGAATGATGGAACTGGACATCCAATGTTTGTCAATGACAATTTGAGGAATAAAGAGAACAACAGAATTGTGGAAGACTCACTTTTGAATAACGCTCAAAGTTTTCCTGAGTGGGAAACATTTTGGAAGTGATACCAAGATGAAAAATGCAGTGTCTAAATGGCTTAATGGACTGACAGCAACTTACTGTGTGTTAGGGACTCCACAGCTTATGGACAGACAAGAAGAGATTTAAATAGTAGAGGTGATTTAAAATAAGAAGGAAAGAAACAGACAACAGAAGCATTGCTTGCTACTGATGAACCAAATATCTTTGTAATAACAGAACATGGACTTGTTGTAAATGAAATACAGATGTACAATTTACAAGCTTATAATAGTGTGTCATTTTTTCCATATTTCAACATAAAAGTGATGAGATAGACTGTATGTGGATAGTAATCAAAGTGAGTGTGTTCAGTGGCCATTTACAAACTGCAGAAAAATTCATTTTGAAGCATCAGTACTTCAAAGAAATTTGCAGGTGGTCAAGTGTCTTGTGATAGCAATTAGAGTTATACCACCCTCTGACTGCTTTGATTAAAGATTTCCTTGCAGAATTTTAAATACTATTATACAAAGCTATTAATGAACTTCCTTTATGTAACAGCAGTTGCTGACCTAAATATAAATACAATGAAATTGAGCAGTTGTTGAAAGTATTTTGATGATATTGTTAATACACATAACATGAAGCTGTGATTACGTAGGCTTTTCCTAGCGTAATGAGTCTTGAAAATCTCTTCAGAGAATGGATTTAGATGTAGATGAACCTCGTTGTTATATGCAGATTTCCAGTCCTCTAAGTGACATTTCCAATATGTTGAGAGTTTCAGCATTTTTCAGCATTTGCACTCAAACTATATTTGCAGTTCCAGTTTTATCATTTTGTAGTTCAATTATCTGACCATGGAGATCTGGAATAAGTGTGTTAATTATGTGTCCCATTAATTTGTTTAAATGTACATTTGTAAAAATATTATCTATTTACAAGTTTGATGATTCAGTGCTCCTTGTTGGGTATTTACTTGCAGCTTCATGTTATGTGTATTAACAATATCATTAAAAAAACATTATCATGTCATATGGAAACTAAAATGTCATAAATTTCAGCCTCATGAATCAACCACCAGACATATCAAACTGCAGCCAATGACAAGAAAAGAAGATAAGTAAGAAAGTTTATTTGTAAATCTTACTCCTCTCAAAGCTTATGAAATGTGTCAATTATGAAGTGAGTGAACATCAGCTGGTGGTTTGAGCAAGGGTAAGATTACAAAGTGTGAAGATTTCAATATGGTGCAGAGACTGGCAACTTGCTCTAGATGTTCACAAATGTAAAATTGTGCACTTGAAAGAATGAAAAGAAGTGTGGTACTCTATGATGATATCAGTGAGTCACAGTTGGAATCGTCCAACTCATACAAATACCTAGGCGTAACACTGTGAAGGGGTATGAAATAGGATGATCACATAGGTTCAGTTGTGGGTAGAGCAGGTGATAGTCTTCAGTTTATTGGCAGAATATTGGGGATGTACAATAAGTCTACATAAGAGACTGCTTACAAATGACTTGTGTGACCCATCCTAGAATATTGCTGAATTGTGGATTAATCCAGATAGGATTAACAGGTATGTATACAGAGAAGGGCAGCATGAATGGTCACAGGTTTGTTTAATCCATGAGAGAGTGTCACAGGGATACTGAAGGAACTAAAATTGAAGACTCATGAAGGAAGATGTAAACTATCCTGAGAATGTCTGTTGACAAAGTTTTGACTATGGGCTTTAAATGATTACTCTAGGGATCTACTAAAACCCCTTACAAGTCATGTGAGTATGAGATTAGGAAATTTACTGAATGCACAGAGGTATTCAAACAATCATTCTTCCCACACTCCATACATGAGTGGAACAGGAAGAAACCCTAATAACTGGTTTAATGGGATGTAACCTTTGCCATGCACCTCACAGTGGTTTGTAGAGTGTAGATGTAGATGTAGACAGATGACAGGCTGGAATCCACACCACAGGGTACTGTGTTAGTTCAGAGATAGAGGCATGAGAACAAGATAGAGAAAACATTTTTGACACTATTACAGTTATCTTCTGTACAGATTCACATCCATCTTGACTGTAAATGTCATTGGTATAATAGTGAGGGATGTTAAGGAATATCTGCCCACTACAACTGATAAGAGGCCTCAAGTCCTCACAGTTAAAGATTCAGTGCCAATAGGGTGACCCTTAATGTGAAGAAAACAAACTATATACAATTTTGAAAGGTGAATCAAAACCAATGTCTCTCTCTGGTATTGGATGGAAATGAGTTAGAAAGGGCATGATGCATAAGATTTTGAGGAATGTGTATTGACCAAGACAAACTATGAAGACCATGTAATCAAACTTTCTCAGAGATTCAGTTCTGCAAGATTTGCTATCTGAATTATTTCTAAAGTTTGCTCTCCAGATGGTTCCAGAATGGCTTTTTTGGATACCTTCAGCCCATGGAATAATTTTTTGGTGTTTAATCAATAGTCTGTCAAATGAGATTTTTAGAGTACAGAAAAGGGCTATTCATGTCTTATCACATAGCTCTGCTAGTGCTAACACAAAAAAGTCATATTCCCTCCTTGAACATATGCAAATATGTGTTGATTCCAGGAGCTAGACTTGGTGACCGGAAAACTAACTCTAATTACCCCAGGTATAATACTTGCAACTGTGGGTCCATACACATAGGACAAGGAAGAAAGACCTATGTTCAAAGACATGTGAACCATTTTTTGTCATTCTTTTTAATGCACTTTCAACACATATAAAGAAGTTGGAGAGGGAAATGGCTATTAGAGCAAACTTTAAATCGTTTCTTGTTGAGAAGTGTTTCTACAATGTTAATGAATATTTTAGCTATTTAGCTATTTAACTTGTTGAGTTATTTTGATTCTCTTAACTGATGTACAGTCTATGCTGTGTTTTTCCTTCCAAAGAACGTTTCCCTGTTGGTTTTCTGTGGCCCCTGTTCAAATGCAATGGAATGCACCTCCCCTGAAAATGGATGTGGTCTCTGCCTAGTTGTGGTGGATATAGTGTCAGCAGGTTTTCGTGTGTTTGTGCATTATACTTTATGGCAGTGTTATATAATATGTTCACATAATTTTATTTTTTCATGGGGCTGCTTACATCAATGTTTCATGACTTAGCTCCATCACTGATTTACTTATTGTGCCTCCTGTACTTTTCAGTAGAGTTTTAATTTTCCAAATTTCTTGTTCATTGATTAAGTTCTTTTGCGTGTTGCAATCGCAATACAGACAATGTTTCTAAGAGTCCCCTTATAATCATGCACTGAGTGAGGTAGCTACACCAGTCTAGTGTTGGAATTATATTTGGGAGGACTTAATTGCCCATCTGGGCATTCTGGCTTGGATTTACAATAATTCCCCAAGTTGCCAAGATGAATGGTGAGGTAATTACTTGGTTTAGACCATGGTTAACTTCCTACCCTATTCTCACCTAATTGTCTTTTAATATTTTGTATATGTACATATTATTTGTGTACTGTATCTTCACATGTCAGATACCGTTGTATTAAATCATCTAGGGTGAATAAATAAATAAATAAAATGGAATGACATCAAAACTGCTGCTGTGCCAAGGAATCAGTATAATTTGTTGTGGATGATGTGAAAACCAAACATATTCCCAAGACAGCTAGTCATCACAAAAGTCACAGTATTTCCTCTTGTACCAGGAAGTGTTAACCTGCAGATTAGTAATGTCACAGAGAATCATTTCCAGAAGGTCTAGAGAATTCTGTACTCAATAATAAGCCTGTACCCTTGTTCCCCCTTGCTGTTACCTGTGTCAGAGTACATAACTCCTCTCTGAACCCAAGACACATGAGGCAGTGTCAGTGTGACAATTATTTTCTATCTGGTAATGTTATGTAAATTGCAGTTCAATTTAAACTTAATTTTTATTGTAATGAAAACTACTAAGAGGAGTTAGTGCAAGTATCTTAATATCCTCGAAAGGTCTTCTACAAGATGTACAGTTACCTACTTTATACAATATTTTCTGTGGCCACTTTGCTGGATAAACACTATGTTTACCTGAGTTGCACTGCACAGGAAGAGAATTCTGTGGGAGTGAAAGGAATGAAAATATGCAGTATAAGCCAATAAACTATTGTTTATACCAAGACAATAAGAGATGTTGCTAGGAGCAAATCATACTCAGTTGTACATATTGAACAGTTTATTTATATGTTTACTCAGTTTTAACTTGTTACCAAAAATGACGCAAAAGAATAATCAGTCACATGTATCCTTGGAGCTGCAATTTTCTTCAATTGTGTTGTACAATTATCAATTACTGGCAGTGACAGATTGGCTATAGAAGGCCTTACATTCTCCATAATGGAATATAATGTAGCACTTGGACATTGAGGTTGGAGACTTGACAGGTCTTAGCAAACGATTCCACGCTTATGTAATTACAAACTAATACCCCACTGTTGGATATCTTAATAACCTCACTCGTAACAACATTGTATACCACTAGTAATTTTGGTCTGAGGTACTCAGCAAAACAAATAGCAGTGAATTATGCTCCCACACTTTATATTGGCCATTTGCATTACCAAAACTTTTGATATAATATACCCCTGCAACTCATGAAGCTTTTAACTGAATAGCTTTTTCAGAGCCTTTCAGCAACTGCTGCAACACCACCAAAATATCAAGTCTTGCTTAATATGCATACAATATCATAATTTCATTTAAACTTAACCACCTCCTATATTGTAAGTAACAGAAATATCTCATGTTAAGGGAAAGGTGGAAGAAATAAATAGAAAAGGAAAAAGGGAAAACAACTTGAAAGCAATATTTTAGAAAGGCTGAAGATGTAGATGAAGATCAACTGGACGTGATATACTGTGACAAGTATCTGGCAGAACTATGAGAAACCAAAAATGAAACATGGCACCTGCAGTGGACAACATTTCTTCAGAGTTACGAAAATTCTTGGAACAGCCAGCCATGACAAAGCTGTTTCATCTGGTGTGCAAAACATATGAGACAAGGCAAACCCTTCAGACTTTAAGCAGAGTGTAATAATTTCAATATCAAAGAAGGCAGATGCAAACAGGTGTGAATACTATCAAACCATCAATTTTATAAGTCATATTGCAAAATATTTACATACATTATTTAGAGAAGAATGGAGAAATTGGTAGATGGTCACCCAGTAAATGTCTGTTAGAGATATGAAAAAAGGCAGGAACACGTGAGGCAATAATCTGCCTACGACTTATCTGAGAAGATAGGTTGGAGGAAGCACACCTATGTTCATAGCATTTGTAGATGTTGAGAAATTTTTTGACAATACGAACTGGAATATACTCTATGAATTTATGAAGGTGCCAGAGATAAGATACAGGGAGCAAAAGGTTATCCACAATTTATACAAAACCAAACTGCAGCTATAGGAGTCAAAGGACTTGGAAGAGAAGCAATAACTGAGAAGGGTGTTAGACAGGGTTGTAGCTTATCCACAATGTTATTCAACCCATATGGTGAGAAGACTCAAAGGAAACCAAGGAGAAACTTGAAAAGGGAATTTAAGTTTTGGGAGAAGAAATAAAAACTTCAAGGTTTTCCAATGACACTGTCATCCTATCAGAGACAGAAAAGGACCTGGAGAGCAGTTGAATGCATGGACACTCACAGAAATTTTTCCAGTGAGTGTGGGCTAGGGGAGGTCAAGACTCTAAAACTGTCATTCTTTATAATAATGAGCTGGTCAGTTTTGATTCACATCATGCCATAAAACTAATTTTTACAGGTGGCACAAAATAACTTATTATATCCCAAAGAGTTAATGTTTATCCAATCAATGTATGAATAAAATCTCTGGATCCAGATCCATGGGGGAAGGGGAGTTTGGGGGGGGGGGGGGGGGCAGTACATGCCCCCTCTTACGCCCTCTGCAGATGCCTATGGTGAACATAATGGATAACATCTAGAACAGAGATTATAAGATGAATATCAACAAAAATAAAGCAAGGGTAATAGAATTCAATTGAGTTATATCAGGAGATGCTGAAGGAATTAAATACGAAATGAGAAACTAAAAGTGGTAAATCAGTTTTCTGTTAGGGCAGCAAAACAACTGATAATGGCTGAAGTAGAGAGGAAACATAATGCAGACTTGCTATAGCATGATTCACATTTTTCAAAAATTGGAATTTGTTAGCCTCAATATAAATTTAAGAGTCAGTAGTATTTTGTGAAGGTAGTTCTTGGAAGTGTGGCTTTCTACTGAAATAAAACATGGATGATAAACAGTTCAGGTTTGAAAAGAATAGAAGCTTTTAAAATATGGGGCTGCTGAAGAATGCTGAATATTATATTGGTAGACCAATCTAGTTGAGGAGATACTCAAAGAGATTGGCGAGAAGAGGAATCTATGGCACAACTTGAGTAAAAGAAGGTATTGGTTGGTAGCACACATATTGAGCTACCAAGGAAGCATCAGTTTGGTAGTGGAAGGTTGTGTGAGTGGTTAAAATTGTAGAGGGAGACCAGGAGATGAATACAATAAGCAGCTTGAAATTGTAGTATGTACAGTAGATATTCACGGATGAAGAGGCTTGCACAGAATTAGACTAATGTAAAGACTTGCATCAAAACAGTCTTCAGATGGAAGACCACAACAACAAAGTCTCATTTTTCTCTGCATTATAAGTGAGTTTCACTGTCTCTAACTAATATAGCAGGATTTGATAAACATCCCCTGAGACATCTTTGTTTTCACAGCTTTTGTACATGCTGCTGTTTTGGTGGTCAGTAAGTATATTGAACTCTTGTTTAAAATGTTGTTACTGTTTATCTATACTTTGATACTACATAAAAGTCAACTAAATACATTTCCTAGATAATGTTCAGTCATTACTAAAAACTCTACATTGATATTCTAAATATGTAAAATATACCTGGAAAAGCATTGGCCTATGAATTTGGAGAACAGCCATTGACCTCATTAATCTTGCTGTTGTAGTAGGTATATGTAGCCACAAGAGAGTAATTAAATTATTTTAACTATGTTTAGTTATATTTTTAGTTATATTTGGTGTCTGCATCTCTGAAACACAATTAAGGTATGCTTATAAACTGATCACTTATGTTGTGCTGTGCATTCATAGAAGTGTAATCACTAAGGACTATGTAAGCTGAAGACATGAAAACCTAGGATTACGATCTCTGCAATGTGAAAGAAACAAAAATGTAAAACAGAAAAGAAATTGAAACAAATTTTCCTTTCTGGAAATTAGGGTGATCTAGCAAGTAGTGATGTACTGCTCACTACCATTGTATTGACTGATATCAGGCCCTGCTCAAATTAGTGACTGGATTGCTTGTCGCTGCCAGCCCAACAAGTTGTTATTTTGCCTTTCCTGATGGTTCAAATTGGAACTGTATAATTCATAGTTCTGCCAATTGCAAAGCCATAGATGTTACATGATTTTTGAGCACTTGGAAATTGAAACCTGCAGAAATTTACAGCCAGTAAAAGGAAATGTATGCTGGTAGAGTAATGAAGGAACAAGAAATGAGAAAATTTTGTTAAGCAATTGACAAAGAATGAACAAGTTTGTGTGATGGAACTGGACATCCAATGCTTGTCACCAACAATTTGAGGAATCAAGAGAACAACAAAATTGTGCAAGACTCACTTTTGAATAAAGCTCAAAGCTTTTCTGAGTGGGAAACATTTTGGAAGTGATACCAAGATGAAAAATGCAGTGTCTAAGTGGATTAATGGACTGACAGCAACTTACCATGTGGTAGGGACTCCACAGCTTATGGACAGACAAGAAGAGATTTAAATAGTAGAGGTGATTTAAAATAAGGAGGGAAAAAACAGACAACAGAAGCATTACTTGCTACTGATGAACCAAATATCTTTGTAATAACAGAACATGGACTTGTTGTAAATGAAATACAGATGTACAATTTACAAGCTTATAATAGTGTGTCATTTTTTCCATATTTCAACATAAAAGTGATGAGATAGACTGTATGTGGATAGTAATCAAAGTGAGTGTGTTCAGTGGCCATTTACAAACTGCAGAAAAATTCATTTTGAAGCATCAGTACTCCAAAGAAATTTGCAGGTGGTCAAGTGTCTTGTGATAGCAATTAGAGTTATACCACCCTCTGACTGCTTTGATTAAAGATTTCCTTGCAGAACTTTAAATACTATTTTACAATGCTATTAATGAACTTCCTTTATGTAACAACAGTTGCTGAGCTAAATATAAATACAATGAAACTGAGGAGTTGTTGAAAGTATTTTGATGATATTTTTAATACACATAACATGAAGCTGCAAGTAAATACCCAACAAGGTGCACTGAATCATCAGACTTGTTAATAGATAATATTTTTACAAATGTACATTTAAACAAATTGATGGGACACATAATTAACACACTTATTCCAGATCTCCATGGTCAGGTAATTGAACTACAAAATAATAAAACTGGAACTGGAAATATAGTTTGAGTGCAAATGCAGGAAAATGCTGAAACTCTCAACATATTGGAAATGTCACTTAGAGGACTGGAAATCTGCATAAAACAATGAGGTTCATCTACATGTAAATCCATTCTCTGAAGACCAGTATTAAATACGTCGCAGAGGGTATTTCTCATTCTACCACTTTTTAATGGTTTTTCTCATTCCTTCATTTTCAGTTACATTTTTGTTTTCATTTCCAGTTCCCATAGCCTTCTTGAACAGACAACAGTACCTTAATCTCAGCCATGTCCAATTTCACCAACCACACTTTTTGAATTACAATCTTCTTTTTTTGTTTGCAACTGGTCCGTACCTTTATGAATGACAGTCTTCTTTTCTTAAATTTACGATGTCAGACTGCTACCATGTCAAGAATGTTTATTTAGAAAAAAGTAAATGACATACATCGGTCTTGACTCAGTGACCACATTAATACCACAGAACTAACTCAATAACTATTGTATAGTAAAAAGATAATAATCACTGTTGAGATCCCTATTGACACAGCCAATACTATCAACATAAATCAACCATGTTCCAACAGGTTAACAAGAATCTGAATGTATTTTTGGTAACAATGGTGAACTATGTGACAAAATATGTAAACCAATGTGTAAACTATGTGTTAAATGTTTAGATAACAATTTCAGTTAGATAAATTATCACTGTACTGCATTTTTGGTTAATTGTCTTTTCCCACACCTTGCAAAATCACATCACTGAGAAATGTACATGCAGAGAACATAGAGGACATATCTGCAAAAGTAATTAAACACTGATCACAGTATCCAGCAAGACGTCTGGTAAACATAGCAAGCTTGTTAACTGAGAAGCATCTGTCCCCCACGTGTCTGAATTCAGTCAAAGTAGCATCAGTATATAGAGGTGGTTACATTGGGATCCTGGAAACTGTAGATGTATAATGGTTATATCCACTTTATCAAAAATTTTAGAAGCAGCTATTAAAAACAGAGTTATAAAACTCATAGAAAAATAAACATCCTGGATGAAGCACAGCACTGATTTAGGTAAGCAAAGTACAGAAAAACAGCAGTATCTAGCTCGATGGTAAACAGAATCAGTACAGGGGAAAGTTTGTTGTTTATTTCAGGATATCTCAAAAGCCTAAGACTATGTGTGCCATACTATTCACTTAGATAATATGTATAGATGAGATGTTATCGGTATGAAGCTGGTCTAATGAAATCGTTTGTGGAAAACAGAGTGTAATGTGTAGACTTAAAATACAAAAATAAACAATTCAGTGCGAGCTTTTTAACCAAATTTTAAGGTAGTAATGTACAGGATAGTACTTGACTCAATACTCAGTCCATAATATCTCCACTTTATGTGAATTATTTGACAGAAACCGTGAGAGAAGCTCACTGTAAGTTATAGTTTGTTAAATCTTTTAGAAATAATAGCTATTACAGACACTGGAAAAGCAAACAAAAATTTAAGTGTAAGCAATCCACTTGTACATAAAAAGAAAACAAACTTCTTGGAAATACTTGCAAAGAGAAGAAGAAATGAAAAGGAAGTACACATTGGACATTGCAGAAGTTGATATTAACTGACAATGGATAGATTTATGTCTTGGGAAAATCATATGCAAAAGACCTGCTCAAAAGAAAGCAGCAGTGTATTTTAAATGAAGAAAATGTCACACACAGTCGATATAGATGCACCGGCAAAGCTGTACTATTGCAGAACTCGTCCACATTTATTGTATAATATAGCAATACAGGAGAGTGGAGCAAAAGTGCATATCAACAAATTGCTGAAGCTGCAACAAAAGCAATCAGGTATACTGGAAGACTGTCCTCTCAAAAGTTACTCAAGAAATTTAAAATTTTAACAGTCCACTCTATGTACGTATATGTGACACTCATGTATATCCAAGTAAATTTATGTGTCAGTGTCAAGCTCAGAACTGCACAATTACACAACAACAATCAAAGATGATTATTACATCAACAGCAGCTGACTACAGATTACCACAGTTGAAAAATGTAAAAGCTCTACCAATCTTCAAAATGAAACTAAGAGAATACATGAATGCACCATGTTTATACAATGTCAAGGAATACATTGAGACTAATCCAAAACAACTAGAAAGAATTGTGGTAATAAGGCAAAATCCTATAACATGCTATATAGATGGTGCCAGTGAAAAACGCATGGAATTTTTCTTGTGTTTAATGGACAGTTAAGTGTTGGAGCAGAAGCTGAAATTTGATGCTGGTAACTAGCAAATTAGATTGGTAGCAAAATTTTTAATTCACCTGTGTTTTCATTTGTTAAATCTATCCATAAAATTAGGCAAAGTCCTGACAGACTTTCTCATTTACTTGCTGACTGTCTCAGCATCACCAAGTCCAAACCACTGAGGGTAGGAACTTGAAATTTGTGGTGGGTGCTGATCTTACACCAACGTTCACTTTGTTCAGGTGTTCCAGCATCATGATCGACCACACCTTGATGGAGCTGTGAGGTGAATCATTGTGGGTTAGGGATGGCTCTGACGAAAGCCGACATTGTTCATGTTTCTCTGGTGCCACTCAGGACTATCAACAGGTGTGGTTTCACTAGGCATGGCCTACACCTAAACAAGACTGGGAAGGGAAGTTTGGTACAGCTGATTTATAGAAGTGTGTGTGTGGGGGGGGGGGGGGGGGGGGAGTCTCAGGCCACACATGGTCAAATACCTGTTGTCATAGGTAGGAAAAGTAGGTCTTTTTTTAGGAAAAATCTAAGGAGTATCTCCAGCACTTTAAAAAGTACTGACACAATCACTCACAAGACAGATTTTAACACCTCAACTATCACATATATCAGATGTCACAAAGAAAAACAAAGCATTGGAAAGAGTAGCATGGGGCGTTTCACAAACTTAGCAATCCTCCACCAAAACATTCAATCAATAAAAAATAAAATACAACTATTAGAAGTTAAGCTCTGTAGGGACACAGAAATCCAACATGTAGTATTATCATTGTATGAAAAGGCAAACTCTTACTGCAGAATTACTTCATGGGGTGGAGGATCATGCATTTATATCAGAAAAGGAACACAGTTCAAATCAAGCCATGACCTCAGTACTGTGAGTAAAGAGAAACACTTCGAAATATCAGCTATTGAGTTAACATGGCTTGATATCACCAAGAAATTAATCATTTTGTGTGTTATAGATCTTCAAGTGGTAGTGTGGACACTTTTTTCAATAAGTTAAGAGAAGTTCTAGATAAGGTCTCAAGTACAAAGGTCAACATAATTCTGGGTGGGCACATTAACATCAGCACTAACATCATAACTGAATCCAGCAGCACCTTCATAAACATCATTCAGAGTTTTTACATGTCCCTATTGGCCAATAGTGCAACAAGAGTTATGGGAATGACATCAGTAATTGACCATGCGGCTTCAAATATCGACAGGAAAAAACATGATGTAGCTGTAAAAGATCTCGGACTACCAGACCATCTTTGTCAAATAACCACAGTAAAGTCAAGCATTGTATCAGTCCCTAAACTACAAGCCTACAAATGACATCTATCACAAATCAAAATAAAAGATTTTTCAAAAGAACTAGAAATACAAGCTGGGATGAAGTGTATAAGGAAACCAATGTGAATATGAAATTCTCTTAATTCTCCACATTGTTTATATTGCACTTTGAAAAGGCATTTCCAGAAGTATGCATGCCCGTATCAACATCTCACAAAAACAGATGGATAACAGCAGGTATTATAAGTCCTCCCAAACACTTAAACACCTCAGTTTCACGAAAAAGATTCCCAACCATCCAGAATTCTTACATTTCCATCACAGATATAAAAACATCTATAGGAAGGTTCTGATTGCTGCAAAAAAGTCATTTAATGAAAAAATAATACCTAATGCAGAGAATAAAAGCAAAGCAGTCTGGGATGTTATGCAAAAGGAATCGGGGAGAGGCAAACAAATGCAGATTAACATACGGCTAAGGAAGGGTATAAAGTAATAAATGATCCACAGCACTTAGCAAACTATTTAAACGAGCATTTTTCAAATATTGCAGAGAAGTTACAGTAAAAATTCCTCTAAACAAATATAACACCTGTAAATAATGTTGCATAAAATACAATGATGTTACTTCCAACCACAGACAATGAAGTCAGTAAAACAATTAAAAACTAAAAACAAAAACTAAGTAGGCTTAGGTGAGGTACCAATGTGTGTGATGAAACAAAGCATGGAGATTATACAGTGCCCCTTAACAAATGTAGTAAATGAATCCTTCACATCAAGGAGATTTCCAATGCAGTTAAAACAGGCAAGAGTTGTATCTTTGCCTAAGAAAGGTAATGCAGAAAACATAGAAAACTACCGGCCCATTTTCCTGCTATCAGCATTCTCAAAAATAATAGAAGCAATTATGAATGTAACATTAATGAATTACCTTAATAAATACAATCTTTTAAGCGAATGATAGTTTGGTTTCCAAAGTGGCAAAAATACGGAGTCACCCATAGTAGAATTCACAAAAGCTGTACTTGATGCCCTTGATAAAGACAAGTGTGTCACAGGCATATTTGTGGATCTTTCTAAGGTGTTTAGTACAGTTGAGCACAATATTCTATTAAATAAATTAGAAACATTAGGAATAAGATGGATAACTAATGACTGGTTTTGATCATACCTAACAAATAGGCTACAAAGAGTAGAGATAACACGTCCTTCAAATAGATCTAAAGATTTAGTAAAACACTTATCAGAACCAAAATACATTAATACAGGGGTTCCACAAGATAGCATATTAGGAGCAATACTGTTCCTGATATACATCTATGACATTCCCAGTAGTGTTAGTCATGGTGAAAAAGTTCTCTTCACTGACGACAGCAATATTATAGACACTGAGGAAACAAGAGAAATTCTTGCTGAGAAAGCAAATGAAACTCTCAAGAAAGTTTGTGATTGGTCAATAAGTAATGAAGTGACTGAATGTAAAGAAAACTAATGCCATGAATTTCACTTTGAAGAGAAAAAATGACAATGTTAAATTAAATGTAGATGGCACCTCTATAATACAAAGGTACCTGCAAACAGAATGTCATCAGCATGTTATGCCCTTAGAATCCTAGACCAGTGTGTAACATGCAGTGTCTTTTAGTTACATATTATTCATATGTACACTCAATTCTTAGCTGTGGCATTCTTTTTTGGGGAACAAATGCACAAGACATGAACACAATTTTCAAACTGCAGAAAAGAGCCATGAGAATAATAACCAAAAATACTTGTTGAGCTCATTGTAAAGATCTGTTAAGAACACTGGAGATTTTAACTACTCCATGTGAATACATTTACCAGTCAGCTGTACACATCAAAATAACATAGATAATTACTGCTCAAACAGCTCTGTCCATGACCGCACAACAAGAGATAGACTCAACTTAAATTTACAAAGAAGAAATAAACATAAAATCAAAACAGCATTTTCCATCATGGAATGGAACTGTACAATAAATTACCAAAAGAGAGTAAAGAAATTTTCGAAAATACACTTATTTGAGAAGGCAGAAGAAAAGTACCTGTTATGCAATACATTTTATACATTGAAGGATTACTTAGTTAAAACAGAGTAGGGAATTGATAAAAAATGTTGTACCAATAAATGATAATAATAATAATGATTATAAAATATCCAGCATTCCAAATAACACCCTCACTTTTCTTTTTCCTTTCTAGAAATACTTACCCCCTAAGCTATGCGTAGCACAATGCTAACACCTCTCCCTCTTTCTGAGATCAACATCTCACTCATTATGGAGGGAAGCTGACTCAGCTTTTCAGGATAGCAAATGGGAAGTTGCAGTGACCGACCGTGAGATATGAGTGAAAAATGTGGCATTACATTGTTTAATAACTAGTTTGTAAAAAAATGTATTGTATACCAGGAGTAGAACTAATGATTGTCACTAACTAGAAGTCTGTAAATATATGTGTATGTGAATTAGCTTATTTTAAATTTATCTAAATTTGTAAATATAAATAAAACAGAAAGAAACTTCCACATGGGAAAAATATATTAAAAATAAAGATTCCAAGACTTACCAAGCGGGAAAGCGCCGGCAGACAGGCACATGAACAAAACACACAAACACACACACAGAATTACAAGCTTTCGCAACTGGCAGTTGCTTCGTCAGGAAGGAAGGAAGGAGAGGGAAAAATGAAAGGGTGTGGGTTTTAAGGGAGAGGGTAAGGAGTCATTCCAATCCCGGGAGCGGAAAGACTTCCCTTAGGGGAAAAAAAGGACAGGTATACACTCGCGCACACACACACACACATATCCATCCGCACATACACAGACACAAGCAGACATATATGTCTGCAGAAGACAAGCAGACAAATATGTCTGCTTGTGTCTGTGTATGTGCGGATGGATATGTGTGTGTGTGTGTGCGCGAGTGTATACCTGTCCTTTTTTTCCCCTAAGGGAAGTCTTTCCGCTCCCGGGATTGGAATGACTCCTTACCCTCTCCCTTAAAACCCACACCCTTTCATTTTTCCCTCTCCTTCCTTCCTTCCTGACGAAGCAACTGCCAGTTGCGAAAGCTTGTAATTCTGTGTGTGTGTTTGTGTGTTTTGTTCATGTGCCTGTCTGCCGGCGCTTTCCCGCTTGGTAAGTCTTGGAATCTTTATTTTTAATATAAATTTGTAAATACTTTGACATGTCCTATACCCATGTAAAAAGAGATCTATGGATGAATAAATCTACTACTACTATTACTACTTCAAATTCATAGTTTCATAGAAAAATTTAAAATAATCACAAAAAATCGATATGGATTTAAAAAAGGCAAAACCACAGTACCTGCTATAAATAGTTTTGTTGATAAAATTAGCTCATCTCCAGACAGCTCACTGCACATCACAGGAATTTTTGTGAACTATCTAAAGTCTTTCATAATGTGAATTGCTCCTTGATACTATATAAAATGGAAAAGTATGGTATTAGAATGCCTTAAGTCCTATCTAAGCAACCAAAGACAAAGAGTGGTTATATCATCATAGAGAGGAGGTTATACTTCAAAATGGAAAACCATTTCTGTTTTGACATGAGTGATCTGCCACTTAATATTGAGTGTCAGTCAGTTTTACTTGCAGATGACACATCTTCAATCATTGAAACTAACAGTACTGATCAAATTCAACAAACTGTATTAAATACTTTAGATAAAATTAGATAACTGGTTTGATTTAAATGGACTACAATTAAACATGGAAAAGACTCAGTTAATACAGTTTAAAACAAACAAACAAAAATCAAATGACATTCAGGTCAGTCACAGAAATCAGGATTTCTAGGAAGCTAGGAATGTGAACTTCAAGGAATGCAACTAGATAAAAATCTATCATGGGGATCACATATACAGTACCTTGCAACCAAATTAAATACCCTAGCATTTGCATTGAGGATATTGTACAACACTACCAGTATAAGAATAAGAAAAGTAACACATTACAGCTACTTTGAGTCAGTAATAATGTTGTCGTTGTTGTTGTTGTTGTTGTCGTTGTTGTGATCTTCAGTCCTGAGACTGGTTTGATGCAGCTCTCCATGCTAATCTATCCTGTGCATGCTCCTTCACCTCCCAGCACCTACTGCAACCTACATCCTTCTGAATCTGCTTAGTGTATTCATCTCTTGGTCTCCCTCTAGAAGTTTTACCCTCCATGCTGCCCTCCAGTGCTAAATTTGTGATCCATTGATGCCTCAGGACGTGTCCTACCAACCAATACCTTCTTCTGGTCAAGTTGTGCCAAAAAATTATCTTCTCCCCAATCCTATTTAGTACCTCCTCATTAGTTATGTGATTTACCCATCTAATCTTCAACATTCTTCTGTGACACCACATTTTGAAAGCTTCTATTCTCTTCTTGTCCAAACTAATTATTGTACATGTTTCACTTCCATACAATGCTACACTCCACTTTCAGAAACATCTGAACACTTAAATCTATACTCGATGTTAACAAATTTCTCTTCTTCAGAAATGCTTTCCTTGCTGTTGCCAGTCTACATTTTATATCCTCTCTACTTCGACCATCATCAGTTATTTTGCTCCCCAAATAGCAAAACTCCTTTACTACCTTAAGTGTCTCATTTCCTAATCTAAAGCCCTCAGCATCACCCGACTTAATTCGACCAAATTCCATTATCCTTTATTTGCTTTTGTTGATGTTAATCTTATACCCTCCTTTCAAGACACTGTCCATTCCATTCATCTGCTCTTCCAAGTCCTTTGCTGTCTCTGACAGAATTACAATGTCATGGGAGAACCTCAAAGTTTTTATTTCTTCTCCATGGATTTTAATACCTACTCCAAACCTCTCTTTTGTTTCCTTTACTGCTTGCTCAATATACAGATTGAATAACATCGGGGAGAGGCTACAACCCTGTCTCACTCCTTTCCCAACCACTGCTTCCCTTTCATGCCCCTCGACTCTAATAACTGCCATCTAGTTTCTGTACAAATTGTAAATAGCCTTTTGCTCCTTGCATTTTACCCCTGCCACCTTTAGAATATGAAAGAGAATATTCCAGTCAACATTGTCAAAAGCTTTCTCTAAGTCTACAAATGCCAGAAACATAGGTTTGCCTTTCCTTAACCTTTCTTCTCAGATAAGTCGTGAGGTCAGTATTGCCTCACGTGTTCCAACATTTCTACGGAATCCAAACTGATCTTCCCTGAGGTCGGCTTCTACCAGTTTTCCATTCATCTGTAAATAATTCACATTAGTATTTTGCAGCAGTGTCTTATTAAACTGATAGTTTGGTAATTTTCATATCTGTCAACACGTGCTTATTTGGGATTGGAATTATTATATTCCTCTTGATGCTTGAGGAATTTCGCCTGTCTGATATATCTTGCTCACCAGATGGTAGAGTTTTGTCAGGACTGGTTCTCCCAAGGCTGTCAGTAGTTCTAATGGAATGTTGCCTACTCCTGGGGCCTTGTTTCAACTCAGGTCTTTCAGTGCTCTGTCAAACTCTTCACGCAGTATTGTATCTCCCATTTCATCTTCATCTACATCCTCTTCCATTTCAATAATATTGTCCTCAAGTATATCGCCCTTGTATAGACCCTCTATATACTCATTCCACTTTTCTGCTTTCCCCTCTTTGCTTAGAACTGGGTTTCCATCTGAGCTCTTGATATTCATGCAAGTAGTTCTCTTTTCTCGAAAGGTCTCTTTAATTTTCCTGTAGGCAGTATCTATCTTACCCCAAGTGAGATAATCCTCTACATCCTTACATTTGTCCTCTAGCCATGCCTGCTTAGCCATTTTCACTTCCTGTTGATCTCATTTTTGAGACGTTTGTATTCCTGTTTCCCTGCTTCACTTACAGCATTTTTGTATTTTCTCCTTTCATCAATTAATTTCAGTTTTTCTTCTGTTACCCAAGGATTTCTACTAGCCCTCGTATTTTTACCTACATGATCCTCTGCTGCCTTCACTATTTCATTCCTCAAAGCTACCCATTCTTCTTCTACTGTATTTCTTTCCCCCATTCCTGTCAATTGTTCCCTTATGCTCTCCCTCAAACTTTGTACAACCGCTGGTTCTTTCAGTTTATCCAGGTCCCATCTCCTTAAATTCCCACCTTTTAGCAGTTTCTTCAGTTTTAATCTACAGATCATAACCAATAGATTGTGGTCAGAGTCCACACCTGCCCCTGGAAATGTCCTACAGTTTAAAACCTGTTTCCTAAATCTCTGTCTTACCATTATATAATGTATCTGGTACCTTTTAGTATCTCCAGGATTGTTCCATGTATACAACCTTCTTTTATGATTCTTGAACCAAGTGTTAGCTATGATTAAGTTATGCTTTGTGCAAAATTCTACCAGACAGCTTCCTCTTTCATTTCTTAGCCCCAATCCATATTCACCTAACATTTTTCCTTCTCTCCCTTTTCCTACAGTCGAATTCCAGTCGCCCATGGCTATTAAATTCTCATCTCCCTTCACTACCTGAATAATTTCTTTTATCTCATCATACATTTCTTCAATTTCTTCGCCATATGCACAACTAGTTGGCATATAAACTTGTACTACTGTAGTAGGTACGGGCTTTGTGTCCATTTTGGCCACTATAATAGGTTCACTATGCTGTTTGTAGTAGCTTACCCATGCTCCTCTTTCTTAATTCATTATTAAACCTACTCCTGCATGTATGGTATTTATTTTGGAGAACTAAAACCATATGTGTTGAATATTAAAACGTCGGAAAACCATCGTTAGAAATACACACAATGCAGGGCAATGGAAACCATGTCAACCTCTCCTAAGAAATGTAAGCATATTAAATGTTATCTTTGTACACAATAACCCTGATTTTGTTAGTACCAAATCATTTTCAACATGATTACAACACCAGAAAACAAAATAACTTTATGGTGCCCCAGATTTAAAATTTATACTCAAATTCCAAATTATATGGGTATGAAAATTTATAGAAACGTGAAAGGAAGTGAATTGATAAGCATAAATTTAGAAACACTGAAAAAGTCCTTATATCAGTAACTAGTGCACAAATGTTACTATTCAGTAAGTAGAGGAAGTCATAAATGAAAACCAGAAAATTTGTGCAGGAGGCAGAAAATACTTAGAACTGAATTTTTACAAGTTTTTTAGTTTTGAAGAAAAATTATTAATTGCTTAATTGAGTAATTGTTCCACTCTATATTTTATATTACAGGTATTATAAGGAAAACTGTAAACTAGTTTTTGTGTTTTGACAGGTCTCTTGTACATTAAGTCAATGGCTTGAAATTGTATGTTAGAAGACAATGAACTTTTTTCTATTCTAGAACCAACAATTTCATCCTGTGCTATTTCTAGTTTCAAATTTTCTTCAACTGGACTACTGCATAACAATGAATGTTCAATCTGATATTTCCTAGTTAAGATTTATTATAGCTCTCCTGTCTCAGTATAATTATAATTAATATTCATTCTAATGATATACTTTAATTCATTTAAGCCTTTCATCTGAAATCACAGGATAACAGATTTTTGATTTCTAATATTTCCCCCTTACAACAAATTATTTGCAAATCATTAACAACCTCAGTTATAAAGACAACATAATTTGTAGTCATCAATACATACAGGAATTAATAACATTTACTTCTTTTAAAACCCTGACTTCTTCAAAACTCATCCAACAATCATACTATGCTCCAGGAATTTCCATCAAGCCGTATGATGCTTTCAGTAACTCACAAACACTATTATTTCCGCCTTATGTACTGGTGGTTCCACCACATAAAGTTCTGAGAAAAATAATGCAGACTGTACATCCATTTCTTCTGCAATGAATGCCTTTTCACAACAGAATCACAAAAAAATTGTCAGTTTTTGTATCAAAGCAAGTGGCAAATAAATATAATTTCTTTTTGTTGTTCTTCTGCCACTGCCCATTAACGCCAAATTTTGACACACTGTTCTGACAGGTATATTTTCTGTATGTCCCATATTGCTTTCTGTGGACCCAAATTGTCAGCAAAGCACTGTGTAAGCTGGTGGTGGCTCCATAATGATGTGTGCTGTGTTTACATGAAATGGACTGGATCCTCTGGTCCATTTGGTTATGTTCAGCTACTTGGAGACTATTTGCAGCCATTTGTGGGCTTTATATTCTGAAACAACAATAGAATTTTTATGGATGACAATACACCAGGCAACAAGGCGACACTTTTCCATCATTGATTGGAAGAACGTTCTGGAGAATTCCAGCAAATGATTTGCTACACAGATCACCAGACGTGAATGCCATCAAACATTTATGGATAATTGAGAACTCAATTCATGTACATAATCCTGCACTGACAATACCTTCACAATTATGGATATCTATAGAGGCAGCTAGGCTAAATATTTCTACAGGGGACTTCCAACAATTTGTTGAGTTTATGTAACATCAGGTTGTTGTGCTATGCCAGGTAAAAGTAGGACTGACTCGATATGGTGAGGTATCCCATGACTGTTGTCACCTCAGTGTATATTCACTAGTTCAGTTACTCGTTTTCAGAGTTTATTCTTATTTAAACATCCAATTTCCTTACCCAGTGCTCACTTACAAATTTCTGACTCATTACTATTTATTACTTCCTCAAAATTCTCTGGGCTATCAGCACTACAGAAGTTTTTAAAAGAGCATTACTCATGACACAATCATTAAAATCAATCAGTCATTCTATGTTCTTTAGGTGAGTTTCTCAACCTTGGTTCCTGTTCTAGTTTATGATTGCTTGTACAAATTTTGATACCTCTTGCTTCCATTTGCTCATTTACTGATTCTTTGTACATGCCTTTCGCTCAGAACCACTAAAATATTCACAACCTTATTCAGACTCCTTAACATAAATATATTTGACATCATCTTCTGCAACATCAACATGTCTGGAAATGATAACCCTTTTTGTAAGTCAATACTCTGCTTCCTACATTGCTATACCCTATTAAAATTCGTTAGTCTGCTTTGTAATTCCAAATTGTCTTTCCCAGATGTTGTGGCAATGTACAAATACCCTGCTCCAACACTATTCAAGTTGATGATGGTGGGGGGAGAAGGGGAAGGGAAGAGAAGCAACTAATGATATCAGCTGCAATGGGACAATGAATGAAAATGTAAGCCAGACTGGGACTTGAATAGGAAATCTACTGATTACTATGTGGCTACATTAGCTGCTGCACCATCTAATTGCAATGTTTACCAAAAATGCGTTGACTATTTTGACACACTCCCAGACCAACCCACATTCCCATTTAGCACCACATATCCGCAACCCCATCCACTTCCCTATGCTCACCAATTCAGTATAACTTTAAATATTTAACATTAGGTTTCTTTGCAGACAATATTTCACAAGAAGTTTTCCTTTCTATAGTATTAGGTAAAGTTCTGTTTTTAAGATATGGAACTGCACAAACTACTTCATGGCAAGTCTCCTGTCTGCTCTTGCTTCAACTAACAGGAGTCCTGATATATCTAAAACTGACATTTTTAGCTTTCAGTTTCACTATTTAATTCGTGTACACAAAGAGGACATGCATTTAAAATTATTCCTTTCTCTCTTATAAACTGTTACAGACCTGAATTTTAATATTAGTTCCCATTGTTAAATCTCAATTTGGTAATATGTTTTCCTAGGTAAATTTGCAGTTTCACTAACATATTCCACAAAACAATCACAAACTTGATATTTAAGTTTGAGAGTGTAGAGTCTAGCTGCTTTACCATAGTCATCAATAAAAATGAGAAAAATCTTTCACCAAGCAAACCATGAATTGAGTGAGGCCTATTCAGATAAGTATGAATAACCTCTAATGTTTCTTTTGCTTTGAGGCATTGTTTTCAAAAGATAAATTGCACATTTTGTTTTTGCTACAAATTTGATTTCTTAAATTCTGATTCTAAATTTGTTAGTAACCCATCAGCTAACTGATGTTTATGCAATGTATTTAAATAGTTAAAATCTACATGTTGAGGAGCACAATGCCATTTCTCCTTTACAGACATGGTACCCTTACTGCTGACACTGTGATGAAACAAGCCGGGATCTCTTTGCTTCCTCTCTTGTTTTGCAATCTGGCTCCATAAATTCATTTTTTTAATTTTTGACTAATTAGCAATAACATACATGAGTATCATCTGCATCTCCATAAAAGAGAAAGGTTGACCACAGTCTTAAGGAATATAGCAGACTAGGTCTAATTTTGTGCTTAGTTTTGTGAATATAATTAAATTTCTAATTTATTTTGACCATTCCTAGTTATTATCTTTTTCTACAGATCATTATAGGGTGACATCAGTTATTATTTCATGATTTAGATTCTATTGTTGGCTTATAGACAAATATAAATTCTGCACTAGTTATAAGCATTTGGAAGATGAAGAACTAGCCTTTTTAAAATATTTATTTGGGTCTATTCAGAAACATATTAGCAAAGCCAGCCCTTAATTAATTCCAAAATAATTTACAGATTTGTCAAAAGTATTGTTTGTATAACTATATCAGATAAGTTCATTATTTAAAAAAATAATTCAGCCTAACCTTTCAGTAGAAGGAACCGTTATAAGGAAGGAATTTTTTGATGTATTAATTTAACTGAATGAGTGACATTTTAATTGTAATTTCTGTAACTTAAACATCAAATAATGTATAGTTTTAGTGCCTAGTATTGTGAGGATATATAAAGGACCATTTTTTTTTTCCAGAGACAGGCAGTCCATGGCTGATTCTCATATATGAAACATATACTGGTTAGATTAACAACAATGTATCAACTTAAAAGTGGAATAAGTGTAACTCAAATAGGCCACATGTTACAACAACCAGTGACAATGTCTGTTAAATTTATTTGAAAAATAGTGTCACATGTATCATATTATTCTGCAAGAACTGTGAACTGTGTGCTTAGGTTTTTACTGTCCATAGATGTTCAACAACAAACTAATGTAGCACTGTGCTGATGTTGCCTGCAACCTATTAATGAGCTTATCAACATTTACCAATCAATGAATCCTGGGCAAGGTTATAGTTGCAGGCATTACAAATGTTTAATGCAGCAGCCATTCTTGAATGAAGCCCATTGGAGCAGTCATTATGAAGGACAGCTGCAGCAGCCAACCAGGAATCAAGCTCATTGGATCAGCCGCAGCAGCCAATCAGGCTGCCAACTGGACTCAACTCACCTGATATAAACAAGTGGATTCTGGATGAGTGGGAGTAGCTGAAGCAGCACTGGGAGACAGGTGAATAAAAATAAGGTAATTAATAGCAAAAGCCATTTTATATTAAATGTTTCATAAGGAGTGGCCTTAAAAAGCAAGACAGTGTGATGGGGGAGAATGGACAACAGAGGTTACGTTTTTTAGTGAACAGAAAGACTTAATGGGAACTGATTTAGTATATGATAGTGGTCATAAATCAGACATGAATGTAACTTTGAATGATTGGGACAAAGGTCATATTGTAGATATGATGATAAAAGCATCATCTACATTGTGTGGTGATGTGAGCAACAATGATGTAAACAGTGCTGAAGTGGGTGAAATTGTTAAGGTTGAGGAGGAAGGATCTAGTAGAAAAAGCCAGCAAATGCAGTAGTTTATGGCAGGCAGAAAATTAGAAGCTATGTTAAGGCAAATTATGAGTAGTTTGAGTAGTATGACTGTGAGAGAAGATGATAGTAGGGTGGAAAATAAAACTGATAGCATTAAAACTGTCCTGTCTAGCTTAAATGATGAATTGAAGAAAAAATTAAAAAGGAATTAAGGTATTCAGCTCTAATATTTCAGAAATAAATAAGAAAGTTTTGATGGTAGTGAAAGATTGTGATGAAAGGGCAAACAAAACAGTACAGAATACTAATGAGAAATTAACATTAATGAGTAGTAAATGTATAGAAGAGAGAAATAAACATTACAGATAAACAAAGGGAAGAATTAAAAGCACCAGTAAGGCATTTTCAGACAGCCCATGTTTGGTAAAAGATTTTGAGTGCAAATTAAAATTTAAGGATCCTCAACCATTTTTTTCAGAAAACCTTATATTAGTCCATTTTCAAAAAAGGAAGCAGAAAGAAAAGAAATCCTAAAGATGGTCTCTCATGGGGGATTATTGAAATGTCAACTAGCAGGTATAATAACCTACTTGTGGTTGTAAAGAAGAAGAATGGTGGTGTCAGGTTGGTTCTGGATGCCAGGAAATTAAATGAAATCATTATTGGGACGAGTGGTAGACCAGCCAACATAGATGACATTTTCCAAAGTTCCATGGATGTAAGTTTCAGACTTCTTTTGATGTGACTTGTGGCTATTGGAATATCAGTTTGGCCAAGGAATCTAGGCCATGTACAGCAATTTTATATGAAGTTAAGTGTTACAAATACTGTGTGATGCCATTTGGTCTGAACTTGTCTGTGTGTGTGTTTATCAGAGCTGTTTACAAGGTGCTATGTGAGATATTAACTAATGAAATAACAGTCTATGTTGATACTGTCCTAGTAGCGAGTGCAGAATGTTTGAAGCACTGTAAGATTCTGAACGAAGAACTGAGGGCTATGTATAGAGGAAGCACGAAACTAAAATTAAGTAAATCCGAATTTGTAAAGAAGGAAATTTCATTTTGGTTCACAGGATTAATGAGGAAGGTATACATCCTGATGCAGAAAAGTTTGCTGCCATTGCAGGTTTCCCACACCCCCAAAACAAGGAGGATCTTAAAGCTAGGTTTGGCTTGTATGGCTTCTACCGAAATTTCACATCAGACCAGTCATTTAACTATCCTTGCCTTGGTAATTTGTTGAGAAAGAATGTGGGGTGGGATTGGACAGAGGAGTGTGAGGATGCATTTAAGAGTTTGAAAAACAAATTAGTAAATAATAAAATGCTAGGACTTCCAAATTTTTCACTGACTTTCTGTATGCAAGTTTTTTGGTTTGGGGGTGGAAATTTTCCAATTAGTACCTACTGGGATGGGGGCTGAACACAAAACTATCCCTTTTGCTAGTAGAACATTACAGCCACACCAAAAGAACTATTCCATTTCAGAATTAGGCTTTGGAAATTAAATTTGGATTTCAAAAGTTTGAGTACTATTTGCTTAGACATAAGACCATAGTGTATACAGATCATAAGGTTTTGAGTTACCTTCAGAAGTGCAGGCTGAAACACACCAGGTAAACTAGGTGGGCTTTGTATTTCCAACAATTTGATTTGGAGGTAAGGTATGTAAGACAATATTGTGCCTGATGTGTTGTCTAGGATACGAGCAGGGAAGAAGGATACTGACAGTACTGAGAACCATGAAGAACAAGTAA
The DNA here is from genome assembly GCF_023897955.1 of Schistocerca gregaria. NCBI lineage: Eukaryota > Metazoa > Arthropoda > Insecta > Orthoptera > Acrididae > Schistocerca > Schistocerca gregaria. Next base: position 55,442,018 of record NC_064930.1, read on the forward strand.
GGTTGCTTTATTTGCAGGGAGTGAAGAACAATAAAATGAGGAAAATTTGCAAGCAAATGAGAAGGTACCAGAATGAGGATACAAATTTATGGTTGGTTAAGCAGTATTAAAACATTCCAAAGGTGAAACAGTACTATAATACACACAAAGGGTTGTTTTAGCAGGAAAAATTTGAATGATCAGGACTGGAAGGTTATGCTTCCCTACCAACATGTTGATAAATTTATTGACTACTGACATGAGAGCTATGGACATTATGGGATCAGGAGAATAGTCGCTAAGATACAGGAAACAGTAATATTTAACAATTTGTGGAGAAGGGTTAATCAGAGACTAGAAAAGTGTGATAAATGTCAGAGAGTAAAGACAACCGTTGTGCTATCAAAAGGCTTAATGCAGTCTGACTTCCCTAGCGAACTTAAGAGATTATAGCAGGTGACCTTCTAGGAGCATTGCCTACATCTACAGGAGGTTGCAAGTATATTTTCATTGTGTTGGACACATTCTCAAAATATGTAAATCTGCATCCAATTAAGAAGGCAAATAATAATACTATAATGGACAAGTTGACATCTGATTATCTCTGCAATGTAGTGGTACCAAAATCACTTTTGCCTGACAGTGTCCCACAATTTGTTTCAGAGAGGTTTGAACACTGTATGGCAATACACAAGATAAAACAGAAAGATTTCTACTTATTTTCCACAAGGTAACATGAGTGAAAGGGTTATGAAGGGAATTAATAGATCGTGCAGGATTTATTGCAGTAAGAAACACACAGCCTGGGCAGGTCATATTCGATATTTTGAAAATATTATCCACATTTTATGGAACAAATTGACAGGATTTGCCACATATGAGCTTATGTTCAATGCGAGACCCAGCAACATCATCAGATCAGAAGTGGATTTCCCTCAGGTAAGACTAAAAGACAAAACTGGCTAAAGAGATGATGAAAAAGAAAGCAGCAGGAAGGAAGAGAAGAAATGACAAAGGAGTGAATCCAGTGCGTTTTAGAATAGGTGACCTTATCCTCATCAAAACCAAAGAAAAATATAACAAAGGAAAAATTTGTACACAAACCAAATGGCAGTTATGAGAGTCAAGGGGCATGAAAGGGAAGCAGTGGTTGGGAAGAGAGTGAGACAGGGTTGTAGCCTATCCCTGATGTTATTCAATCTGTATATTGAGCAAGCAGTAAAGGAAACAAAAGAAAAATTTGGAGTAGGTATTAAAATCCATGGAGAAGAAATAAAAACTTTGAGGTTTGCCAATGACATTGTAATTCTGTCAGAAACAGCAAAGGACTTGGAAGAGCAGTTGAACGGAATGGACAGTGTCTTGAAATGAGGGTATAAGATGAACATTAACAAAACCAAAACGAGGATAATGAAATGTAGTTGAATTAAATCGGGTGATACTGAGGGAATTAGATTAGGAAATGACACTTAAAGTAGTAAAGGAGTTTTGCTATTTGGCGAGCAAAATAACTGATGACGGTCAAAGTAGAAAGGATATAAAATGTAGACTGGCAATGGCAAGGAAAGCGTTACTGAAGAAGAGAAATTTGTTAACATCAAATATAGATTTATCAGGAAGTCGTTTATGAAAGTATTTGTACGTATTGTAGCCATGTATGAAAGTGAAACATGGACACTTAATTGTTTGGATCAGAAGAGAATAGAAGCTTTTGAAATGTGGTGCTACAAAAGAATACTAAAGATTAAATGGGTAGATCACATAACTAATGAGGAGGTAGTGAATAGAATTGGGGAGAAGAGAAGTTTGTGGCACAACTTGACTAAAAGAAGGGATCAGGTGGTAGGACATGTTCTGAGGCATCTAGGGATCAGAAATTTAGTATTGGAGGGCAGTATGGAGGGCAAAAATCGTAGAGGGAGGCCTAGAGATGAATAAACTAAGCAGATTCAGAAGGGTGTAGGCTGCGGTATGTACTGGGAGATGAAGCAGCTTGCACAAGATAGAGTAGCATGGAGAGCTGCATCAAACCAGTCTCAGGACTGAAGACCACAACAACAACATACTTTAAGATTGAAACTGTCGAGTGGGAAGGTAAGTGTTCAACTGATACACGTAGCCCAATATGTGGTATATCTGATTAATTTAGAGACAAGATTGAGTATAGTGCAAATTTTGTGGAAATGTCCATTGTGGGTGTAAAGATAAGAGGAGCTACAGGTAAGAAATGTGAATTCGTAAAATCTCAGGTACTTTCAATGTTTAGTATAGAAAACAAAACTTTTGAACATGGATTTTAAGTTACCCCTAGCCTGGAGGAAAATATAATTCTCGATATTGGTTGAATAGTGAAAGTTGAGGCTTGTTTTGGATGGGCATTCTAAGAAATTAATACTTATGTGAAAACAAATTTCTGTATTTTAAACTGTGGGAAAAGTTGTAACTGTTTGCAAAACATTGTGAACCAAGGTGAGTACCATGTGTTTGATGAGACTGAGGATCAAGATCTTGAATGTATAGTAGATTAGTAAGAAAGGGAAGCTACAACTCTTAATGAACAAGAACTTAGGATTTTGTTATTAGGATTTAGAAATGTGCTTAGTAAATAACCAGGGAAAGTGAAAGGCTGTCAGTGTATGCTCTACCATATAGATCATCAACCTGTCTTTCTCAAGCGATGAAATATACCATTTTCAAAAAGAAAAGTTGTAGGGAAAGAGCTTCATAAAATGGAGACATGGGGTGTAATTGAGAGAAGTAGGAGTGATTTCAATAATCATTTACTTGTGATAAGTAAGAGAAATGGTGGAGTAAGAAATGTTTTGTACTCTAGACATGTTATTAAATTTCTTATCAGAGAGAATGACCATCCTTAGAACATGGATGAGCTGATACACAAATCTGATTATGTAAAATACGTGAGTATCTTGGACTTCACCTCTGGATTTCACCAGATAACACTTGAAATTAATTCTGCAAGGAATACAGAATTTTTGTCTGGAGGTAAGTGGTTTCAATACTGTGTTGTGCCATTTGGGCTAAATGTATATGCAGCTGAATTCATAAGAGCCCTGGATTCTGTCTTGGATAGTGAAGTGAGTTCAAAATTAATTGTGCATGCTGATGACATTCTGGTCATTGTAATGACTTGGGAACAATTATTTGGTGGTATGGCTGTACCCTGCTGGACCAGTCAACTTACAAGAGATATTAGATGCTGAGTAATGTACTCATGCATCTCTCAACTACATCAGTGTTGTGACTGAGATTTGTAAATTGTTAGCCAAGACTGCCAAAGAGAGTGGTATCCCACATATACAGACGTTTCTTTTTAAGTAGAGGGACTGACATCCCAATGCATTATATAACTTTCAATCAGTATGGTTTTCCCTTTATTCATGTTTTTCTTTTTTTACCAATTGTAAATGATTCTATTAGGCCTTTACATAAGTAGGTTTGTTTTTATGAACAACTAGCAAATAGTATGGAAGACATTACTAGTATATACAATATAATATGATACAGATATGTCAGCTTTCATACACTGATTTTTGTCCTCAAGCTACTCGATTATGTCATCATTCAGAAGCTAATTATGACTCTGTTCACCTGTTTTTTATCCTGAGTATTGCACTATTGTGTCTGACTGAAACTTTAATTGTGGGCAAACTCATGCTTAACTCTGTTTTGTGTACCCCTTGTCATCACAACACTGTGTGTGTCCTCAAGGAGAGCATGCAACTATTGATTGAGGCTAGATGCTTCTTATAATTATTCTTTACATATGATTGAAATGATTGTGAACTTTATTCATTTAGTTGTGTTGAAAGATTTTTTGCTGGTTTGTACATGTGTGGTTTGAATTCATGGGTTGGTCCCTACACTGTATGCCTGTTGTTGTTGTTGTTACGAGGAGCATTTGAGAAGTCCATGCAAAAATAAAAACTACTTACATGTGTGGGGAAACCTTTTTTATTTTTCAAAATAGTCTCCTTTTAGACTTATACACTTCATCCAACACTTTTCTAATTTTTTGATCCCTTTCAAATAATAGAAATTGTCCAAGTCTGCAAAATAGCTATTAGTTGCTGCAGTCACCTCCTCATCTGAATAAAATCTTTGTCCCACCAGCACTTTCATCAAATTGAGAAACAAATAGTAACCTGAGGGACTGGATAATAGGGGGGATGTGAAACTAGTTGGAATCCTATGTCCATTAATTTTGCGACCACAATGGCTGAGGTGTGTGTTGGGCATTGTCATGATGGAAAAGGACTTTTCACCAGTTCAATCTTGCAGAACGTTTTTCAAATGGTCCAATAAAGATGAATAACATGCATCTGTAATAGTTTTATCCCTTTCCAGATAGTCAATGAGGATTATCCGCTGCAAATCCAAAAAGACAATTGCCATAACATTTCCAGCCAAACGAATGGTCTTCGCATTTTTTGGTTCAGATTCTGCCATTGATTCGAGATGCCCACAGCACAAGCAATCTCACACACCTTAACACTTCTGTCATCCATCATCATATCAAGGATTTTATCAATTATTTCTGTAGTCATAGCCTCCGCAGGGCGTCCAGAACATTCAGCACCACCTGTGCCCAAATGGCCACTTCAAAAATTTTGAAACCATTAATAAATTGTTCTAAACAAAGGTGCAGAGTCACCATGATGTTTATCAAGCTTCTCTTTAGTCTCCTGAGGCGTTTTGTCTTTCATAAAGTAATGTTTAATCACCACACAAAATACTTCTTCGTCCATTTTTTTGACAATCACTCGACTTCTTTGATTCACAAGAATGCCAAACACAAAGAAATATACCAATGTGGCTGAAACTTGTTGTGCGCTCTTTCCAAAGATGCTACTAACTAAACATAACCTCGATACGTGCCGGTGGTGCCAACTCTCGGACTTTGCATGGACTGTTCATATGCCCTTTGTATCCTTAAATACTCGGCTTCATGTGGCTGATTGATTTTGTCCTACATTCCTTCTCATGATTAAGTATATTTTTCTGATCTGTACCCATCATTGTGTTTTTCGAGTCTGCTCACTCGTCTTACAGTTAGGCTCTGAATTTTTTCTCTTCTTCTTTGAAGATTTGAAGGTTTGATATTTATGGATGTAAACTTGAAATTTGTAATTCTAGTAATTTATCTTGTCTCTGTATTTGTTTCTACAGTTTAGTGTTGTAATGTTGTAGTTTTGACTTTGCATTATTTGTCTTGGGGGCAGTATGTTCCACAGATCAGAGAATCGGAATACCATATCCTGATATATGTATAGTAGATATTTCTTTTAAGTGTTCTGAGGTGTGTTACATATAAGATACTTCTATACAACTGTATTCTGGGGCAGTATGTTCCACAGATCAGAGAATTGGAATACCATATCCGGATATATGTATAGTAGATATTTCTTTTATGTTTTCTGTAATGTGTTACATATCAGATACTTCTATACAGCTGTATTCTATCTTTTGGCATCATTCTGTCACTATTTGGAAAACCTTACGGTCTGTCACAAAATATTGTAAAAACATAGCTTTCAAATTTTGTGAGGAGGATATTGTAGAGGGACAACCTCCTCTAGCATTACTTTTCTGTACAGAAGTAATCAATATCAGAAATAATTTCATTTTAAACTGGTCAGTATTATCTCAGCTGTTTTCTGGAAGAATTACCTATGATTTTGTGCATGATTTGTTATATCTCAGACTAAAATTTGATCAGACATGTTTTAATTTTTGTAATAACAGTGTAATTTCTGATTTTGAATTGTAGATTGTAAAGACAGTGAAAATGTAAAAGAATAACAATTACAGAAGCAAAAATTTCTGCTCAGGCAATACTTCAGCATTATTTACATCAATTGGAATCATGAGAACCTGCAATGTCAAAAATTTCAGCTTCAGGAATGAGCCCCTAGACATGAAGAATTGGAACCAAATGTGATCAAATGAGATATGTAAAAAGGTTATTGTAAGTCTCATTCCTCTCAAAGCTTATGAAAAGAGTTGATTATAAAGTCAGTTATGTAATGGAGGGGCCGGCCGCGGTGGACTCGCGGTTCTAGGCGCGCAGTCCGGAATGTGTGTGATGTGTGTGATGTCTTTAGGTTAGTTAGGTTTCAGTAGTTCTAAGTTCTAGGGGACTGATGACCACAGAAGTTAAGTCCCATAGTGCTCAGAGCCTTTTGAACCATTTTTTTGTAATGGAGGAATGAATTACAAGACTGGTGTGGTGCTGAAGAGGCATCGCAGAAGAGACTACATTAATCAGGTTGTTAGGGTTACAGTTCTTGGGCATTACAGTGGGCTTAGTGTGGGTGACAGAAGCATGGAAAATGAAATTGAAGCAGCTGCACTGTTACAGTGAATGTTAAAAATCATAAATATATTTTTGCACTGTATGCCAGACACAAATACTGAAGCATTTGCACAGTCCTGAGAGAAAATTGACCACTTTTTAGCATAATGAACTAAGGACAGAATATATATTCTTGGTGACATAAATACTGGTTTAAGACTAAGGCAATCACACATTTTAGTTTTCTTAAAATGCTAAGATTGGGTAACTTTTACTGCATTAAGAGTTGGTAACAATTTTTCTGTCATCAGCATTCATTAACGATACTTCACGTAATGGCAGAGTTACGACTACCTCTCATTGTGTCCTGGAATGAAAAATATTTCCCCTCAGTTAGACGGTCAGTGAGAGTGCACCACAAGTTCCTGCTACTAATAAGTCGAGTACACCATTCGCTTGTCACCTATTTCTACAAACTTCAGACAGGAGCGACTGCAGTAATGGATAGGAACTGTGATTGTTGTCTACAGATGCGAGCTGAGTTGGTGACCCTTCACTCACAGCTCCAGGCTGCATTGGATTCTGTCACACAGCTTGAGGCTGCTGCCAAGGGGTGTCGCTGTGGGCGATCGAATGCGGGAATGCGAGGGACGTCGGGCACACCCTGTGTGTCCCCTGACTGGTCCACTGCTGTGACCACCCTAGGCACGGTCTGCGCTGAGGCTGGCCCCACACCCATGCTCGAGTGGGAGATCATTCCAAAGTCTGGCAGGAAGCGAAAAACTTCCCAAGGGCCCGATCATAGGGCCACCCTGACACGTTTGACGAACACGTTTTGGGCGTTATCTGTGGCTGACGATGTATCCAAGCTGGATGCAGTCATCCACAATGTTCCAGAGGAACCTTCTCGGCCTGCAAGGTCTGGGCATTCACAGAGGGTGGATTGGCTGGTAGTTGGAAGTTCCAACGTTAGGCTCATACTGGGGCCCCTTAGGAACATGGCTGGCAAGGAGGGGAAGGAATCCAGTGTGCACTCTATGTGCATTCCGAGGGGAGTTATTCCCTATGTGGAAAGAGTGCTTCCAGATGCCATAAAGGGCACAGGTTGCTGCCAACTGCAGGTGGTGGCTCATGTCGGTACCAATGACGTGTGTCGCCTTGCATTGGAGCAGATTATGTCTGTTTTCGGGCAGCTGGTGGAAATGGTAAAGACTGCCAATCTTGCTTCCGAGATTAAGGCGGAGCTCACCATCTGCAGCATTGTTGACTGTGGTCCTTAGCTGCAGAGACGAGTGGAGGGTCTGAATCAGAGGCTCAGGCGGTTCTGTGACGTGTAGGCTGCAGATTCCTTGACTTGCGCCATCAGGTGGTGTGTTTCCAGGTTCCACTTAATAGGTCAGGAGACCACTACACACAGGAGGCAGCTACACGGGTAGTAGCGGCTGTGTGGAAGGGACTGGGCGGTTTTCTTAGGTTAGAGGTTCTCAGGAAACCACAGAAGAGGCGACCATCTAAAAGTGGGCATGTAAAACACATTAAGGTAATTGTACAAGCGATTGGTATTGTAGTTGTAAATTGTCGTAGCTGTGTTGGAAAAGAACCAGAGCTTAGAAAGCACTGAAGCTCAAATATTTGTAGGTTCAGAGAGCTGGCTACAGCTGGAATTAAGTTCAGCCGAAATTTTTTCAAACGATCTAACAGTGTTCAGAAAGGATAGGTTAAATACAGTTGGTAGTGGAATATTTATTGCTGTCAGAGGTAGTTTGCCTTGTAGCGAAATTGAAGTAGATAGTTCGTGTGAAATAGTAAGGGGTAGAGGTTATACCTGACAGTTGGACTAAACTATTAACTGGATTGCTTTACCGATCCCACGTCTCAGAAGATATAGTTTCTGAGCGGTTCAAAGACAACTTGAGTCTCATTTCAAATAAATGCCCTGCTCATATAATTAAAGTCGGTGGTGACTTCAATCTACCATTGTTATGCTCGAAAAATTATAAGTTTAAAGCCGGCGGCAGGCATAAAACGTCATCCGAAATTGTGCTGAATGCTTTCTCAGAAAATTAATTTGAACAATTAATCCATGAGCCCACTTGAAGCGTAAATGGTTGCGAAAGCATACTCTACCTTATAGCAACAAATAATCCTGGACAAATAGTGAGTATTGTGACGAATACAGGGATTGGTGACCACAAGGCAGTTGCTGCTACGCTTAATACCATAACACCTACAACCAACAAAAAGAGATGCAAAGTATATCGATTTAAAAAGCTGGTAAAAATTCTCTTAAAGCCTTTTTAAGAGACAGTCTTCACTCCTTCCGATCTGATCATGTAAGTGTAGAAAAGTTGTGGAATGTTTTCAAAGAGATAGTTCAAATGGTTCAAATGGTTCTGAACACAATGGCACTTAACATCTATAGTCACCAGTCCCCTAAAACTGAGAACTATTTAAACCTAACCAACCTAAGGACATCACACACATCCATGCCCAAGGCAGGATTCGAACCTGCGACCTGTAACGTTCCCTCTTTCTGTTTATTTAGGTTTGATTTGTTTGAATGTTATTCTTTATTTCTATTATTCGGAATCTCTTTTTTATTAAATTGAGCCTGAAACTTACGTAATAAATACTTCGCGTGAAGTACGATTTGCAGCATAAACAAAAATTAATTTCGGAAATGTAATCCACTGAATATTAAAAGTAAAGCTTTTGAACACGCGCGTGACTGACTAGATACATTCAGAGGGTACGTACATTCGTGTGCGAGTGGTTGCGGTCTGATGAGAAATTTTCATTGTGAAATAATTTCGTCGTATCACACTCGGAGATTGCGAACGTACATTCAGAGTAGAGGCACGTACGTTCTATCATTCCCCGTGGCCTGGGTAAAAGAATGGCAATTATTTAAATCCAAGAGTATTTCTTTTGCATCGGACTAGTATTTTTATATGAAAAAGAAGATTGCAGGTTCTGAATGTCTCGGCAAAACGAATCGGAAGTAATTTTAGCGGCCACGAAAGGAAAGTAGAGAGCACAATCACGTACCTCTATTGTTGAGCAGCGCCGTTTTGAAGATCTTCGGTTCCACCTAAAACTCGCCTTCTCTGCTTAACATAAATACTCCATAGGCATGGGAATAAGGCTTGTTGTGCGATGAAAATAATATAAAACACATCTTGCGTCTTTTAACTCATTCATTTACCACACACACACACACACTAGTAATTAGACAGTATGACATCCCACCAGCCCATCAGAACAAAAGGTAGTCGTTCATACAAGAAACAAAAAACGAAGGGCGAAATTGTTCCTATGTCTCTCAAAGATAAAAAGTTTACCAGATATTTCTCTGGTGTGTCACTGGAACAATTTTTCAGCACCTCTGCGATCAAATCACAATATTTTCAGTTCCTTTACAGACCGTAGCGATCACGAGGTTCCAGACTGAATCGCCTATAACTGCACGGCCAAAGAGATAATATCGACAGCATTTGAGAGATATATACCTAATAAATTATTAAGTGATGGTGCTTATCACCCATAGTACACAAAACAGGTCAGATCGTTGTTGCAGAAGCAATGAAAAAAGCATGCTAAATTTAAAAGAACGCACATTCCCCAAGATTGGCAAAGTTTTACAGAAGTTCGAAATATAGCGCGTTCTTCAATGCAAGATGCTTCTAATAATTTCCACAACGAAATGCTGTCTCAAAATCTGGCAGAAAACCCAAAGAGATTCTGGTCATACACAAAGCACACCAGTGGCAAGATGCAATCAATAACTTCACTGCGTGATAACAACGGTGAAGTCACCAATGACAGTGCCACTAGATCAGAGTTATTAAACACGGTTTTCCGAAACTCCTTCACCAAAGAAGACGAGGTAAAATATTCCTGAATTCCAATCAAGAACAACTGCCATGATGATAAACATAGAAGTAGATATCCTCGTGTAACAAAGTAGCTCAAATCACTTAATAAAGGCAAGGCCTCTGGTCCATATTGTATACCAGTCAGGTTCCTCTCATGGTATGATGATAAAATAACTCCATATTTAGCAATTATGTACAACCAATCCCTCACAGAGAGATCCGTACCTAAAGACTGGAAAATTGTTCAAGTCACACCAGACCCAAAAAGGGAAGTAGGTGTAATTTGCTGAATTACAGGCCTATATCACTAACGTCGATTTGCGGTAGTGTTTTGGAACATATACTGTATTTGAGCATTATGAAGTACTTTGAAGAAAACCATTTATTGACACGTAGTCAGCACAGATTCAGAAAATATCGTTTTTGTGAAACACAACTAGCTCTTTATATTGATGAAGTAATAAGTCCTGTCGACAGAGGATGTAAAATTGATTCCATATTTTTAGATTTCCAGAAGTCATTCGACACCGTTCCTCACAAGCGTCTTCTAACCAAACTGCATGCCTACACAGTATCGCCTCAGTTGTGCGACTGGATTCGTGATTTCCTGTCAGGCAGCTCACAGTTCGTAGTAACAGAAGGAAAGTCATCGAGTAAAACAGAAGTAATTATCCAGCGCTCCCCAAGGAAATGCTATAGGCCATCTATTGTTCCTGATCTATATTAACGACATAGGAGACAATCTGAGTAGCCATCTTAGATTGTTTGTAGATGATGCTGTAATTTACCTGTCTTGTAAAGTCATCAGATGATCAAAACGACTTGAAAAATGATTTAGATTAGATATCTGTAAGGTGCGGGCAGTTGACTCTGAATAAAGAAATGTGCGAAGTTATTCACATGAGTACTAAAAGATATCCGCCAAATTTTGACTAGGCGATAAGTCACACAATTCTGAAGGCTGTAAATTCAATTAAATACTTAGGGATTACAATTAGAAGTAAATAAATAGGAACGATCACATAGATAATGTTGTGGGTAGAGCGAATTAAAGACTGCTATTCATTGGCAGAACACTTAGAAGGAGCAACAGGTCTACTAAAGAGACTGCTTACACCATACTTGTTCGCCCTATTCTGGAGTATTGGTGTGTGGTGTGGGAACTGCATTAGGTGGGACTGACGGATGACATCGAAAAAGTTCAAAGAAGGGCTGCTCGTTTTGTATTGTCGCGAAGTAGGGGAGATAGTGCGACAGGCATGATACATGAATTGGAATGGCAATCATCAAAACAAAGGCGTTTTCCGTTGCGACAGGACCTTCTCATGAAATATCAGTCACCAGTTTTCTACTCCATTCGCGAAAACATTTTATTGTCACCCAACGGCATAGGGAGAAATGATCATCACGATAAGATAATAGAAATCAAGCTCACAGAGAAAATTTAAGTGCTCGTTTTTCCCGCGAGCTGTTGGAGAGTGGAATGGTTGAGAGACAACTTGAAGGTTGGTAATTGAACCCTCTGCCAAGCACTTTTTTGTGAACAGCAGAGTAATCACATAGAGATAGATCCTCCGCAAGCCACTTAGGGCGATTAGCGAAGGGTACCCAATACCACTTGTAGTCATTTCCTTTCCTGCTGCACTCGCAAACACAGAGTGGGAAAACAACTGTGTACATGCCCCTGTATCAGCCCTAATTTCTCCTGTCTCATCTTCCTGCCTCCCTCCCTACTCTTTCCCCCCCCCCCCCCCTACTGCAATGTATGTTGGCGGCAGTAAAACCGTTCGGCAGCCAGCTTCAAATCCCAGTTCTCTAAATTTTTCCAATGGTATTTCTCGAAAAGAACGACATCTTTCTCCAAGTATTGCCATTTGAGTTCCCAAAGCAGCTCCATTACACATACGTGTTGTTCGAATCTACCTGTAACAAACGTAATAGCCGTGCTCTCAATTGTTTCGATGTCTTCCTTTAATCCGACCTACTATGTGTCCCGAACACTCCAGCGTTACTCAAGAATAGGTCGCAGCAGCGTCTTATATGTGGTCTCCTTCACAGATGTGCTGTTTGTTGTCGGAGGTTAGGGAAGACACAGACTGCTAGGGACTAGATTATTCAAGCTTCTTTTCTTAAATTCTGTACTAAAATGATTTAATACAACAAAATACATTTGATGACAAAAAATTATTTTTCTTTGGAAGATTTATTTTATTTAGTGTAGCTGTCTGATTTATGTAAAGGTAGTAGTAGATCATCAATCACATCGGTAGGTATCTTTGCGCGAAGAGTAACTTAACGTTAGAAATGTGAGTAGATTTGTGAGGAAATAGATAACTATTTCTGGTTGTTCGTGCTTATCTCTGACCACACACAACTTACGCTCTTCTGCTGGGATACTTAAAAATAAAAACATTGCGGCGTGCTTTTTTCTGATGTTTCAAAATTGAATGTAGGTCTCGTAAAATCAACTATGTTTGCTATCATCGTCGGTTTTATGAACCGTTCTTTAAACAATTGATGGGGGAATTCCAGCAATGTTTGTTGACTTTTACGTTTTTATAGATTATGGTGCACTATTAGGCTTTGCTCGGGCATGGTTTGGACAGATGGGGATTAATAATTGATGGGACAACTGCACCGCCCACGTGTGTGCAACGTTTTACTGCCCACGTAAATGGAAGATGCATGTAATCGTCATAAGAGAGACTATTGTGCATTTAAAATTAGTTGCGACTTTTGACGTTTGGCTCAGCATCGAGGACGAGACGCCGTTGCCCAAGTAAGAGCTAAGGCGAGCCGAGCCATCTTTGCCTACCACGCTACCAGCAATTCGGTTGGTAAAACGCCCCTGTTGCCACGCCGACGGCAAACAATACGAAGTGGTGTCGCGCATCAGAGGCACCAATGTTCATTAGCTCTCGTTGTGAAGTGATATCTTCTGGCGTTGAAGTGTTCTATAGTCGTCAGGTACTGTGAATGAGTGTTTTGTGCCAGTGCTGTGTTAATGACAACAGTGCAGTATGTCTGAAAACTCAATATTCACAATAAAAATGGACGTTCAAGAAACACATTCACTGGCAGTGAAAATAATGTTCTGCTGCCAAATATGTCTCTGAATTCGAGAATAATAGTGGACGCTGAGCCATACCACTCTGTTGTCAAGGATAAAGCTACAACAACGCAGTAGATGAAAGTGGATATTTGGTTCTAAGTACAAAGAAATATTCCACTGGATAGAGTTGAACATAGCATGCATAAGGTGAAGTTAATGGAGCTTTAAATGCTGTACGAGCAGAAAGCCCCACAGTACCAGGGTGACAATCTGGCTGACGCCAAAGGACATAGTTTAATCTTCCTTTATCCATATCACGCTACTTTAAAAGCGACTGAGAATATGCTCCATGAGGCTAAAATGCTGAAAGAAGAAGCCATTGGAAATGTTACACCACTGGTCACGTCTCTAGTTGTCAGTCATACCAAGTAGGTAGTAGAGGAGAGATGGATTCACAAAGAACTATGACCAGTTTTGAGTAATACATAACTTCTCTTGTTGCTATGTTAAACACAGCTTCTTTTGTCGAAACACAGATTAGTTTACAAATATTCATCTCACTAACATTCTAATACAGTTGAAATTGCGACAGAATCATGAAACAGAGTGTTATTAAACTAGTAACTGAGGGCAAGTCAGGTCAACAGATTAAAAAACAACCCATTCTCAGAATAGCATAAACACCAAAAATCTTTACTTATTTTGTCAGAAAACCCACAGAAATTCTCGTTTCACCGGATATGGATGGTCCTTAAGAATTACATTATTGCATTGAAAAAATCTTAGTTGCTTCATTGTCGCACCAGATGTGAAAGTTTCGCATAATAATAATATGGCAAAATACTCTGATCTTTGTGTGCTATGATTTGTCAAAAATCTTGTTCCGAAAGCTCGAACAGTTTGTGAGATATGTGGGCCTTATGCCTAATTCTTTCTGGTTTTTTCTTTGGCACGTACTTTCATGACGGAGTGGTTTTTATAGAATCGGTTTTCTCGAGACTGCAGACAGATCACTTCCAGTTTAAAAAATAATTTAGTATTTGTTCTGCCCATGATACGAAGCAGGGTATGATGTAACTTGCACGAAACGCAAATTCACCGCGGCTTCTACTTTTTTACTGCAAGCCTTAACAATTCTATGCCTAATATCGAAGCATTCTTAATTCATTATAAAATTGACAATTTTACCTACATGATCATGCGAAAATCTCATGATAGTTTCTTTGCAAATATCGGGCCGCAAATGAATATCAATGAAATGTAATGATTTCAGCTCTGATTGTCCTGTTTATAGGGCTCGTTGACCCTCCAAATATTGTCAAACATTTGAGAAAGGAAGCGGGCTACATGCAGCGCAATACAGATGACTTTTTTTTTTTTTTTCCTTTATTGTGATTTTAATACCTGTGACAAACAGGTAGGCCGGCAGCGGACCAAGTATGCCGCTCTTCGGCCTCAGAGTATACACAGAACAGAGATGAGTGAGATATAAAAACAATCAAGACGGCGGGGTACAAACAGTAGACAAAACAGAGTTAAAACGGAGTCGGTCACGTGCGTAGCACAATGGATAAAAGCGGAGAAACACGGAGCACAAACGCAGATGGCAGATGGCCACACGTGAACCAGCGGAGCACAAACGACGAAACACAAACACACTGCAGGAGAGTCGAGGCACAAACACATGCGATGGTCTTCGGCGTAGGACGATGAAAGTAACTGATGGAAGACAGCAGAGTCGTGGCCTGCCAAGGGGAAAAGGTGTGGGGAAGAGGAGAGAGAGGGGGAGGGGAAGATGCCAGTGGAGGAGAGGGATGGAGGAGAAGGGGGAGGGTAGGGGGAGTGGAAGCCCAAGGAGAAAGGGGAGGGGAGGGAGGGAGAGAAGGGAGAGAGGGTGCCCACAGGAAAAGGAGAGGAGAGGGAAGGTAAGGCTCAAAGTTGGTAGGAGGGGTAGATGGAGGGGAGGAGGGCATCATCAGGGAGGGGGAGTTGACGGAAGCCACCGAGGGAGAGGGTGTGGAGGGTGTAAAGATGGAGAGCAGGTGGGATATAGGAATGCAGGCGCGGCAGCGGGTTGGGGTGGGAGAGGATGGGAGAGACAAGAGGGTGTGGAGGATCAAGCTTGCGGGAGGTGTAGAGGATCCGTAACCGTTCGAGGAAAAGGAGGAGGTGCGGGAAGGGAATCAGGTCATAGAGGATCCGCGTGGGGGAAGGGAGACGGATGCGATAGGCGAGGCGGAGCGCATGGCGTTCTAGGATCTGAATGGACTTGTAGAAGGTAGGAGGGGCAGAGATCCAGGCGGGATGAGCATAGCAAAGGATAGGACGGATGAGGGACTTGTAGGTGTAGAGGATGGTGGAAGGGTCCAGACCCCATGTACGGCCAGAAAGGAGCTTAAGGAGGCGGAGGCGGGAGCGTGCCTTGGCTTGGATCGTCCGGAGATGTGGGTTCCAGGAGAGGCGACGGTCGAGGGTGACACCAAGGTACTTGAGAGTAGGTGTGAGGGTGATGGGACGGCCATAAATAGTAAGATAGAAATCAAGGAGACGGAAGGAACGAGTGGTTTTGCCTACAATGATCGCCTGGGTCTTGGAAGGATTGACCTTGAGCAACCACTGGTTACACCAAGTGGTGAACCGGTCAAGATAGGATTGGAGAAGGTGCTGGGAGCGTTGCAGGGTGGGAGCGAGGGCAAGGAAGGCAGTGTCATCGGCGTACTGGAGAAGGTGTAGGGGAGGTGCAGGTGGAGGCATGTCTGCCGTGTAAAGGAGGTAGAGAAGAGGGGAAAGGACGGAACCTTGGGGCACACCGGCGGAGGGGTAGAAGGTGTAGGAATCAGTGTTGTGGATGGTGACATAGGAAGGACGGTGGGAAAGGAAGGAAGCGACCAGACGGACATAGTTGAGAGGAAGAGCAAAGGTTTGGAGCTTGAAAAGGAGACCGGAATGCCACACACGGTCATATGCGCGTTCGAGGTCGAGGGAAAGGAAGATGGCGGAACGACGGGAATTGAGTTGTTCGGAGAGGAGGTGAGTGAGGTGAAGGAGGAGGTCATCGGCTGAGAAGGACGGCCGAAAGCCACATTGGGTAGGGGGGAGGAGGCGGTGTTGGTGAAGGTGCTTGTGTAGGCGGCGGGTAAGAATGGATTCCAGGACCTTGCTGAAGACCGAGGTAAGGCTGATGGGACGGTAGGAGGAGACAGCGGAAGGCGGTTTGTCGGGCTTGAGGAACATCAGGATCCGGGAGGTTTTCCACAGGTCGGGGTAGTAGCCGGTGGACAGGACCACATTGTAGAGCCTGGCCAATGTGGAGAGGAAGGAGGCAGGAGCTTCACGGAGGTGACGGTAAGTAACACGATCGTGACCGGGAGCAGTGTTGCGTTTAGGGCGAAGTGTAGCAATGATATCTTGAGTGGTGATTGGGGTATTTAGTTCTGTGTGTGTGATGTTGTCCAAGTACTGGAAGCCAGGAGCAAGCGGGGGGACAGAGGTATCAGTTCGATCACGGACATCAGGAAAGAGGGAATAATCGAACTGGGGATCGTCAGGGATGGTAAGGATATCGGAGAGGTAGGAGGCGAAATGGTTGGCCTTACTAAGGGCATCAGGGAAGGGGTGGTCATCATGAAGGAGAGGGTAGTAGGGAGAGGGTTTAGATCCGGTAAGGCGGCGGAAGGCTGACCAGTACTTGGACGAGTTGATAGGTAAGGTGGCATTAAGACGGGTGCATGTCTGTCGCCAGTCCCGGCGTTTCTTTGCCGTGAGTAAGTTCCTGATGTGTCGCTGTAGTTGCCGGTGGCGTCGTAGTGTGTCCTGGTCACGTGTGTGAAGGAAGGCACGGTAGAGCCGGCGGGATTCACGCAGGAGAAGGACGGCCTGTGGGGGTAAGGTGGGGCGGTGCGGATGGATGGCAATGGTAGGGACGTGGGCCTCCACGGCCTCAGACAAGGTCTGCTGGAGAAAGGAGGCAGCACGGGTAACGTCATCAGGTTGGTGGTAGGTGAGGGGGTGGCTATCGACCTGGAGAGCAAGGGAGTCCCGGTAGGCATTCCAGTTGGCACGGGAGTAGTCATGGACATATTTCGGGGGAGGGTCATGGCGCGGGTCGGGACGGGGGCGACGACCGTCTGATACAGTGAGGAGGACAGGGAGATGGTCACTGCCAATGGGATCAAGGACGTCCACCGCTATGCGGCCAAGCAGGGTGGGGGAGGCTAGGACGACATCGGGAGTGGTATTGGATTCAGGGCGGGTGTGTTGGGGAATTGGAAGGACGTCGCCTTGGAGGGTGGCAAGGAACCGATGCCACCGCCGTAACTGGGCGGCAGAACGACTATGGATGTTAAGGTCGGCGGCGATCACGTAGGAGGAGAAGGTACGGTCGATGTGGGAAAGGAAGTCGAAAGGAATAGGTGCAGCGGGGCGGACATAGATGGTGGCACAGGTAAGGGTAAGGCCGGGGAAGAAGAGACTAAGGATCAAGTGTTCTGTGGGGTCAGGAAGGAGGGGTTGGAGCCGGACAGGGATCTGGCGGTGGTGGCCAATGGCAACTCCGCCACGCGCTATCTGGAGTGGATTGTCAGACCGGTGAAGGAGGTAGGGCGAGGTGTGGACGGTGTGGTGGGGCTGAAGAAAGGTTTCGTTCAGAAGGAAGGCATCCACACGGTGGGTCGTAAGGGTATGCATAAGGAGGTGCTTGTTGGTGGGAAGGGAGCGGATGTTATTGAACAGGATACGGTGCTGTCGTGCCATAATGGGAATTTAAACGAGGGTGTCGAGACGGGAGAAGGTGAAATGGGCCTGGTTGTGGGAATAGGTGGCGTAGGTGTTGAGGTGGAACACGGAACGGGCAGCGAGGGAAATCTGGTGGAGGGTGTGGGGACGCTGAAAGGGATGGACGTTCTGGAGCACTATTGTGACGAACCTGATGATGTCCTCTGCGGTGGGGGGAGGACGGAGGGAATTGCCAGGAGGGGTGGGGTCATCCAAAGGGCGGAGAGGAACAGTGAGTTCAGGAGCGGATGGAGGAGGTCGAGCCTTGCATTTCTGGGAGTAGGTAGGGTGTTGGAGGTTGCAGGTATTGCAGGAGGGAGGAGACTGAAGGTTGGGGCACTGCCGGAGGAAGTGCGCTTGCTTACAATGCGGGCAGACTGGGGCCTCGCGGCACTCTGATGTTGGGTGTGCGTTATAACGCAGACACCTCTGGCAGCGAATGGATTGTGGTGGGGAGCGGGAGGGGTCAACCTTATACCGGCGGTGGAAGAGGAGGGCACCCTCCTTAAGGAGATGGTCGATGGAGGGAGCGTGTTCGGAGAAAACTCGCATAAGGCGAGTGGGGCCCGCAGAGTTGAAAATGCGGCGAACAGCTCGCACCTCCAGGTACGGGTGGGCCTTCAACTCCGCCAGCACCTCTTCCTCCGTGATCGTCGGGCTAAGCCGAGTGATCACGGCGGTGAGGGTCGGCGGGCGACGTGGGGGTTGGGGTTGACGGGGGGAGGAAGGGGAAGGAGCAGGGGCAAGGGAGGCATTAGGTCCAAATCGGGTGAGAGGAATTCGGGAGAGGATGTCGGAGTGTAGGGTAGGGCTTGGGGAGGTGATCAAGACAGAGTCCCTACGGGGGGTAAGAAGGGAGATGGGGGCTGCAGGGAAGTATTGGCGGAGGAGCAAGGTCAGGTTGCGGGCCTCCAGGAGAGAGGGATCAGGACGGGAGAGGAGATACTTGTAGGAGGGGGAGTTAGAAGAGGAAGTAGAGGGGGCTGGAGGGGAGACATCCATGGCATCTAGGGGTGGGGGAGGGGGAAGATGCTGGGACTTCTTGGGTGCAGAGGAGGCGGGGGTGCCACTGGGACGCTTAACAGCGGGGACAGGATGGGAGGAGGCGTGGGGCACTGGAGTGACGGGGAGATGACGGGAAGCGGCAGGTCCCGGTGTCGGTGCTGGTGCTGGTGCTGCTGTTGGTGCTGCTGTTGGTGCTGCTGCTGGTTGTGGCGCTGCTGCAGGTGGTGGTGCTGGCGCCGGCGATGGTGCGGCATGGGTCGTAGCCCGACGAGACACAACCCTGGCAGGGGCCGCATGAGTGGTGTGGGGGAGTGGGGGAAAGGGGTCGTGTGTGGAGGCTTGGGGAGAAGGAGCAGGGGATGGGGCGACAAAGGGAGCTGGGGTGGGAAGGGTGAGGAGGGGCGGGATATAGTAGGACGGGGGCGACTGAGCACACCAAGTAAGAGTAGTGGCAGCGAGGGAGGGCGTCGTATAGACGATGGCGGTGGTAGTGGCGGTGGTGGTGGGGGTGGTCATGATGGCAGTAAGGAAAACTGGAAACACAGAAAAGAAGAATGGGGACAGACAAGGGACAAAGTCAGGAACAGATTACAGATGACAGATGAGAGACGTCGAGGAGCGAAAGGATGAAGGCAAAGACGAAGACGAGAATAGCGACGACAACGAAAGCAGGAGAGGAAGACGAAGCACTGGGTCCTGGCGGCGGCGGCGGCGGCGGCGGCGGCGGGGGCCGGAAGCTGCGGCGGCGGCGGCGGCGGCGGCGGCGGCGGGGGCCGGAAGCTGCGGCGGCGGCGGCGGCGGCGGCGGCTGGGTCCGGAAGCTGCGGCTGGGTCCGGCGACGACTGCTACTGCAAAACTGGCGGCACTGGAAACTGCTGCTGCTGCTGCTGCTGCTGCTGGCGGTTCCGGAACTGCGACTGCGACTGCGACTGCGACTTCTGCGAAGCCCTAACACTTCGATACGTAGCAGTACTCTGCAAGGTATCGAAGGGCGGAACTCTTCCGAGGTCCGCCGAAGAATGTGTGTACAGATGACCGTACAAACTATTTTATATAGACGCACGATTTGGTGATTTGAATGAGTAGAGATGTTTTCCTGGTCCTTCAGTCATGGCATATGTTTCCGTAATAGTAAATACAATCAACAATATATATATATGAATTATAATTTCCTGTCTTACATTCAGCAATTATTTGCGCTTTCTCTATTTTTAAATTCTATACGGCATTGTAACACTGAGCTACCAGTGGCGCCTTTCAGCGGCGGGAAAGGGATTTATTTCGGCGCCAGATCGATGCGCCTAGTTTTTATACTGAGCTACCATTAGCGCCGCTCAGCGGCGGGAATGGGAGCTATTTCGGCGTCAGACTGCAGCGCCGAGTCGCAGAGAAGATACACGCTTTGCGTCAATGCCACATAGAAATAAGGCCTCATATCGTGAGCCTGTGACGTCTGAGAAGCTAGATACCGACACAAGTGATTCGTAGCATATCCATATTGTATTCTGTGCATTTCGTGAGTAGTTATTTGATCTATACTCACTGACGATGCCCCGAAGCTGTTGTATGCCGAATTGCACGGGCAATTACGATAATGGACCTAAAGTCAGTGTATTTTATTTTCCATCTGACGAGGCTGGACACCATCTAAGAACTCTGTTGTAGGTATCAGTGTATTTGTTTGGTTAGTGTGTGGTAGTTGCTTGAAATGTAGTCCACCTGAACAAAATACAGTAAACAGAAGAATGTATTTATAATCTCATACTGTATGCTTGTTTTTAGACATGTGAACTGCATTTGAACAAGGACGATATTGTAAGCAGTACCAGCATGTATGACCCGAAAACTGGTATACTCTTGACAGCACCGTTGGATCGTCGACGCTTGAGAAAAGGTGAGTTACGTAACACGCTCTTAGTAAAGTACAGTGGCATAAGAACTATCTGTATTTCACTTATATGCTGTGAGATCGGTTTCATACTTCGTTATTAATTTTTCAGATGCTATCCCATCGAAGTTGCCTGGCTGCCCATCTTAATTGTCGAGTCATCAAACTGCAGTACGAGAGGACCCAGAAATTCGTAGGGGGCGTTTAGGAAATCGTGCTCTTCGAGTTGCTATCCAAGAAAGTGTGGACACACATGCGAAAATGATTGATGCAATATCGTTCGATAGTTTAGAACAAATGAGAACAAAGTTGAGTGAGTGTGAAAACCACAGTGACTGGGTAGTGATAAACAAATCTGACAGTGTGAGCATAGTGTTACTAAATCATAGTCCTTACCCAAGAATTTTTTGCCAAGTAGTTATAAGCACTGGTTTATTACTCAGTGTCTTCAATAATGATATTGAAGTGAAATGTATTGGAAACATGAAATTTCCCATGAAAGTAAGTAACATACAGGTGGTAAGTGATGTTCTTAAGAACATTTATCTTCTGTATAATAGTTCTGAGGCTCCTGTGGATAACATTTTGTCTTTAATTGACCAGTTATAGCAAAATTTATTAGAGAAGTTGCCAGGAAACGAAACTAAAATTACATTTTTGAAGGAACAGATTTCAGTCTTGAAGTGCAGAAGTTCAACTCAATTTAGGTATGATACTAACTCCATGATAATGTGGTCATTAGTACATGCTTACAAATTTTTGAGGAACACTGACTGTTTTTCTATGCCTAGTCCTAACACCCTTTCAAGGCTTTGTAGTAAACTCTCAACAAATCCCATCATTGAGCAACAGGGTCATCAGTTTATGAGCTACATCACAAATAAAGTATGTAGTTTATCCTCAGATGATAAAACTGTGCTCCTGTTGATGGATGAAACTCATCTGAAGTCTCATCTTGATTACAAAGCTGGAAATGTTGTAGTATGTGCCTTTAACACTGAAAAAATTTTGTGTCCAACCAGCACCTATGTTTTTATGGTTCAGAGCATGGAATCGCCTTACAAGGACGTTGTATCTATTCTGCCAGTTCATACTATTCAGGGTGATGTTCTGTTCTCTTACATTAAAGCAGTCATTCTTAAATTAGAAGCAGTTGGATTTGAGGTGGTTGGTATAGTAGCAGACAATAATGCAGTTCATAAGAAAGCAGTGTCTTAAGTTTTCTACTCCTCCAGATGTGAAAGTAAAGTACGATCACCCTGTACAGTCTTCTCCAAATAGCCCATTGTATTATTTTGTGGACACTGTCCATATTTTGAAGTGTATATGCAATAACTAGTTTAACCAAAAGGAGCAGATCTTGTGTTTTCCTGACTTCAGTGACAGTGTGAAGGGAGGTTTGTCTTGTGTTGGAGCACTGAAAGAATTGCACTTGATAGAAAAAGATGAACTACTGCAATATGGCAGTTCCTCAACTTTGAAGTCTCTATTTTCTAACTCAACTGAGCGCCAAAATGTCAAGTTAGTGTTGCGTATTTTCAATGATATGACAGTTGTTGCTTTGGACACATTTGGTTGAAAGAAAGCAATTAGCAACTGGGAAAGTACTGCAACATTCATAAAAATAATAAATTGTTGGTGGAATATTGTAAATGTAAAAACATTACTCAAGGGACAGAGGTTAAGAAATATTTTCCAAGAACCAGTGACTAGTAAATCCTGTCGCATACAAGAATTCTTACAGTGCTTCATCTCATGGTTATGTTCTTGGGAAGAGTGTAGTGATGAAAGAAAACTTACTCGAGACACATATGCTGTCGTTGTTATGGTCTTCAGTCCTGAGACTGGTTTGATGCAGCTCTCCATGCTACTCTATCTTGTGCAAGCTTCTTCATCTCCCAGTACGTTCTGCAATCTACATCCTTCTGAATCTGCTTAGTGTAGTCATCTCTTGGTCTCCCTCTACAATTTGTACCCTCCATGCTGCCCTCTAATACTAAATTAGTGATTTCTTGATGCCTCAGAACATGTCCTACCAACTGATCCCTTCTTCTAGTCAAGTTGTGCCACAAACTCCTCTTCTCCCCAATCCTATTCAATACTTCCTCATTAGTTATGTGATCTACCCATCTAATCTTCAGCATTCTTCTGTAGCACCACATTTCGAAAGCTTCTATTCTCTTCTTGTCCAAACTAGTTCTCGTCCATGTTTCACTTCCATACATGGCTACACTCCATACAAATACTTTCAGAAATCAATTTGTTATCACAAATTCTCTGTGAAACCCCAATCTCATAAAATTAGGGGAATAGTCTTTTATGTTCATCAGTAAATATATAATTAGCGCTGCTCCTGCTGTGTGGCTGACAAGTTTTTGTATATATTTTTGTCGAGTCAGTAAATTAATTATTTTCACAAGGAGAACAATTCATTGCTAGTATTAGCATGTTAGTCTGCCATCATCATAAGTAAAAATTAATCTGCAGAACAGGTCCAGTCTGTCACAAGTGAACTATGGAGTGCAACGGTGAACACTGAACACTAAACATGACGGCACACACGAGACACTAATGGCAATGATCTCCGGCACGTGAAAGTCCACATAGCATGTGCGAGTCCGGGGACCTGCCGAGAGGGAAAGAAGGGCGGGAGGGAGGGGGTAGTGGAGAGGGGAGAACAAAGACGCCAGTGGCTGAGGAAATGGAAGGAGGAGTAGAGGGTCAGGGGAGGGGAAAACCGGGGGAGGAGTGGGAAGAAAGGGAGGAGGGAGGGAGGGTGCCCAAAGGAACAGACACAGGAAGAGGAATGGAGGATCAAAGTTGGTAGGAGGGGTATATGGAGGGAAGGAGGACATCATCAGTGAGGGGGAGCTGGCGGAAGACACCTTGGGAGAGGGTAAGGAGGGTGGAGAGATGGAGACCGGGTGGGACGGGGAATAAAGGCGGGGGCGGGAGAGGATGGGCAAGACAAGCGGGTGAGGAGGGTCGAGTTTGCGGGAGGCGTACAGGATCCATACCCTCTCAAGGAAAAGGAGGAGGTGGGGGAATGGAATGAGATCATACTGGATCCGTGTGAGGGAGGGGAGACGGATGCGATAGGCGAGGCGAAGAGCATGGCGTTCAAGGATTTGGAGGGATTTGTAAAAGGTAGGAGGGGTGGAGACCCATGCCAGATGGGCATAACAAAGGATAGGGCGGGTGAGGGATTTATAGGTGTGGAATATGGTGGAGGGGTCAAGACCCCACGTACAGCCAGAAAGGAGCTTGAGGAGACAGAGTCAGGAGCGTGCCTTGGCTTGGATTGTCCGGAGATGTGTGGTCCAGGAGAGTTGACAGTCGAGGGTGACGCCAAGGTACTTGAGGGTGGGGGTGAGGGCGATAGGACGGCCATAGACGGTGAGATAGAAGTCAAGGAGACGGAAGGAAGGGGTGGTTTTGCCTACAATCTTCACCTGGGTTTTGGAGGGATTGACCTTGAGCAACCACTGGTTGCACCAAGCAGTGAACCGTTCAAGATGGGATTGGAGAAGGTGTTGGGAGCACTGCTGGGTGGGGGCAAGGGCCAGGAAGGCGGTGTCATCGGCAAACTGGAGATGGTGGACGGGGGGTGACGGCGATGGTATGTCCGCCATATATAAAAGGTACAGAAGGTGAGATAGGACAGAGCCTTGGGTCACACTGGCAGAAGGAAAAAAGGTGTAGGAATCCGTGTTATGGATGGTGACATAGGAAGGACGGCAGGAGAGAAAGGAGCCAATCAGACGGATGTAATTAATGGAAGGCCAAAGGTTTGGAGCTTGAAGAGGAGATCGGAATGCCATACGCGGTCATAAGCACGTTCGATGTCCAGGGAGAGGAAGATTCAAGAGTGATGGGAATTAAGCTGTTCGGAGAAGAGATGAGTGAGGTGAAGCATGTTTGAGGTTCAGTGAGAGGAAGATTGAAGAGCAACAGGAATTAAGCTGTTTGGATAGGAGATGAGTGAGGTGAAGGAGAAGGTCGTCGTAAGAGAAGGATGGCCGAAAGCCACACTGGGTAATGGGAAGGAGGCGGTGCTAGCAGAGATGCTGGTGGATTCTGCAGGTGAGGATAGATTCCAGGACCTTGCTGAAGACCGAGGTAAGGCTGATGGGACGGTAGGAGGTGACGGCATACGGCGGTTTACCAGGTTTAAGGGACATGAGGATACGGGAGGTGTTCCTCAGGTCGGGGTAGTAACCGGTGGACAGGACTACATTGTAGAGCCTGGCTAGGGTGGAGAGGAAAGAGACAGGAGCTTCACGAAGGTGACGGTAGGTGACACGATCGTGACCAGGAGCGGTGTTGGGTTTGGTGTGGAGTGTAGCAATGAGATCCTGTGTAGTGATAGGGGCATTGAGTTCCGTGTGTGCAATGGTGTCCAAGTACTGGAAACCTGGCACGAGGGGAGGGACAGAGGTGTCAGTTCGATTGCTGACATCCAGGAAGATGGAGTAATCGAACTGGGGATCGTCGGGGATCGAAAATACATCAGAGAGGTAGGAGGCAAAGTGATTGGCCTTAATAAGGGAGTCAGGGAAGGGGTGATCATCATGGAGAAGAGGATAGTAGGGGGAGGGTTTAGTTCCAGTAAGGCGACGGAAGGCGGACCAGAACTTGGATGAGTTGATAGGCAGGATAGCATTTAAACGGGTGCATGTCTGCCGCCAGTCCCGGCGTTTCTTGGCCGCGAGGAAATTACGAATGTGTTGCCGGAGTTGCCAGTGGCATCGTCATGTGTCCGGGTCACGCGTGTGGAGGTAGGCACAGTAGAGACGACAGGATTCATGGAGGAGGAGGGCGGCCTGTGGGTGTAAGGTAGGACAGTGGGGGTGGATGGCGACAGTAGGGACGTGGGCCTCCATGGCCTCAGACGAGGTCTGCTGGAGAAAGGTGGCAACATGGGTTACGTCATAAGGGTGGTGGTAGGTGAAGGGTTGGCTATCAACCTGGGTGGAGAGGGTATCCCGGTAGGCATTCCAGTTGGCACGGGAATAGTCATGGATGTACTTTGAGGGAGGGTCATGACGAGGGTCGGGGTGGGGGCGACGACCATCGGAAATGGTGAGGAGGACACGGAGATGGTCGCTACCTATAGGCTCCAGGACATCCACCGTTATGCGGCCAAGGAGGTTAGATTAGGAAAGGATAACATCGGGAGTGGAGTTGGATTTGGGACGGGTGTGCTGGGGGATGGGGTGAGGTCCCCTTGAAGGGAGGAGAGGAACTGATGCCACCGCCATAACTGGGCGGCAGAAGGACTATGGATGTTGAGGTCAGCGACGATCACGTAGGAGGAGAAGGTACGGTCAATGTGGGAGAGGAAGTTGTAGGGAATGGGGACGTTAGGGCGGGCATAGATGGTGGCGCAGGTAACGGTAAAACCAGGGAAGAGGAGACTAAGGATCAGGTATTCAGTGGGGTCGGGAACGAGAGGTTGGAGCCGAACTGGGATCTGGCGGTGGTGACCAATGGCAACTCCGCCACGCTCAATCGGGAGAGGATTATCGGAGCGGTGAAGGAGGTAGGGCAATGTGTAGTCAATGTGGTGGGGTTGGAGGAACGTTTCATTGAGGAGGAAGGGTTCACGTGGTGGGTGGCAAGGGTGTGCAGGAAGAGGTTCTTGTTGGGGGGAAGGCAGCGGATGTGGTAGAATAGGATAAGGTGCTGTCGCACCATGACAGGGATTTAGACAAGGGTGTCAAGATGGGAGAAGGTGAAATGGGCCTGGTTGTTGGAGTAGGTGGCATACATTTTCAAGTGGAAAA
This sequence comes from Schistocerca gregaria, assembly GCF_023897955.1. Classification (NCBI taxonomy): domain Eukaryota; kingdom Metazoa; phylum Arthropoda; class Insecta; order Orthoptera; family Acrididae; genus Schistocerca; species Schistocerca gregaria. The sequence continues at coordinate 55,468,689 of NC_064930.1, forward strand.
TGAGGGAGACCTGTTGGAGGGTGTGAGGGAGCTGGAAATTGTGGACGTTTAGTAAGACAATGGTGAGGAACCTGATGATGTCTCCTCAGCTAGGGGTTGGTTGGTTTGTTGGGGGAAGGAGACCAGACAGCGAGGTCATCGGTCTCATCAGATTAGGGAAGAACGGGGAAGGAAGTCGGCCGTGCCCTTTCAAAGGAACCATACCGGCATTTGCCTGGAGAGATATAGGGAAATCACGGAAAACCTAAATCATGATGGCCGGACTTGGGATTAAACCGTCGTCTTCCCGAGTGTGAGTCCAGTGTCTAACCATCTGCTGGGGGGGGGGGGGGGGGGGGAATGGAAGGAATTGCCAGGAGGGGTGGGAGCATCCAGAGGATAGACAGGTACAGTGAGCTCAGGAGCGGTCGGAGAGAGTTGAGCTCGCGGCACTCAGCTGTTGGGTATGCTCTATAGCGCAGACACCTCTGGCAGTGCAGGGATTGAGGAGGGGAATGGGAGGGGTCGACCTTATAGCGCTGGTTGAAGAAAAGGGCACCCTCCTTCAAGAGATGGTCAATGGAAGGGGTGTCCTCGAAGAAAACCCGCATAAAGTGGGTGGGTGGGGCAGGCTGAGTTGAAAATGCGGCGGACCGCCCGCACCTCCAGTGTGGGATGCGCCTTGAGCTCCACCAACACCTCCTCCTCCGTGATCGACGGACTGAGCCGAGTGGTCACAGCGGTGTGGGTCGGCGGGCAACACGGGGGTTGGGGTTGGCGGGTTGGAGATGGAGAAAGAGCAGGGGTGAGGGAAACGTTGCGGCCAAAACAGGTGATGGTGAGGTGGGAGAGGATGTCAGTATGGATGGTAGGGCTGGGGGAGGAGATGAGAAAGGAATCCCGTCTGGGAGTGAGGAGAGAGATGGGGGCACCAGGGACGTGTTGACAGAGGAGGAGGGAGAGATTCCGGGCCTCGAGAATGGAAGGATCTGGATGAGAGAGGAGGTATTTGTATAAAGAAGGGGGGGAGGAGGAGGAGGAAGCGGAGGGAGCAGGGGCAGGTGGGGAGACATCCGTGGCATCCTGGGAGGGGGAAGGAGGACGGGGCAGGGCCTTTTTGGGAGCGGAGGAGGTGGCGGGGCCACTAGGGCGTTTAACGGCGGGAGAAGGGTGGGTGGTGATATGAGGGATGGGAGCTATAGGGAGGTGGCGGGAACTGGCAGGTCCTGGCGTGGACGCAGCAGACGGCGCCAGAGATGATGACGGTGAACGCGACAGTGGTGGCAGTGATGGCGAAGTCGATGGGGAGAGTTGGGTGTGGGCAGTGGCCCTACGGGCCACCACCCCAGCTGGAGCTGCAGTGACAGGCTGGTGGAGTGGGGGGAAAGGATCAGAGGGAGAGGAGCAGGAGGAAGAAGCTGGAGAGGAGGTGACAAAAAGCGAAGGCGAAGGGAGAGTGAGAAGAGGAGGGATGGAAAGAGGGGGGGGGGGGTGTGACTGGGCTCACCATGTAATGGTGGTGGTGGCGGCAGAGGGGGACGTGTAAACTGTGGCTGTGGTGGTAGTGGTCATAGTGGTGGTGGGGGCTGACATGACGACAAGGATAAACAAAAAGACACAGTTCAAAAAGGAAAGGGGAAGAAGAAGAAGGAAAAAACTTGGGACAGATGAAGACGGATGAAGACAGACGACAACCAGAGTCCCACACTGCTGGCGCAGAAGCTGAGGCCGACGATGACTGGCAGGAATGGCGCTGCAGCAGCAGCAGCTGCTGCTGCAGCAGCTGATTCTGCTCAGCTGTACCTCTGGCTGGCTGGCTGGCTGGCTGGCTGGCACCTGAAAAACTAGCGCTTTGATTAGTGCTGGAATGGCACAACCGAAGGTCGGTAACCTTGTGGAGTACCGCAGGAGAGTGTACACGTCACTATAGTCTTCACACTATATATACCCGCAGTAAACACTTCAAACATTACTGACGCGTTCTAGTTCTTCGGATTACATTTAGAAAGAATCACCAGCTCGCTATTTCGCTATTCAAATGGGAACTGCCTGATTCTTGCGCGTGACGCTGCTTAAAGCAGTTCCATCCCTGTACTACTGGAGAAATCTGGTATTTTCTCAAATGAAGGTGCTTGTATCGTCGATACAGGATGCGCAACATGCAGCGACATCTGTGGACCGACCTTGTCAACATAAACCTGTTAATAAATATATCTCACTGACAAGGGAAACTCCAAATCGCACTGCCGGCAGATTTAGTGGTAAGATGACCCAGTGAACAGCCTGTTAAAACTTGGATGCAGATGAAGCATGAGAACAAGGAGGACCTATGCCAATCTTAAGAAAAAAACGCAAAATAGAACTATTGGACGCTCGAAGGACAAGACATGCAATAGAGAGTCGCTCTGTATTCAAATTTGTCCTGTGTTGTGGTGTAACGCCTGTTTACAACAGTGAGCTGTAAGGAAGGGACCTATAACGACAGCTGATTCTACACAACTACTCTATTAGCAACCGAAATGTAGCGGCTTTCGAATGGGAACCGCAAACCTTTGATGACAAGGCAACAAGTCAACCAAGCCCTCTGCCATGAAACACATCTGGTATGTCATACACACCACTAGTGAAAATACGTGTGTCACATGACAGGAATCTCTTACCAACACACCTAATTTGTACACTTGGTAAGTGAGTGAGGTGTGCCTCCTTATCCAATTTAGGTGTTCATCAGAATGTGAGTGTAATCACTCTCAAGGAAATGATGAAAACACATTTGTTCGTCACATAAACTGCAACAGATGAACGTAACAGTTGCACAATCACACAGTTTCTCCATGCTCTATATTTTAACGTTTTGCCGCGCGGGATTAGCAGAGCGGTCTGAGGCACTGCAGTCTTGGACTGTTGCGGCTGGTCCCGGCGGAGGTTTGAGTCCTCCAGTTATTGTGCTTCTAAGATATTTAAGTTCATTTACTTGGCTAATGGTAGAATGTCCTATTTTAATATTGGACAGTCTGCGTCTGGTACTGATGACCATATTCTTTGTTTTTGCTGTGTTTATTTGCATCCCATATTCCACACAAGCTTCATTCTGATCTTTCAGCATGTTATTCACTGTCCGCTCACTTTCTGCCACTAAACCATGTCATCAGCAAATCTGATACATTCTATCCTTTTTCCACCAATAGATATACCTCTTTTCCCATCTAAGCTTTTCGCAATAATCTCTTCAAGGTATACGTTAAACAACAGTAAGGAAACGCAACAACTTTATCTAACACCTCATCCAATGCTGCTTCCTTCTGACATTTCATTTCCAATCCTCATCCTTACTTTCTGGTGTAAATCTCTTCAAAATACCCATCAACTTGTTCCACTGAACACTGTCAAAAGCCTTTTCTAAATTTATAAAAACAGCAAAGATTTCACTATCATGTTTCATATATCTTTCCCCTATAGTTCGTAACAGGCCAATAGCATCTCTTGTTCCTTTTCCTCTTCAAAATCCGAAGTGATCCTCTGCAATCCCTCTATCCAGTTTGCCATATAACATCCATATAAAAGCAACTAAAGAAGTAACGAATGTTTCAACTATGCTGCCAACTTTTGCTGGGAAACCTTCACACAACCTCCATACAGTCCCAAACTCTCCCCATGTTATTTCCATATTTTTTAAAGTGCTGAAGAAAGACATTCTTGGCCATCCATTTGCTTCACACCAAGAGGTGCTCACATGAGTACAGTCATGGTTCTGTAGGCAACCACAAACATTTATCTGTGAAGGGATTGACCAAGTATCTCACAGTGGCATAAATGTATTCACAACTATGGTGATTACTTCTTAAATAATACACAGTTAACTTAACTCTTCAATTAGTTTTGTTTCCATTTGACTGCCGGTTATACATGGGGCTTTCATGTCGTGTACTGTTTCAGAAGTTTTTTCTTATCAGTGCAACCAAATATATTACGACAGAAGATGAATGTGACAGGGTTCAGATCCCATGCAGAGTCAATCACAAAATATTTTGATTTCATTGATTACTATCAAATTATTTTTAAATTCTGTTATATTGGCTCAATGATAAATCTATACCCGCAGATCCCTGTACCTCCCCATTCCTCCAACACACAGAAATTCATAAGATCAATTTCTTTGATCAGTCTCTTTGGGTGGTTGTGGCGAGCAAGGACATAACTGACAAAAGACATATAAAACAGGTCATTATAACAAATCCATAATGGAGATTGTTTTACTTCTTCAAGATCATGTCACATACAAAAGGTCAAACCAAACTGATTATTACTAGAAGAAACTGTTGTAAATAGTGTTCATTTTTATAGCCCAATATATGCTCTCACAGACTGATCAATCTGAAGTCAGAAGCAGAGAAGAGGTGATGTGTGGAAAAATCAAGGAAAAAGAACTGGACAGATGACAAATAACAAGCTGTGTATCATTAGCTGAATGTGTTATAATTGGCTCATTATACCTCATTCTAAACATACCAATATCATTAAAAGGAGAGTTGCTACTCACCATATAAAAGAGATGCAGATAGGCAGAACAAAAAGACTGTCACAAATATTCAGCCAAATATAGCTTCCTTATCAAGAAGTCCCTTCCACACAGACTAGCCACTCGTGGAGGTTGTATCTGCATCAGTCCCTCTCAAAACATGCTGAGGGTGTCACTGAAGTCTTCACAAACTGTAATTATCCTCCAACATTGCACAAAAACAAATCTCATGCGCTTTATGTTTCCAGTCTTCCACCACCTCCCAAAGTCCCACCATCTGGCCACAGAGGAGTATTCCCTCATAGTTCAGCACCACCCAGGACTGGAGCAACTGAATTACATTCTCCGCCAGGGTTGCGACTGCCTCTTCTTGTGCCCTGAAATGAGAAATTCCCTGCCCACTCTCCTTCCCTCCCCTCCCAAAGTGGTTTTCTGCTGTCCACAGAACCCACACAGTAACTCATCCACCTCTACACAACCTCTTACCTCATGGATCATACCACTGTATTAGACCTAGATATAAGACCTGTCCTATACATCCTCCCACCACCACTTATACCAGTCAGGTCACAAACATCAGCTATCCCATCAAAGGCAGGGCTAACTGTGAAGCCAGCCATGTGATCTACAAGCTCAGCTGCATTCTATGTGGGAATGATGACCAATAAGCTGTTTGTCTGCCTGAATGGTGACCAACAAACTGTGGCCAAGAAACAAGTGGACTGCCTTGTTGCTGAGCACACTGCCAAACACGAGATCTTTCATTTCAATGACTGCTTGACAGCCTGTGACATATAGACCTTTCCCACCAAAATCAGCTTTTCTGAATTGTGCAGGGTGGGAAATTTCCCGGCAATATATCCTACATTCTCATAAACCTCCTAGCCTCAAAGTTAATCAGTCATTGTCCTCTCCCATCCAACCCCTTCTCAGTTCCCATTCCAGCACTACACTGCCCTCATTCCTCCATCGCACCCAGTCTTTTAACTTCTCTCCTTTCCCACTATCCCTCCCCCTCCCTCTACGCTGCCTCTATCCATCTCATCCCTGAGCACTCCCCAACAGCATGTCACTGTCCACCACCCATACCCTACTATCCCTCCCCCTCCCCGCCCCAGCCTGCTCCTTATCCCCACCCAGTCACCACCCCCATCATGCACTGGTGGTGCTCCTCACAGTGTGGCCTCAGTTGCTCGAGACAGCAGTCTTGTGTGTGATTTGCATTTGCATGAGCATGTACGTGTGTGTTTGTCATCTAATTCTGACGAACACCTTACTGGCAAAAAACTTTTTGTTTTGCCTATTTGCAACTCAGTATCTCCACTATATGGTGAGAAGCAACTCTGCTTTTCACAATATTATTACATTCCACGTCTGCCCCCAGTAGCTGAATGGTCAGAGCGACAGAATGTCAATCCTCTGAGCCCGGGTTCTATTCCCGGCTAGTCGGAGATTTTCTCTGCTCAGGGAGTGGGTGTTGTGTTGTCCTAATCTTCATCATTTCCTCCCCGTTGACGTAAAGGTCGCCAAAGTGGCATCAACTTGAAACACCTGCACCCATCAAACCGTCTACGTGACGGGAGGCATTAGCAACATGACTTCATTTCATTACATTCCATCCTGGATTTTCCATTGTTTGAATATTATAAACAGATGCACAGTGAGTCTTTGATAAGTTTTCCAGGAGAGATGAAAATTCAGTATTTCTTCATCCAATTCATGTTCAGATTGCTTGAAATTAACATCTGATGGCAAACCTAAAACTAAATGGAATATTGTCTCAAAATAAGAGATAAATGCATGTTCAAGTTGCTGACTAGCAGAAATTGTCATGTGATTCTTCAGTTTCTCCCAGCGTACTTCTTGCTCAAACAGTCCACAGGTGTATTGTAAGTCCATAGTGTCCAACAGGCACAATATTTCGCCGATCAGACATGTCGGCATCATCATGTGTGCTGACGAACTGAGCTCGTGAGGATGGGCGGCCATCTTAAATCACCTCCCCTCACGATGCGTTCTCTCCACGCTCCGTGCCCGCGTGTCAGCGGTCGGTGAGACACTGGCGTTGGCATCTCTGGTGGCATAGGTATAATTGCCACGTCTGCCCGAGTCGTCTGTTTGTTTCCTTTGCTGAGTGTCTTTTTAATTAGACTCAATGCGGGTTCTCATGCCCTGCGGAAGTTGTAGCCGCAATCTCGGTTGCTGAGTCTCTGCTTGGTACGAATTTCAATAGCCTCTCTAACGACGCTTAGATGTCTGTGCCAAGACCCTGGTATGTTGGTAGTCCACTTTGTGGTTTTCAGATGAACAGTCATATGACCGGCTACTTGTTGGGGTACTAAAGTCCAGTGTGCCTCTGATGTTCTCGGCAATGATCTTCAATGGTGCGCACTGTATGTCCAATGTTAGACTTCCCACACTGACACGGAATCTGGTATATGCCGGCCTTCCACAAACAGAGATTGTCTTTTACACTTCCCAATAATGCTTGCGTTTTATTTGGTGGGCAAAAGACAGCTCCTACTCAGTGTTTCCTCAATATTCGTCCTATTTTTCCCGATAGTGTGCGAGTATATGGTATATAGGCAGTGGCTATCTCTTTCTCTGTGACTTCCTCTGTTTCCACACGCTGTACTGTAGTGGAGGGGTGTAGAGCACATCTGATCTGCCATTCCGAGTACCCGTTTTTGTGGAATGCAGTTTTGAGATGTACCAGTCCTTGGGGCAGACTCTCTGCATCAGAGATGGTGTGTGCCCTGTGCACCAGTGTTTTTAGCACCCCATTCCTCTGCACAGGATGGTGGCACCTATCCGCTTTGTAATGTACCCTCTTTCGTCCAGGGTGAAAATCAAATATCAAGCGACAAAATTTCAATTCATTTAAATGCTATTTCAAACCCTGAGATTATGATGATCAATTGACGATACCCCGCCAGCTTGGGTGGTCGGTATCTACAACAGACGATGTTAAGCTTAATATTTAGACAAAAGAATGATACATCACAGAATACTAAAACTAATTAAAATACCTTACATTTAGATGCTGAATTTGGTCTCATTGTCTTGATTCTCGCCATGGTGCGTTCCATCCATCTAACATTGTAAATATTAGGTCCGGGTCTTTGTGTGGTAATGAAAACTGGTACTCGCTTTTTGTTTTACTATTGATTCTTCATTTTTGTTAATTTAACTTTTTCACAATAATTTCCATCTTCATATCACATACTATTTATAGATACTCTCCATATAAGACGACAGACTTCCTTCCGTACTCCCATCAACAGTCCACCTCACAAAAAACACGCTCTCCCCACAACAGTCCAACTAACTCACTCCAACAGTCACCTTAACAATGTCCGACTCTCTACCTTTCACACAAGAATGTCTTTGGCTCACACTGGTGCCAACATATTCTCCAGAAATAAACAAATAAGGTTCACATTATAGAATAATATAATAAAAAAGATTTGGGCAAAATTAAATACTACATACAATAATATTAAATAAAAGAAGTCATAGAAATGAAATTGCAAGGGCAGATGCGACTATAAGGGTGTTATCGCACTCTTCAGTATTCCATTACATTACAGCTTGCAAATATAGGTTGGTGTGTGTTTTCTTCCTGTACACCCCGTGGTGCAGGGTGCCATCTGGCTGGCAGCAATGTGCTCGCAATAACTACTGACTTTTAGGCACCACACGATTTTCTCTGGAGTAGTAGGATACAGAAAGTGGAGAGCCAACTGTTGCCCTGTCCACCACCCCTACTGATGAACTTCCCACTGATGTTGACAACGACAATAGTAAAAATAATCTGAGCTTATGTTTTGCTCTATTTGCATTGTGTGTGCAGCTGTTGTTCAGTCTAAGTATGTGCAATGTTGTATACAACCAGCAACCCTGTGATACCAGTTGTTTGTCATCCACTAAGTTATTATAATAAAAGTTTAGAACAAAACATAGTAATCATTTGTCACTCAATCTTCCAAAGGCTCATAAAATCATTCAACAAAAGCCACAAAGGTTTTATGTTATTTCCCTACTAATATATTCTGACATTAACCAACACAATTTTAAAACTTTAAGGTCTATCCCTCATATATGTGGGACAATGTGAGTGTGATGAATAAAGGTTTTCATAAATTACAGCAACTGGCCACCTTTTCCATTATTTTTCAATCTTTATTTACCGTGACTAGTTTTGTATCACCATTATCAGATGGTACATACTTATTGCATGTTTGCAGCTTTGTTGGAGTTAGGCAGCTGTGGCCAGGTGTGAACTGTACATACTTCTCACCACATTCAATGTGCACATGTTTCGTTCTCCCATCTTGCTATAACTACAGGATCCACCAATGTAAAATACACCATTTTGATAGAAGCGGACCAATGATCCTTGGAACATAGTATTACTTTTAAGTGTTCAAAACACACACAAACCATATCTGAAAAACAAAATGAGTCTATATAAAGGGATCTCTTCTGTAGCTATTATAAAAATAGAGTGGCATAACTGAAGGTCATGACTTGAATCGAGTGTTTTAAGTAGTAATGTCATCAACATGGTGTACATATCCATTTCAGAAATGTACAATATGGTGACCACGAAGCCACTTACTACACCAGCGAACAAACATGAATAACATGTGATATTTAACACCAGCAACAGAATGAAACTGAAAAGGCTAGTGAATGAAGAAGAGGGTTTCTGATGGGGACAAATGAAATATATGACAGTAAGAACAATGATATCACTACAAAACAAATATTCATCCAAAAACCAAGTGCACAAAATCTTTAAAATTTAACACAAAAGAATTGCAAAAATGAAAACTATGTGTGTTGTAATTTTTGCATGGTCTATAGATCTGAAATGAAGCCCACAATACCAATAACCCATATACAACTCAGAAACTTAACACCACAATTTTCACCTGACCTATGTATTTCCAACAAAGCCCTCCATACCAGGAAAAAACATACAACTCTAAAACATTGTGTTGCGAATTTTACTTCATCCATATAGCTCAAACAAAGCCCTAGATACTGTGAACTGGCACACAAATCCAAAACTCGATTACACAAATTTCACTTGACCTATATGGCAGCAAAATATGAACCCCACTGTACAAAAAAACCACCTCTAAAATTCTAAAATACATTATCCACACTTTCACTTACTCTGGCTAAAGCAAAGTCCACAATACAACAAACCAAATCATGCTCACACGACCAACTACAGAAATGATTTCTTAACAATGATGGTACATCAATAGCCATGATACCTACCAAACACAATCCAACACAATGACAACACTCAAACAAGGAACACCAGAAAATTATGGAATGTTGCATCATCACTATTTTCCAAATACATCACCAGTTTCAATATATACAAACAACTATACTCAAGAAACTCATACCATACACAGAATATATAACAAAAAACACAGAAGCACTTGACCCCCCTCCCCCCACACACACACACAAAAGAAGTAAAAAACCAAAACTGTTCACCATCAGTCCAACTAACTATAGGAACTCTGACATAGCTATGATATCGTCACCCATTGCAACATGTAATCACCTACTCACAAATATCTGTATCTTATACACAAATGAAGAACAAACAAAAATTTAAATCTGAATCCATCAGCCACAATATGCAAATTCAAAGTAACTCTTCAGAATGCCAGCACAAATTCTTCCAACAGCCATCTGAAACATTCAATTCATGTCAAACAACTCACTAACAAACATCCAGCATGAGAGAGTGGCACCAAATACTACATGACACCAACTACAAACACAGACATACTCAAAAACATCCACCCTCACCATGACATTACACACCACATTGTAGTTGTGACATGCATCTCTGCAGATGGATGTGGTACCAATATCTGATCTTGTGCGAATAACCTTACATTAGCCTCAGGCAGTAAATAGTGATGAGACTATGACCGCCAAATAGCAAAAAAAGAGGAATCAGTTGCCTAGAATGAAGTTTAATTACTGTTGGAACATTTGTTCAGAGTGTTCGCCTTCTTGGCACAACCTAAAAATGTTAGTACTGCCTGCTTTGCACTTAGAAATCCTTCCCCTTTACTGGCTGACAAAGAGGAAAGACAGCATACTTTTATTCAGTCTGTCCTGTAGCATTGTCTTTTTAAGCAGTGCACCGAAGATCTAAAAATTTTCCATTCTGACACCAAAATTCTTATACTTACATCCTAAACCAGAGCTCAAATAATCGCAATACAACACATTACACTAAGCACATACACACAGACTACTAGAGGGACCATCAAACACAACAAGATGACATCTACAAACACAACCAACCCATAAACTCCACGGTGTAATGACGTGACAAACAACACCCTTACGTCACGAGTCAAAGGATATGGGTGGAATCTGACACTTCCGTAATCCCGCCACCTCAACTGACGATAAAGAGAAACCTGTCACAAAGGTACGACAATCCCTCTAAAGCTGTAAAACACTCCTATGGCACAGAAGCAGCAATTTCAACTCTCCATATATCAGTGCCAGATTCATATAAATCGTCAACACAGACCTGCTTTGACAATGAAGATGTAAAATTACATGTAGCTGTGAACCATGGACCTTGCTGTTTGTGGGGAGGCTTGCGTGCCTCAGTGTTTCAGATGGCCACGCTGTAGGTGTAACCACAATGGAGGGGTATCTGTTGAGAGGCCAGACAAACGTGTGGTTCCTGAAGAGGGGCAGCAGCATTTTCAGTTCTTGCAGGGGCAACATTCTAGATGATTGACTGATCTCGCCTTGTAACACTAACCAAAATGGCCTTGCTGTGCTGGTACTGCGAATGGCTGAAACCAAGGAGAAACTAGAGCCATAATTTTTCCCAAGGAGATGCAGCTTTACTGTATTATTAAATGATGATGGCGCCCTCTCCGGTAAAATATTCTGGAGGTAAAATAGTCCCCCATTCGGATCTCCAGGCAGGGACTACTCGAGAGTACGTCATTATCAGGAGAAAGAAAACTGGCATTCTACAGATTGGAGCATGGAACGTCAGACCCGTTAATAGGCCAGGTAGGTTAGAATATTTAAAAAGGGAAATGGATAGGTTAAAGTTAGATATAGTGGGAATTAGTGAAGTTCGGTGGCACGAGGAACAAGAGTTTTGGTCAGGTGAATACAGGGTTATAAATACAAAATCAAATAGGGGTAATGCAGGAGTAGGTTGAATAATGAATAAAAAAATAGGAGTGCGGGTAAGCTACTACAAACAGCATAGTGAACGCATTATTGTTGCCAAGATAGACACGAAGCCCACGCCTACTACAGTAGTACAACTTTATATGCCAACTAGCTCTGCAGATGATGAAGAAATTGATGAAATGTACGATGAGATAAAAGAAATTTTTCAGGAAGTGAAGAAAGATGAAAATTTAATAGTCATGGGTGACTGGAATTCGAGAGTAGGAAAAGAGAGAGAAGGAAACATAGTAGGTGAATAAGGATTGGGGATAAGAAATGAAAGAGGAAGCCACCTATTACAATTTTGCAAAGAGCATAACTTAATCATAGCTAACACTTGTTTCAAGAATCATGAAAGAAGGTTGTATACATGGAAGAACCCTGGAGATACTAAAAGGCATCAGATAGATTATATAATGGTAAGACAGAGATTTAGGAACCAGGTTTTAAATTGTAAGACATTTCCAGAGGCAGATGTGGATTCTGACCACAATCTATTGGTTATGAAGTGTAGATTAAAACTGAAGAAACTGCAAAAAGCTGGGAATTTAAGGAGATCGGACCTGGATGAACTGACTAAACCAGAGGTTGTAGAGAGTTTCAGGGAGAGTATAAGAGAACAATTGACAGTAATGGGGAAAGAAATACTGTAGAGGAAGAATGGGTAGCTTTGAGCAATGAAGTAGTGAAGGCAGCAGAGGATCAAATAGGTGAAAAGACGAGGGCTGGTAGAAATCCTTGGGTAACAGAAGAAATATTGAATTTAATTGATGAAAGGAGAAAATATAAAACTGCAGTAAATGAAGCAGGCAAAAAGGAATACAAACGTCTCAAAAATGAGATCGACAGGAAGTGCAAAATGGCTAAGCATGGATGGCTAGACGATAAATGTAAGGATGTAGAGGCTAGGGGTAAGATAGATACTGCCAACAGGAAAATTAAAGCGACCTTTCTAGAAAAGAGAATCACTTGTATGAATACCATGAGCTCAGATGGAAACCCAGTTCTAAGCAGAGAAGGGAAAGCAGAAAGGTGGAAGGAGTATATGGAAGGTCTATACAAGGGCGATGTACTTGAGGACAATATTATGGAAATGGAAGAGGATGTAGATGAAGATGAAATGGAGATACGATCCTTCATGAAGAATTTGACAGAGCACTGAAAGACCTGAGTTGAAACAAGGCCCCGGGAGTAGACAACATTCCATTAAAACTACAAACACCCTTGGGAGAGCCAGTCCTGACAAAACTCTACCAACTGGTGAGCAAGATGTAGGAGACAGGCGAAATACCCTCAGACTTCAAGAAGAATATAATAATTTCAATCCCAAAGAAAGCAGGTGTAGACAGATGTGAAAATTACCGAACTATCAGTTTAGTGTCACAGCTGCAAAGTACTAACACGAATTCTTTACAAACGAATGGAAAAACTGGTAGAAGTCGACCTCGGGGGAGATCAGTTTGGACTCTGTAGAAATGTTGGAACACGTGAGGCAATACTAACCTTATGCCTTATCTTAGAAGAAAGATTTAGGAAAGGTAAACCTACCTTTCTAACATTTGTAGACTTAGAGAAAGCTTTTGACAATGTTGACTGGAACACTCTCTTTCAAATAATGTGACTGTTCCATTCCTAATCCCTACAAGTTGTTGCATTCATGTATATGTATTAGTTGACAGATTCCTGAGATACAGAACATGGAACTGAGTAACTATTGAAAACATGATGGTTGAATGAGTTGTACAGCAATATGTGTGACCAGTAATGACAACTTTACACCCAGGTTAGCTCATGAAGAGCTGTCAAAAAAAGTGCAAAAAGAAAAAAAAAATGTCTGTAAACCTCGTCAATGTCAAGGAGCCTGTTATCAGCCTAATATTCAGAAAAATGAGCTTATAGCTGTTTTGTGTGTGTGTGTGTGTGTGTGTGTGTGTGTGTGTGTGTGTGTGTGTGTGTGTGTGTGTGTGTGAGTGTGTGATTGACTTTGTCAACATTTAACTGTACTGTTCAAATTCTAGTTCATCTATTGAAGAAATGCAGGTAAAATAAATCATGAAACTGCGGGTTACCCATCAGCTAAACTGAAAAAGTGAAAACAACCCAGATAAAACTTAAAACCTTCTCCCTAACAATTTAAAGAGAAAGTCAGACAATGTACTATGATTGAAAAGCCACACATTTACCACCTCACCAACAGCTACACTCCTGGAAATTGAAATAAGAACACCGTGAATTCATTGTCCCAGGAAGGGGAAACTTTATTGACACATTCCTGGGGTCAGATACATCACATGATCACACTGACAGAACCACAGGCACATAGACACAGGCAACAGAGCATGCACAATGTCGGCACTGGTACAGTGTACATCCACCTTTCGCAGCAATGCAGGCTGCTATTCTCCCATGGAGACGATCGTAGAGATGCTGGATGTAGTCCTGTGGAATGGCTTGCCATGCCATTTCCACCTGGCGCCTCAGTTGGACCAGCGTTCGTGCTGGACGTGCAGACCGCGTGAGACAACGCTTCATCCAGTCCCAAACATGCTCAATGGGGGACAGATCCGGAGATCTTGCTGGCCAGGGTAGTTGACTTACACCTTCTAGAGCACGTTGGGTGGCACGGGATACATGCGGACGTGCATTTTCCTGTTGGAACAGCAAGTTCCCTTGCCAATCTAAGAATGGTAGAACGATGGGTTCGATGACGGTTTGGATGTACCGTGCACTATTCAGTGTCCCCTCGACGATCACCAGAGGTGTGCGGCCAGTGTAGGAGATCGCTCCCCACACCATGATGCCGGGTGTTGGCCCTGTGTGCCTCGGTCGTATGCAGTCCTGATTGTGGCGCTCACCTGCACAGTGCCAAACACGCATACGACCATCATTGGCACCAAGGCAGAAGCGACTCTCATCGCTGAAGACGACACGTCTCCATTCGTCCCTCCATTCACACCTGTCGTGACACCACTGGAGGCGGGCTGCACGATGTTGGAGTGTGAGCGGAAGACGGCCTAACGGTGTGCGGGACCGTAGCCCAGCTTCATGGAGACGGTTGCGAATGGTCCTCGCCGATACCCCAGGAGCAACAGTGTCCCTAATTTGCTGGGAAGTGGCGGTGCGGTCCCCTACGGCACTGCGTAGGATCCTACGGTCTTGGCGTGCATCCGTGCGTCACTTCGGTCCAGTCCCAGGTCGACGGGCACGTACACCTCCCGCCGACCACTGGCGACAACATTGATGTACTGTGGAGACCTCACGCCCCACGTGTTGAGCAATTCGGCGGTACGTCCACCCGGCCTCCCGCATGCCCACAATACGCCCTCGCTCAAATTCCGTCAACTGCACATACGGTTCACGTCCACGCTGTCGGGGCATGCTACCAGTGTTAAAGACTGCGATGGAGCTCCGTATGCCACGGCAAACTGGCTGACACTGACGGCGGCGGTGCACAAATGCTGCGCAGCTAGCGCCATTCGACGGCCAACACCGCGGTTCCTGGTGTGTCCGCTGTGCCGTGCGTGTGATCATTGCTTGTACAGCCCTCTCACAGTGTCCGGAGCAAGTATGGTTGGTCTGCCACACCGGTGTCAATGTGTTCTTTTTTCCATTTCCAGGAGTGTATATTAAAGGGCTGATCAGCTGGTAAACTAATCCCTACCCTTCTGTATGAATGTGAACTACAATCAGTTAAAATGTTGTGTGCTGAAATATGAATGTATCAAACACTCTAATAACTGCTACAATGTTAAGTACCCTCTGGCAGATCAGAAAACCATTTGTCCTGAGCTCAATGTGTGGCCTAATGAAGCACGCTTTACCTGCCTCAGAAGTAGACAGCAAGAGGTGTGACTGAGCCAACTGTTTCTTTCTGTCTGCACCTTCCAGCTTGTCTTCCTACAACCAACATGAAACTCTGTAGCACAGCAGAGAGGACATATAGGGTACAGCACACTGAGTTGTGGGATCTTGAGTACATGCTTCTTAGGCTGTCACACTTAATAATTCAATTGCCTGAATTAAAAGAGTGAAGGTTTGGGCTGGCACTGGATACAACAGGAGATTATCTCTCCTAAGTATCAAGAGAAATTTGAATACCAATATCTACATTTCTTACTGAGTATTGGAAGTAGTTTCTGTGACTGAATCCTGGATGCCTTTGTAGACAATTTTCACCTTGTTCTTGTTAATGGGACAAAATTAACAGCTGTAAAATTAACTTTGGGAGTGCCCTGAGCTAGTGTTGTAGGCACATTATACTTTACCCTTGATTTGTCAAGTGTAGATATAGATGTAGATCAGAGTAATTAGACAGCCCAAGCTGCTGTTATACTTAGCAACTGTGGGTGTCATACATCAGCAGGGCAATTCCTAAACACAAGCAGTGAGGAAAGTGCAGGAATCTCAGAAGAATGATGCTTTTCACTGCTTTCTGCAACCACACACTCTCCTGGTGTGCCACTGATACAGTACATGTGAGACGAAGCTGATTCACAACACATTCACAGCAGTTCTCCAGAAATCACTGCCAATACTTGCTGGACACATATTTGAACCATGTCAAGGAGGTCACAAGGAACACTAACTGAGCTCCTACAATTGCACACCATAATGTTTGGAGACATATTAAGGCTCACACAGTACTGATGTATCGAATTCTCAGATGATGTACCCATCTTTGCTTGTAACTATCTGTGTTTGGTTAGGTATCCAATCAGTTTATTCATTCATTCATTCATCCATCATGTTCCATAGACCAAAAAACTTTATGTTCTGTAGACCAAAAGAAGAAGGGGGCTCCACAGGGATATGAAATGAATTAAGGCATACGTAAAGCACAGACAAGCAAATCACAGAAATTTGGTCCATATACCACCCTGTACCAACAATAATACATAACCATACTACCTGACATTACAAATGCTAATGCCACTTAAATTTAGTCACGTAATTCAGAAAGAAAGCTGCTACTTCAAAAATACTGTTGCATCACTAGTTTGATCTCATACTGGTGGCTTAAAATTTACTTGCTATCACTGGTGTTTGCATGCAACTGTAAATACTGTGTCCTTTTTTCAGTACATTACTTCTTTACTGTGCAGATTGCTACTAGCACTGTAGCAAACAGAAATTTTCAGGCCTTGAATATATACATTTAGATAATTTATACAAGAAGTGGCTATTGAGGTAAGTTTTCTATCTTCTTTTGAACTGACTGGGATTCTTAGTTTTTTGCTTTATGTTAGATGAGAGCTTGTTGAATACTTTTGCGTATCTTCAGAAATTTTTCCAAGAGGGAACAAAATTCTGAAATAGCAAGGTTTTTTATGTTATTAATTCAGTGAGACAGGACACGTTTTGTGACTAAGCAACTAAATTTTACAAGAAGTGCACAAACTTTATTATACCTCAAGCAACTGATAGTTATGTAATTAATATTTTTAAAATAAATTACTTTGCTATTTTAATGTACTGCTAACCATTTTGAATTATATATCTAAAATACTTTCTTTATATTATTAATATTAAAATGGATGCTACTTTTTTCATTTTACAATCTAAACTTTCAACCTCATATGATTAAATTCACCATATCCATGAGTTAAGAAACAAAGCTTTAGAATGTTTGCAGAACATGTATTTATAGTTGCACAATGTATGAAATGAAAATAAAAAATCTGGAACATAAAAAATTACAAGAACTGAGAAAACACAGTTGAATATAAAAAATAACCAACATTAATACTCCCGAAAGCGCAAATTTGAAAAAAAAGGCTCTTTAGGTGTTCTGCCTTCTACAACATTTTCTTTGCTTGCAAAACACATCTGATCATCTTAATGGTTTTATTACATCACTATCATGCTTCTTTTTGTACTGATAGGCTGACAGGACTGAAGTGGAGCAAAGTGTATTTTGATAACTATGCTTTTATGACTTGGAAACATAAAGTGTAATCTAGGGCCTGTAACCGACTAGAGATATCTACAATAGGTTACAGTAAGAAGAGGACCTAACTCAGCTGCATATCCTGTATAGAATTTGAAAGCGGTTACATCAGAGCCTGGAGCTTTGTTCAATTTCAACGATTTCAGCTGTTTGTTAACACCACTGACACTAATTCTTATTTCATTCATCTTTGAAATTGGTTGAATTCTCCTGAATTTTCCTTTGTAAAGAGACATTTGAAAACAGAGTTAAGACTTTCAGCTTTTGCTATTCTACTCTCAATTTCAGTTTCTGTCTCATTCACTATGAACTATACACTCACTCTGGTGCCAGTGCATATCCATCTACATCTACCGCTATTATGAAAAGGAAGGTTGCCACTCACCAAATAGTGGAGATGATGAGTCACAGATAGGCACAACAAAAAGACTGTCACAAATAAGCTTTCGCCCAACAAGGCCTTCATCAAAAATAGACTAAAGCACACAATTGCCAGAGACCACAGTCATGTGTGTGGGAGTTGCATTTATATATCTTGGGGGAAAAAAGCACAGGTGTACACTCGCACACACACACACATATCCATCCACACATACACAGACACATGCATCGCAAGGTTTTTTTTTCCACACATACACAGATACATGCATCGCAAGGTTTTTTTTTGTGTGTGTGTGAGAGAGAGAGAGAGAGAGAGAGAGAGAGAGAGAGAGAGAGAGAGAGAGAGAGAGAGAGAGAGAGAGTGAGTGAGAACCCTTGCTGGCAGAAACTTTACTTGTGACAGTCTTTCTGTTGTGCCTGTCTGCGATTTAGCATTTCCATTACATGCTGAGTGGCAATTTTCCTTTTCATAATGTTGTTACATTCCATCCCAGATTTTACACCTTCATTGACACAGGTACTCCACAAGCCACCATACGGTGGATAGCAGAGGGTACCCTGCAGCAATACTTGTCATTTGCCTATGTATGGATGGATGTTGTCATCATCAGCTGTAGAAGTAACTTTCGATGTGCCCCAGGTGAGTGTGTTGGGGCCCTTGCTGTTCACGTTGTTTATTAACGATCTTGCAGAAAATATTAATAGTAAAATTAGTCTTCTTCCAAATGATGTAGTTACCTATAACTAAGTTGTAAAGGGACACTCTCCTCTAACATCACCTTTATTGAACAGAAGTAATCAATATGAAAAATATTTTCGAATATTGTATAGGTTGATAATATCTCAGTTGTTTAACTAAAATAATTTCATATTATATTGTATATGATGTCATACATTTAAGGCTAAAATGTGTAAAAAGAAATTACTTTGTTACAAGTAATATGTACTAACTCTGTATGTACAGTTAAAATTACTCTTCTTTTGAAAACATTTGAAATTACAAAGTATATGGTGCACTTAAAATTCCTATTATTAATCACGCAATCTGACACTAATTAATAAATTTATTTCTGGATTTATTTACAAAATAATGATGTAGCTTGGTGAAGATTCTTCTTTTGTCAAGTAAGTCTGTAAACAGTTTTGATTTGAAAACTCTTTGGAATATTGTTAATACCTCAGAATGCGGTAGTAGCAGGCATGCCTCTGAAGTGATCAGAAGTTTCTTTTATGTTTAGCAATAACAACGTAATTTGTGGTGATATAGAAGTGAAAATTGTAAAGACAGTGTGATATAGAGGAATGTGATATAACGAAAAAGGAAAAAAAGAGAAATATGGAGCAGGCTTACTTAAACATTATTGTGTCATATGGAAACTAAAATGTCATAAATTTCAGTTTCATGAATCAACCTCCAGACATAACAAACTAGAGCCAATGACAAGAAAAGAAGATAAGTAAGAAAGTTTATTTGTAAATCTTACTCCTCTCAAAACTTATGAAATTAGAATTAAATAGGAAATGAGAAACTAAAAATGGTAAATTAATTTTCTGTTTGGGCAGCAAAATAAATGACAATGGCTGAAGTATAGAGGAAACATTTATGCATACTTGCTATAGCATGATAAAGATTTTTGAAAAATTGGAATTTGTTAGACTCAATATTAATTTAAGAGTCAGTAGTATTTTGTGAAGGTAGTAACTGGGAGTATGCCTGTACACTGAAATAAAATGTGGATGATAAACAGTTCAGGTTTGAAAAGAATAGAAGCTTTTAAAATATGGGGCTGCTGAAGAATGCTGAATACTATATTGGTAGACCAATCTAGTTGAGGAGATACTCAAAGAGATTGGTGAGAAAAAGAATCTATGGCACAACTTGAGTAAAAGAAGGTATTGGTTGGTAGCACACATATTGAGCTACCAAGGAAGCATCAGTTTGCTAGTGGAAGGTTGTGTGAGTGGTTAAAATTGTAGAGGGAGACCAGGAGATGAATACAATAAGCAGCTTGAAATTGTAGTATGTACAGTAGATGTTCACGGATGAAGAGGCTTGCATAGAATTAGACTAATGTAATGACTTGCATCAAAACAGTCTTCAGATGGAAGACCACAACAACAAAGTCTCATTTTTCTCTGCATTATAAGTGAGTTTCACTGTCTCTAACTGATATAGCAGGATTTGATAAACATCCCCTGAGACATTTTTGTTTTCACAGCTTTTGTACATGCTGCTGTTTTGGTGGTCAGTAAGTATATTGAACTCTTGTCTAAAATATTGTTGCTGTTTATCTATACTTTGATACTACATAAAAGTCAACTAAATACATTTCCTAGATAATGTTCAGTCATTACTAAAAACTCTACATTGATATTCTAAATATGTAAAATATACCTGGAAAAGCATTGGCCTATGAATTTAGAGAACAGCCATTGACCTCGTTAAGCTTGCTGTTGTAGTAGTTATATGTAGCCACAAGAGAGTAATTAAATTATTTTAACTATGTTTAGTTATATTTTTAGTTATATTTGGTGTCTGTATCTCTGAAACACAATTAAGGTATGCTTATAAACTGATCACTTGTGTTGTGTTGTGCTGTGCATTCATAGAAGTGCAATCGCTGTATGTAAGACACGGTCACACTCTTCTCGAGCACTGTGTGCCAAGTCTCCAGCACAGCATAGATCAAAGTGCTCATAGGTGTGGGAGGTGGGGGGGGGGGGGGGGGGGGGGGGCACAGGAGATGCAGCAGTTGTACTGCTGGAGTGGTTGGAGCCATTGAGGATGCAATGCCACGTTATTATGTCAGGCTGTCATGGCCCTGAAGGGGAGTCATCTGGTGGATATCCTGGAGTAAGGAACAGATCTTCTCTCTGTCATGGGTTGTTACTGTGATAGTGTTTAGAGGAGAAAAACTTTTGCTACAGACATGGACACAAGTCATTACACTGAGTTATGTTTCATCTTGTTTTCAGAATAAATTTTCTAAGTTGTAATTAATTCTGACTTTCCATTTAGTAGTTTGTACCTGGGACACAACAACTTGTTGTTCCAATTTCATTAAAATTTGTATCTTTAGTTCAGAAAAGTTGAAAAAGTTTCAATTAATAATTCTGCAACAATGTTTATTTCAACTTGTGTCTCCTACAATTACTGTCATGTGGAAATCAGTACAGGGGCAGCAGTGGAGATGTAGTAAGTGAAGTGGCATTCAGCAATATTTTTTTCTTGCAACACTTTAAAAAAGTTTGTTTATCTACTATGAATGCTGGTTTTTACTGCAAACATA